>NC_080473.1:18827500-19427500 GCF_030265055.1 Doryrhamphus excisus
GACAGGCCAGAATAACTCGAGCTCCTCTGTTGGCCAATTCCAAAGCTGTGGCCTTCCCAATACCCGTGTTGCTTCCTGATAGGAAATAGGAAACTTATCACTTCAAATAATGACACTAGTGACAATACAACAGGGGTGTCCAAAGTGCTGGCATGCAGCTGTTTTTATTGACCCAGAGCAATTCTAATAACAATAATTGAACAAGAAAAGTAAAAAATATATATAAAGTAGTGATTTTATGGGAGTACATTAAAATTTTATTGGAATAAAGTTGCATCCTTTCATTTTGGAAAAATGTTTGTACACCCTTGCAGGATATTTTGGACTCTCCAATTGTGCCTTAGATTTCAAAATGGCGCCTTTTGTCTTATTATTAAACCAACTGTGTTCTTGCTGTATTTTTAATGACATATCGTCCTTGTTAGCGTCACATTACTTGGCCAAGACAGTACAACAAAACAAAACACAGCAGATTGCGTCGCCCGTCTATGACGTCACAATGGTTTACTCTCAAAAATATTAACCCAAAATACCTTTTTATAGTTTTATGTGGACAAAACTATTCAAATTGCATGTAAATGACAAATTAAATTGACAAAACATTTAATAACGTCATGACGTCCAAGCAAAACAAACAGTTCAACACCGGCCCATCCCATGCACGTAAAAAGTGGAATAATGTCATTACCTGTCACGATGACAGTTTTCCCGTTCAGCTTCAAAGGGATAGATATCCTCGCCCCCCTGAACACACCATAGTAAATAAACAAGTAACAAGCGACGACTACTGCAAGGAAGCCAAGCAGCACGGCCATTACGCTGGGCCAAATAGATATGCGCATGTGATGAACGAGTTGTTCAAATTTCAAAAGATTTTTTCTCAATCGGGAGTCACAGTCTTCATTAACTCGGTCACCGACTCGCCGCCGTTTCGGATCAAGGACCAGAGTCACTTAAGGTTCAAAACACTCAAGTCAGTAAAATGAATCGAGTTCACCATTAACGCTTCTCACACTCGCATGCTGACGAAAACAAAGTATTTCCGGGTCAGTATTCTCAAATTCAAACATTGATAAAATGATTTTTTTGTTTTTTTTTAAGTAGTAAAATGTATCGATACGTGTGTGTCGTGAGTACCAATTTTAGGCACTAATTTCAAGGATAAACGAGTTTTACATTGGAGGCGTTCGTGTGGGCTCATGCGAGGATGATCCACTGGATGTCGCTGTGCTTCTGGCAAGTGTACAATATACATTTAAAATAATTGAAACAGTGACATTTATTGAATGTCCTAATGGCATTTTCAAGGCTTAGAACCCGATGTTTTCCACACAGGTTTTATAGTAATTCACTGAAGAAAATTACTTTTGCATTTTCTGACCAGAAAGATAAACGACAGGACACAATTACACAGTATGTAAATGCATATAAATGTATATACAGTATATAAATGTACGGTACGGTAAATGTAAGGTACTGTGACTCATGAACGCTAGGTTGAACGTAGCACAACATTATAATTGCATTAACCATGTTATTATGAGCCATGAAGGGTTGCGTTCAAAGACACCACCTAACTTAAGTTGAATTCACGTCTTGAGTGGACAGGTGTCTCTCCCTCGTTTATGGCGATAAGTGACTTTCCGCGAAGCAGGATTCAATATTCATAAATGGAATATTTTCCTAGTTAGTTTCCTAGATGGCAGGCTACGGTATCAGTCCTGGGACATAGGAGGCGGCCATGGCTTTAACCACTAGCAAGCTAGCAAGCTAGCAAGCTAACTGGTTAGCCTCTCCAATCTACTTATTCTAAACATAGACAGTGTTTGAAATGGCGTGAGGAAGAGGCCAAAACCTTACTACTCCCACACGGATCATTTTTCAATATTTTTGACTAACAATAGTACATAATTAACCACACAACAATGCTCATTTATTAATTAAATTTGAACCATGATGTAGCGAGTGACAACTGGGTTTCCGAGCATACTTAAATGCAGCAGAGTTGATGAGAGATAAGAATATCCACTTACTGTTTTTCTTAGTCTTTCTGTGTATTTAGACCACACAAAGTCATTGTTGTACTTTTCAGAGTGTCAGTGAATGCACCTCTGTGTCTTGTGTTGTTCCCAAAAGAAGCTGCCTCTTGACGGGAGTTATGGTGTTGGAATTGCATTTCTGGGGGGGGTACTATCGTGGCTCCGTCTGCCATCATAACAGACGGACGTGCCTTGTCATGAAGCGCATGACGCTAAAAATTTTTACACAATTGGTCAAATAAATTAGGCCCCATATACTGTGGTATTTGCCCTCTTCCTGGTTTCTTTTTTTATTTACTTGTCACACTTCAATGTTTCAGATCATCCAAAAATGTAAATATCTGAATAAATAACTGAATGTAGTTTTTAAATTAAACTTTTTATTATTAAGGGAGGGCGGCATGGTGGTCTAGGGGTTAGCGCGCAGACCTCACAGCTAGGAGACCAGGGTTCAATCCCACCCTCGGGCATCTCTGTGTGGAGTTTGCATGTTCTCCCCGTGCATGCGTGGGTTTTCTCCGGGTACTCCGGTTTCCTCCCACATTCCAAAAACATGCTAGGTTAATTGGCGACTCCAAATTGTCCGTAGGTATGAATGTGAGTGTGTATGGTTGTTTGTCTATATGTGCCCTGTGATTGGCTGGCGACCAGTCTAGGGTGTACCCCGCCTCTCGCCCGAAGACAGCTGGGATAGGCTCCAGCACCCCCTGCGACCCTCGTGAGGAAAAAGCGGTAGAAAATGAATGAATGAATTAATGAATTATTAAGGGAGAAAAACAATCCAAGGCTCCATGTACCTGAAGCTAATAAGTGGTTATTAGCTTCCCCTAAAGCTAATAAGTGGCGCCAACAATTGTAATCAAGCGTTTGTGATAACTTGCAATGAGTCTGAGGAATTTAGCAGAATTGTTGTCATTCAGCCACATTGGAGGCTTTTCCAGCATGGAGCCTTTTTAAGGTCCTGCCACAGCATCTCAATAGGATTCAGGTCAGGACTTGGACTAGGCCACTCCAGAGTCTTCATTTGGTTTTTCTTCAGCCATTCAGAGGTGGACTTGCTGGTGTGTTTTGGATCATTGTCCTGCTGCACAACCCAAGTTGGTTTCAGCTGGAGGTCACCAACAGATGGCAGAACATACTCCTTCAGCAGAATTCACTCTTCCATTTATCACAGCAAGTCTTCCAGGTCCCGAAGCAGCAAAACAGCCCCAGTCCATCACACTACCACCACCATATTTTACTCTTGCTATGATGTTCTTACGGGCTGCACGGTGATCGTGTGGTTAGCGCGCAGACCTCACAGCTAGGAGACCCTATGGACAATTTGGAGTCGCCAATTAACCTAGCATGTTTTTGGAATGTTGGAGGAAACTGGAGTACCCGGAGAAAACCCACGCATGCACGAGGAGAACATGCAAACTCCACACAGAGATGCCCGAGGGTGGAATTGAACCATAGTCTCCTAGCTGTGAGGTCTGCGCACTAACCACTAGACCGCCGTGCCGCTCATTATCTGGATCAGTCTTCGATATTTTGTAAAACCTGTTGGAATGCAGGCTGCACGGTGGTTGAGTGTTTAGCGCGCAGACCTCACAGCTAGGAGACCCGGGTTCCGTTCCACCCTCTGCCATCTCTGTGTGGAGTTTGCATGTTCTCCCCGTGCATGCGTGGGTTTTCTCCGGGTACTCCGGTTTCCTCCCACATTCCAAAAACATGCTAGGTTAATTGGCCACTCCAAATTGTCCATAGGTATGAATGTGAGTGTGAATGGTTGTTTGTCTATATGTGCCCTGTGATTGGGTGTACCCCGCCTCTCGCCCGAAGACAGCTGGGATAGGCTCCAGCACCCCCGCGACCCTCGTGAGGATAAGCGGTAGAAAATGAATGAATGAATGAATGATGTTCTTACACCAAATGTAATGTGATACACGCTGTCTGATCAGAGTCAGACCAGTAAGTATGGGCTTAATTGCATGCGCAAAGCCCAAGTCAGGATGAGTAGACACTGAGTAGACACCAATCAGAGGGCTTCCTATCAATTACAGAGTCATCGATCCACCATGGCAACGAGAGAGGTGGAAACCTTCCTCTGACGGAAGCAGAAATCCTCATAGAAAAAAAGTAAAGACAACACCACCGCAGCCTGTGGTGGTTCTACCTTTGACCTACATCCGCACTCTCCAGGCATTCTCCAGGGAGCGCCGTGAGGAGGGGAAAGAAAAACAAATCCTATTTACTAATGCTCAGTGCTCATCGTGTCCTCGTCAAGTCAGCACATATCTGTCGGCAACGTGCTGTTCATTTGTGTCAACAAAACACAGAAATGACAAAGTCAAAGCCATCAGGTTGTGCAGTTTAGAAAGAAGAGGAAAGAAAATGAGAAAGGGAGAAAAGCATGACTGTATGTACGCCACTTTATGGAATATATAAGATTTATTTGGTGGCTGTAGGCGAACTGCTGTTCATGTCCTTCCTAGACTGAGAGTGTGCATTGTGTAAATGTGTGTGTGAAGCAATGAACCTCCAGGAGAAGATTTTCCAGTGATTGCCATTTTAGTAGAAAACAAAGTCAACTACAGTGTGGAATCAAACGAATGATTTCATGCCAGATCACACATTCTCTCGCTGATTTCCCACAGCTTCCTCGCCGCGGCGTCATCTTTGGCTTTGGCATAAACTTCTCGCACCGTGCAGTTGGAGAAGTAACGTCCGCTGAGAGGTTCCAGCCCCTCCTGCAGAGCACAGTGAAGAGTGGTCTGGGATCCCTGAACGGTGTTTTTGAAGAAGAAGGTAGTCATGGGTTTGAGCAGCATTTGCAGCAACGTGCTGGTGTTCCTGGCCAGCTCGGAGTTGATAGCTCCTGCATGGGGGAAAGATGAATCAACGGATGAATGCACGGAGATTAGCAGGCTTAGATGACAACGCATCCACCAGCTCAGCTTACATTCCAGAGCACTGATAGTATCTGATCCAAAGACCTGCGGGTGCCTGGTCTGAGCTGCTTCTGTCGCTCGCCACTTCCAGCTATTCATGTCCTACAACGCTGTCACATGGAACCTGGCCACACTTTGGTTTTGGTTCTTTCCCATAGCATTACTATTTCAAAATGTCTTCATTATTATTATTTATTTTCACTTTATGTGACTAAAACAACCCTACTTTTTCTCATAGTATGTATTCTCATAATATTACCACTTTATTCTCTCATTAGATTATGACTTTTTCCCATAATACCTTCCAAAAGTCACAACTTTATTTGTTTCTCATAAGATTGACATTTAAAAAAAGAAGATATTTTTTCTTTAACATTATTTAATAGCAATGAGTTGAAATAGTAAAGAAATTTATATTCTATGTTAAAGAAAAAAATCCCAATTTTATGAGAAATATTGCAAGTTCATTCCCATAAATGTAGGAGTTGTTTTCTTGTTAGAATCAAACTTTTTTCTCATAATATTCTGAGAACTACACTGTGTCTGTCACTTTTTTTTATTTATTTACCAACTTTGTTGTTGTACATTTTCTTGTCGTATTTATGACTTTACTCCCATAATATTTTTACTTTATTCTCATAAATTTTTTAACTATTTCCTTTAGAATAATTGATTCTAAAAACATTTTTTACGATATTTCTATAATATTATGACTTTTTCCCAAAACAAAAGTTTACCCCTCACGAAAATACCTTTATGCTACTAAAATTATGTTATTTTTCCTTGTTAGAATATGACTTTTTCTCATAGTATTTCTTCTGTTGTTTATTCAGATTAGGACTTCTTTAACCTAATATTTAAAAAATAAAAATTCCGACATCTAAAAATATAGCAAATATTTAAAGTATTTGCTATTAAAACGGAATTATTTATTTTCATAATACTACAAGTTTAGTTTCATAAAGTGACAAAAACATTTCTGTGTAGAATCCCACTTTTTCTCATAGTATTTTGATGTTATCCTTGTGAAATGAATGACACCTCTTTTTCATTTCTGCTGTTTTTTCTTCCCATTATTATGACTTTATTCTCCATTTTGACTTTTTTCACAAAATGTTTAAAAAAATTCTTTGTATTTCATAATATTACGACATTAAAAAAAAGTTTTAAAAAAAGTTACTTTCTCTAATATTTCAACTTTATGCTCCAAACAGGATGTTATTTTTTTGGGGTTTTTTTTGCTGAATTCTATTTTTAGAATGTGATGCAGGCCACTAAAAAAAAAAACCCACAGGCAGCAAATGGCACCTGGGCCGCACTTTGGACACCCTTGGCATAGCCGTTAGCGTTAGCCAACAGGTCGGTGCTTTAGAAGAGCATTTCTGCTTCTACGTGACGAAGGCGTGCCCCCATCTTGGGGCCCAAATGGTCTAGCTTGGCGTGCCTTGACATGCTTGGAATGGAAGAAGCGTGTCTGCACTTGTCCACGTTGGTGGCAGGGCACCGTTTGTTTTTATTTCCAATGGCATCTTTTGTTCAAGTCTTGTTGGCTTTTGTTTGAAGAGGTGGGGTTTCCAATTTCACCTTCAAACCAACTCAGCCGGTTTGCCAGCTGGCATAAATCCATGAAAATGGAAATGCCGTAGCAGGAACGGTCAGATTACACGTGTTCACAAACATGTTGGAATCACGTCCATGTCAGCCTTCTATCATGTATTCATTTATTTATACTAATTATATTTACATATGATTTACACCTTTCTAAGTCTGGCCTGGAGCTGTTTCTTTCTTGGCGTACGGCACATTAGTTGATATATTAAAGTTTTTAAATTTTAAAACTATGAAAATAACAAATAAATTAAATGTCATGAAAATTAAGTACAAATATTGTGGGAATAAAGTCATCATTACAAGAAGAAAGTTGAAATTAAAATTTTAAATTTTAAAATTTAAAAAACAGCAGATATAAAAAAAGTAAAGTAATGTCAAAATATGAAGAGAAAAAAGGCACAAAAATAAATATTGTGAGGAAAAAGCAGTTATTTTAGTAGCACAGAGTTCAAATATTGAAAATAAAACACTATTTTTGTAGGTGAAAATATTACAAAAAATACCCAAACAAAACTAAGTGAAGTTGTATTTTTCAGAGAATTAGATTGGGGAAAAATTATAATATTATTACAATAAAGTCAACTAAAGTTGTAATCATTGGGAAAAACAGCAGAATTTTTCCAAGAATTAAGTCAAAATAATATAAAAAAAAAAGGCAGATACTTAGAATAGAAAAAGAAAAAAAGATGTCATCACAATGTTTTTCTGAAAATTTGAAAATTATTATTAACTATAATAAAAGGTTCAAAGTGAAAAGGTTCTAATATGGGAATAATTACAAAAGTACTATTTATCATTATTATTATTTGGGATGACTGATAATTATCAGTACCAATAATTATCGGGCTGATATTAGTATACAAATTTTTTGGGTATTGGATTTTATCTGTGTTGCTTTGCCTTTGATTTTTGTCACTTGTCAGTACAGACCTGGATGGAGGGCGTAGCAAGTGACCTTGGTTCCTTGCAGCCTCTTGGCCAGCTCGTGCGTGAAGAGGACATTGCACAGCTTGCTATCAGAGTAGACTTGAAGCTTCTCCATGCCCGAAGTCCCGAGCCCCAGAGCTTTGTGCTTGTTGAGGCAGTCAAAGTCAATTTTTCCAAAGTTATGCGCCATGGACGACACGTTGACCACCCGGCTTGGTTGACACTCCTTCAGACGGTCCAGCAAAAGCTCGGTCAGCAGGAAGTGTCCCACGTGATTGACGCCAAACATCATCCCCAAACCGTCTGCTGTCCGGCCCTGCAGGTAAACACCTGGGACAGAATAGCAGAACCATCATGCACAAATTGTGCCGCCTTGTGTGTTCCTTGTCATTTCCAGAATGAAAGTAAACTTTTTCCCGTCATTCCGGCTCTACCTGCATTGTTGATCAGGATATCTAGTCTGGGTTCGCTTCTCAGGAAGGTTTCGGCAAAGCTGCGGACAGATTTCAGACTCCCCAGATCCAACTGCATGAAGACAACCTGGTTGCTGCCGCTCTCCTGTCACAGCCACAAAATACCATTTCACCTTCTGGATTCACTGCAGGTACTTTACTGGGGAGCCCTAAAGGCTGGACACATGTAGCCAAATGTAGCCAAAAATCACATATATTCTTTTATACTGGATGTCATATATATATAAATATCCAGTATGTTTGAAATATATATATACTATATATTACTCTCTTCTTTATCACAGTTGCAGAGCATAGAAAACCTGTTTACAACCTTCTGAATGTCATGCTGCGCAGGACTGGAAAGGTGACTTCCTGTCTGGTGCTCTTATTTTGTGTGGTGTATTTCCTGCCAGGTATAGTATACAGCAGGGGTGGGCAAACTTTTTGACTCGCGGGCCGCATTGACTTAACAAAATTGACGGGTGGGGGGGGGGGGCATACTATAGTATATTCTACACGTAACAGTCTACCTGGAATTATTGTATCTGTAAAAATGTAGTACAATCAGCTATATGTACTTGTACCATGCTGTACCAAGGTTGTACCATGATGCCAGGTTGTATGTTAAGTTTCAATGAAATACTTTGGGCCGTATTCAAACACTTGGCGGGCCGCATGTGGCCCCCGGGCCGTAGTTTGCCCACCTCTGGTATACAGCCACGTCACCTGCGTGAATCTGTGCATGGCTGATATGTAGATCGACTGGTTCTCAGCCCCTTCGCTATCCGTCTGGCTCATCGGGGGACGTCTGGGATCCGTCCCTTGAGGAGGGGGGTGGTTAGCTAGCTGCACGTCTCCAGACCTCGCCAGACCGAGGTCAAGTCACCTCTGACGCCTGCTACATTTCCAGGTAGGGGCAAGGTTGGATTCGGGGGACGATGCACTGCGCCTCCCTCCACCCATGCTGGATTTTGCAAGACTGTGAGGGGGGGGGGGGGGTACTGTCCTGTTCCGCAGGACTGTAAGGGTGACTTCCTGTCTGGTGCTCTTATTTTGTGTGGTTTGTAGTATGCAGCCACTTCACCTCAGTGGATCTGTTCTGTTGGCTTAATTAACTAAAATAGACATATTAGTATTCAATATGCGACATGTAGTATTCTACACTGGTCACTAGGTGTCAGTAATGTTACATGTAATGTAATGTTCAACGCTAGTGTATCTACATATGTTACATCCCCTGTACGTATAGTATGTCATATATCCTCTTATTATGTCTACTATAGGAGTGTAAAGTAACTATAGGGGTGTTATTTCATGTCCGGAGGGCTCTAATAACAGGTTTTCTAGGCTCTGACTAGATATTCCAAATATGTCCAGACCGTAAAGGCACCCTGTCGTGCTAGCATATAAAAGTCATATAATAGCCAATACATACGCTATGTTTACTAGTTCCAAACAAAGTAGAAATATATATAAAAAAATGTCAAACATTATAAATATTTTCCTACGCTCTTGATTTCTTCAAGTGCAGCCTGTCCTCTTTGTGGGCTGCGACATGCCAGTATGACTCGGGCTCCTCTTCTGGCCAAGTCTATGGCTGTGGTCTTCCCAATGCCCGTGTTGCTGCCTGACAGGAAGCAGGTCACACGCTTGGTGTTTACTTGCCTTGTCGTCCAATCATAAATGCTATGTAAGACGTTTCACTCTTACCTGTCACGATGACAGTCTTTCCGTGCAGCTTGGCTTGGCTTGTGCACCGCTTTCCTTTCACAACAATGTGACGGTAGACGTAGGCGGCCCCTACCAGCGCCCCTACAACCAGCAGGGTGCAAAACATCTTCCCCCTTTAGACACCCCGAGAGTAATGTACTTAGAACCTTTTCAGCTAAGAGGTTTCCCCCTGATGCCCTCGGTTTCAGTGCAAAGAAGACTTTGACTCAAACATGCAAACACACCCATTTCCTGGCTGGGCGTGACAATGTCCTCCTTGTTCAGAGCCCCCAACAGACTGGAAGGACCAGAACAGACAATAAAGAGCCTGACGGATGAGCATGGTACGCTGAACAAAGTGCAAATGTGCATACTTGTTCATAGAGTCAACAACACCACACCCGCCACGAAACATCAGAAATTGGCGGCTGAAAAAGTGAGACAGCAGACGCTGAATGATCTCTAATGTAAACACCGACCCCATCGGAAGCCATTGGTGCTGGAAGTGGTCATGTGTGATACCATCCAATTCTGACTACAAGTCAGGCTGCTATCGGCGATACCGATCCGATACTTGATTTTAAATTCACTTGGTAAATTATACAAATTGATTACCTCCACCAAGCACCGCACAAACCGTTTTGTTTGTGTTCAAAATAACTTGAAAGGTTCTGAATTGATTTGGATGACATTTTCAGGAATTGTCGGAAATGTGATATTGTTAGAGCGTTTGGAAAAATAATATTCAGGACCATTCCAACATTAATTCATTTATTTTCTACCGCTTATCCTCACAAGGGTCGCGGGTGCGCTGGAGCCTATCCCAGCCGTCTTCGGGCGAGAGGCGTGGTACACCCTGGACTGGTGGCCAGCCAATCACAGGGCACATATAGACAAACAACCATTCACACTCACATTCATACCTATGGACAATTTGGAGTCACCAATTAACCTAGCATGTTTTTGGAATGTGGGAGGAAACCGGAGTACCCGGAGAAAACCCACGCATGCACGGGGAGAACATGCAAACTCCACACAGAGATGGCCGAGGGTGGAATTGAACCCTGGTCTCCTAGCTGTGAGGTCTGCGCGCTAAACACTCGATCACCGTGCAGCCTGCATTCCAACAGGTTTTACAAAATATCGAAGACTGATCCAGATAATGAGCGGCACGGCGGTCTAGTGGTTAGTGCGCAGACCTCACAGCTAGGAGACTAGGGTTCAATTCCACCCTCGGGCATCTCTGTGTGGAGTTTGCATGTTCTCCCCGTGCGCTCCCCTCCCCTACGGGTACTCCGGTTTCCTCCCACATTCCAAAAACATGCTAGGTTAATTGGCGACTCCAAATTGTCCATAGGTATGAATGTGAGTGTGAATGGTTGTTTGTCTATATGTGCCCTGTGATTGGCTGGCCACCAGTCCAGGGTGTACCACGCCTCTCGCCCGAAGACAGCTTTCTCCGCATACTATGATCCCCAATATGAAATGAATGGGGGACCTTTGAAATTTTAATCAGAAAAGAAATGAAGCTATAAAAACATATAAATTACATGTTATTTTAGGCAATTTTCAGTGCACATAAATTATAATTGAAAGGTATAAATGAGAAGTTAAGGTTACTTTTACCTTGAAAGAAGAAGATGATTGTTGCCAAAGACATATGGCAACACAGAAATTAGTTATTTTTTTAATTCATCGCTTTTCTTATTGATCACGGGTGCAAAATAACCAACAATGGAGCCAAATGAAGTGTGAGAAACACTATTAAATTAAATAATTATTTTTTTTAAAACCTGTTTGGCCATTTATTTATTTTTGAACACCCTATGCTTTGTTGTAAAAGTCTATTCCCCTCCTAGTGAGCATGAATATGTAATCCTCAATCTTCTTCAGGTTCATTCATCCATTCAATAGAACATTAAAATATGTTTTATCCATTTGACTTCTCTCTCTATGGAAGGACGGCAGTGACAAGCCCCTTTCAGCTCACACATGCTTCTAAATGGAAGTTCAGAAGCACCAGGACTCCTCATGGAGTTGGTCGTTTGTCTAAAGTGAGCAGCCATCACTCAGACAGGGTTCCTCTGTGGCAAGAGGAGAAGGACAAGCATCTCTGCAGCAATCCCCCAGTTGGGCCTGCATGGTCGAAAGGCCAGATGGAAGCCACTCCTTAGGAAAAGGCATTTGGCGACCAGCCTGGAGGGGCACCAAATGCACCTGAGGGACTCTCAGACTGAAAAACTACATTCTCTGAGGCTTCAGGTTGCTTCTCACATGAATGCTTCATAACACACACTTCCACTACACTCTTCTTCCCACCTCATTCTTTGACGCCCCTTGGTGGACACATATGGTATTACACTGAACATCACTGCACCCTCCTTTTAGCTGACATTTATGGAGGTTGGACTGGATCAAACGTTTTTCCAGTGAGGACCAGGATGCAACTTCACAACACATGTAGATTTGCTAAGAGATTATATAAAATTGCATTTCAGCTTTGTGATTTGACTTTTCCCGATAATATTACATGTTTATTCCTGTAAATATGCACATTTTTTTGTCATTGGATTGTGATAATTTCTCTCAATATTTCCACTTGATTCTCGTTAAAATACAGCTATTTTTCCAACTATCTCCAACTATTTTAACTTTCCTCTAGTAAATTTTCTTCTTATAATTAGGATTTTATTCCCTTAATATTTTGATTTTATTCTCATAACATTAGAACGTTTTCCACAACCTAATTGATCAAAAATGACAACTTTACTCATTGTTTTTTTTTTCTCACATATTTCTACTTTTTAAAAATGAAAGAAATTATTGCTGTTCCTTTTTTTTTAAAGTCCAAATTGTTCCTTTTTCAAAAGTCTCAATATAATATTATGACTTTATTACGATGTCAAATTTTATTTTTAATTTACAAAAAATGTGTCATTCTTTTTTTGTTTCTCATAGTATTCTGACATTTTGCAAATGCCACTTATGACATTATTCTTGTGAAATTACAACTTTCTCTTGATAAATGAAAAACTCATAATTATTGTAAAATCACAGCTGATTTTTTTCCATGTTTTCTGTATTTTTAGTTTTTTGTTAATTTATATTTTTAGAATGTGCCACAGGCTAATAAAAACAGCTGTGGGCTACAAATGGCCCCCGGACCGCACTTTGTAGGCCCCAGGTTTGAACTTTGGTTGAGCAGCCGTTAAACTGTTCTAAATTCTCAAATTGGCAAAAGTCTTTGGAACCAAACTGTGGGACATTGTCAGATACCAACATCTCTGGTCCTCAATAGCTTGCAAAGATCACTTTCGAACGTCCATATATAAGAAAACATGTTTCGTCGTTTCTCGTCAATTCAAATGAAGTGACCGTAGCTATGACTGCCAAAAATAAAGAACAAGGCTAACAAAAGGTACTCGCTATATCAAAGTTTTGGCTAAAATGACGACGCGGCTAATAGTTCCTCGTCTGTTTACATTTCGGTTCTCGCGCACCGGCAACCGGAAATAGCGAAAACAAGCCACCAAAATCTTCATTTTAAATGTTGCCACTTGCCCTTGCTGTATCCGCTCCACTGCGCATGCGCGGCCGGCGGTTCGCGGTTGTGCCAACGGGGAGAGGATGTTGCTAGCAGCCCGTGAAGATCCGCTGCCTTTTTCACAACAATAATATCCAGCAAATCTGTGTCTCGGCTCAACGTTTCTGGAGATTATATCGCAAACGCTTCGGAAATCTGTGCACTTGGATCGCAGGAGGCTGATTTGGCGTTGGTGTTTCGGGGCTACATCATCTGTTGACAATGGGAGCGGAGGGGTTTCCAGATTTGCAAGGCTCCTTTTTGCAGGAGCAGAAGCAACAATCATGGCTGGCCAGCTAGGCCGCAGACGGAGGTTTTGTAGCACACGACAGTCGTGTTTGGATAGAAGATACGCCGCGTTGGCTTGGTCTTAACCTTTACAGGATTTTATCACACCACTGTCGTCTATTTTTGTTTTTGTGAAGCCCTTAAGACAACCTAGCCTAGCCGCTAGCCCTGCAACCTTGACTGGTTTGCGTCGTCGTTAGCTGATTAGCCGGCTAACGACAGCTAGCATTTCTAGGCTAGCGGTTTTTGTCCAAAACATTTTCATTAACACACTCCTTGTTGGATTACTGCTCGTCGTTGTTCGCGCGATTGGCATTCGCATCACTTGTTTAATTTGTTACTTCTACCCTGGATGAATGTGGGACAAAATGGAGACCCCGACGATTGTGTACGATTTGGATACCTCCGGGGGCTTAATGGAGGTAAGGTTGCTCGGCCCAAGAGAGCCAGACTAAAAGTAGCCTGTGGTTTGTGTGTGTGGTTTTGTATATACCCTTATCAAGTACTGTTCATACTGTATTTATAACCAGCAGTTCAGTCAATATCATTTCTCGCATTGATTAACAAGTAGTTTGAATTGGTAAAGAAGGCCACGACGTTGCCGTGTCCATGTCAACCGTGGACGTACACGCCGAATGCATTATATGCATATATATGCACTGCATATGAGAGGATTTCACGGGAAAGTCGTGACCGACTCGTCCAAATTACTTTCACAGCAAATTCAGACACTTCTGGCGCCCCCGAAGTCCGAGGAGGTGGAGAAGAGGAGTCGGAAGTTGGGGAGAGACGTTCGTAGAAGCGGCAGGGCCACCAACCACGACACCTGCGACAGTTGTAGGGAAGGTGGCGATTTGCTGTGCTGCGACCACTGTCCGGCAGCCTTCCACCTCCAGTGCTGGTAAGTTCGCTCCATTTTCTCAACACCGAATTATCGCTTATCAGATTCTTTCTCATATGCGACCGATGTGTCATTTAAATATTACATTTGTAAATAAAAGATAGAATCGTTTCGAATGCGATTTGTGTAGGGTTGTTATAGCGCGGAGAGGTTTCTTGGTGGACATATGCAGACCACCGCGACTGAAAAATGGCGTCTGTTTACAATATGGCGACCTCCCGGCTTCATTCTCCTCTACCGCCATTTTAGCAGCCCTGTTAAAAATCCATCCCGGGAGAAGGTGGTTGGCATTGAATAAATGGCATCTTCTGATGTGGACGATTTTGTACGCTTAAGAATGTTATTCTTGGTAGTGTTTGGTCGGTGATACTTTGCATGGATTCGGATATCGAACTGCTAACCGATAGCTTGTGTTACGTGGAAGAACAACGCGTAAATATACCGCAAAAACAACTGCATATGCGCTCCAACTATTCGGACAGGCTTCCCCGTCACAGTTAGTGGTCCTCGTTAAGGGTGGGGGGCTGTTTGCAGTGGGTTCCTCCAGCTGCAGAGAGAGCGCCAACATTCCGATGTACTGCTGCCATTGTTTCCCGCCTCTTCCTGCTTTGAGTGCGGAGCAACACACGCACGCGCATTAGTTAGCTTTGTCGTTTGCTAATCAGAGCTCCGTGAGTGGTGGGGAGTTTGGGCAATTCCTAGGGCCCCCAAAGTAGGTGGACCAGGTAGGACAGGTGTCTGGTGGGATGTTTTTTTTCATGGGGGTATTTCTTATGGTGCCCCTACCGCTAATGATAGCAATTTGACACAGTTTAGCTCTAACTCGGCTATCATTGAACGTTTTTTTATGGCATTCTTTGTTTTTTAATCTTTCTTATTTCTCTGACCACCCAATTGAGAAAGATGTTGACCAATAGGAGTATATGTGAAAATTTGACAAGTTGTCTTGTTGAGAACAAACCTGTCTCATATACACTACAACTTGGACGATAACAAATCAATTAATCACACAATGAATGAATGAACATGAACTGAATAATTTTGCTGTCCCCAATGTATTACCAAGTGCATGTGTCTGTTTTCCTCATCCCCAGCCTCCAAACAGACAGGAAGTGGAATCAGTCTCTGCATTGGTTTCAGCACCTTGGCATGTTTGTTAGAACAGTGGCATGAACGGAGTGAGCCCTTTTGTCAGCCATACAGTCTCTGTCTCTGTGGCTCGTACATACACACCAGGGTCGGGCGATATTTTTTTATATACTGCTATAGATTCTTCCAGTGATATGAAAATGACTTATACCCGTATAAATTATAAAGAAGAGTTGATGGCTGCATATTGTGGTGGATACATAAGATGAGTCATATGCTGTTATCGTGAGAAGAAACGTTTGTGTGGGGAAGTATTTACTCGGTGGACCTCCTGCCCTAAACAGATTGAAATGGTTATAAATGCCAGTGAAAGCTGGCTGAATCTCCTCGTACATAGCGTGAATAGAAGCTAGCAGAGGTTAGCTTAATTTAAGACGCCAAGTAGCTCTGCATGCATGACTCTGGCTCCGTGGGTATATTTTTACAACATCTGAAGATGCAGATTTTGGGTGAAAAATATACGAGAAGTATGTTTATTTTGAATGCAGCTCGTCTTGGATGTAAATAGACATTCTCATTCACGGAACACACTTCCGTGACCGTCCTTCAAATGAAGAGCGCCGTTTGCCCCATGTCTGCATAAACAAATGTAGTTAGAATTTCATAGGTGACTACATCTCCCTTAATGACCTCCACAGACAATATTACAGTTGACGGTTTAGTAGCAGTAGCCATATTTACATGAGGAGTTTTTCCTCTTTTTGCATGGAATCTTTCCGACTGACTTTTCTGAAAACAATGGTATACATGGAAAAGAATATTCCAATCTCTGATCTACACGTGCCGCTATAGTCAAACAGAATAGTCAATGGGGCATGCACAGTAAAACAGAAACATCAATATCACATGATATCGGCTTCCCCAAGTTTTCTTTCGCTTGTTAGAATAACTTCATATTGCTCGTTTTTCATCAGTCCAGTCCTGAAATTGTTCTTTCAAAGTTTGGATCAAAAACTAACTTTCCACAGCAGTCCAGTGCTGACGGCTCGCCTCCATTTTTAAAACCGAGGAACGTCTCTAGCTAGGTGCTACATCACATCTGAGTATGCGCGGAAAGAAGACACTCAGCTGGCGAGACGATACAGATTGGGTCTACAAGATTACATTTTAACTGTACTTTCTTTGGGTGTATATGCTAGCAGCCCCGCCTTCACCCATCAAGACCGAGAGACTGTGTGATTGTTCATGCCCTTGTTCTATGGAACAAACGTGCCAAGGTAGTGCACAGGGTGAACTCTTCCTTCCTACCCGTTTGGAGGCAGGGGATGAGGAAACAGACGTGTGCATGTGGGAATATATTGAGGCCAGCAAAATGATCCAGTTGGTTTTCATTTATTGTGTGATGAATTTATTTATTATCGTCCCAGGCTTTGTGCCCACAAGAATGAGAAATCTTGTCACATTTTAATCTTGTGACACCCTTACTGGATAATAACAAATGACTCTTCCGGCTGTATAATTACGAGTATAAGCTAACTGACTGATGTGTGTTTTACATGGGGTGTGGCTTGCATGCTGAGTAGAAAGAAGATGGGTTATAATACTTTGGAACTCTAGCACCCACACTGTGGCACCCAGTCATGACAGACTGCACCTTTTAAGGTCATTGACATGTTTAAGACAAATCATCTGTTTAAGTTTGAGTATGGAAAGCTTTTCTGAAGGGAAGGTGTCTTTTTTTTTTTTAATGTGTAGGTGATTAATTAGTACACTAGATGGAGACAGTGAGCAGGTTTTCTTGCCAAAGCAAGCAGACCAACATTTCATTCATTCATTACAATAAGTTAATGCTTAGTCCATAAACATCACCACTTTTTTTACTCCAGTTTTTATTTGGTAATTATCCGTTTCAATTTATTCTGACATTTATTTATATTTATTTTGTCAAAATTCTCTTATCCATTTTTTATTTTGTAAATAATGTAAAAAAACATTTTTTTCTATTTCCTTAATCACCGTACAAGCTATATTTTGTCAGTATTTGACTTCTATTTATCTTTTTAGGAACTATCATTAATTGGTGTACATATATTAATTATTTTATTTAGTGTTGTTTGCTCATCTGAGCTCCATGTGTGGTGGGGAGTTTGGGCAATTTTATTGATAAATGAATGAGTTTGTTTTTGTCTGAAAAACCCGACTTGACTCTTTGAATTGCAGTGACCCACCCCTGAGTGAAGAGATGCTTCCCCCAGGAGAATGGATGTGTCATCGCTGCAATGTTAGAAAAAAGGTAATGAACGTGTTTTAGGCCATGTGGGTCCCAAACCAAGCTGTCTGTCATACTGCTGGAGATACAAAAGAGCACTCGGGTAAAACTTCTTTTCATCTCTTTCCAGAAAAGAGAGCAAAAGTCTGAGCAGACAAATGGCCTACTGGAAAAGGCCTCTGCTAAGCACTCTTCCTCCCCAGCTACGGAGCTGGAGCTCAGTGCTGGGCCATTGCGTCTTGATGGCCTACCTCCAGGAGCCGGAGCAGCAGGCCCTGGTCTCCGAGTGGCCCAGGTACGCCTCTTGGATCGTAGGAGTAGCAGCAGGCCAAGCAGCCGGCCAGGCACGCCAACTTCCAATACTTCGTCAACCCCTACTCCCTCAGAGGAGCAGAATGATGGAGAAGAGGAGGCAGCCGAGCCAGAGGATGATTTTCAGGGCACTGAGCTTGAGAGCACGGCATTGTCTGCTCCAACCCCACGTCTTCTCAAGAGGCCCTTTCAGCTGCTCATAGCAGCCGCCATGGAGCGAAATCCCACGCAATTCCAGCTTCCCAGTGAGCTCACATGCACCACTGCACTACCAGGTCAGATGGCAGTCACGTCCTCTACTGTTTCATATCTCAAAGTGTTCCACTGCACTTTATTTTGATAAGCATGCACTGGAATCACTGGTCTGTGACCAGATACATGATACAGCTTGTGTTGACTTTCACTGTTGAGAATGAACAATATCCCTAAAATGTACTTGCTTATTGTAATGCTTGAATTACAAGTATACAGTAGCTTGTCTTCAAAACACTAGTTGTGTGTCCAAGTTGTGCAGTGACGCTAACACAGGAGTCTCCCTTCGTATGCTAGCTGGTGTGCTAGCAGTAGCTCACCAGCTGATTTTGTACGTCTTCTATTCAAACATGACAAAGGAGCAGACTGGGTGGAGATAAAGTACAAATGAACTGTTGGCAGTGCCCTCAGCAACTTTGCCAGCTTTGCAATATTCTCCTTTCATGTTCTGATAGTTGTAGAAAAAGTTCAATAGGTTAATAAATAAGTCAGAAAATTGCTATTTGTCATTTTACAAAAATTGCAAATGCGTCATGACACGATGGCGGCAGTCTACCCTCCATGCAGCCCACCACCACAGCTTCAAAATATCCTAGGGTAACCATGTGGGGTGTGGCTTGCATGCGCTGAGCAGGAAGAGGGTGAAATAGTAGTACTTTGGAACGCTAGCACCCACGCGGCAGTATCCAACCACGACAGACTGCATCATTACTGACGTCCACTGCTATCAGAACCTCTCAATAAAACCATCATATATTCCTGATAGGTTTTTATCTATCAAGGCAACATAGCTAAGATTCATTTTAGCATCCCTGTACTCAAAAAATAAATAAATAAAAGCTAAAACTGCAACCGTGGAATTTCCAAATATACAAAGAATAGAACATCCTTGTAAAGATTTCTGCAGCTTCATATAATGTGTGGTATATTTAACACCATGTATGCCCTGGCATATGAATTATAATTAGACGGATTTCAAATGTACATTTCAGACGTGTGTTGAATACTCTTATTAATCTACGTACTCAGTTTGGTGGGAGATTACGCTGGACTAAGTTAGGCAGCAATACTCCAAAGTTGTCTTGGAACGTGTGCGGTACTATGACTTTTTTTCTTTAGTAAGAACATCTTTGTCTGTGTGTTCAGGGAGCAGTAAACGGAGGAAAAAGGAGGAATTACTGGGGAAGCCGTTCAGGCGACCGCAGTATGAGCTCGACCCCAATGGTCTGGTACCTTTACCGGTCAAAGTCTGCTTCTCATGCAACAGGTACCCTAATACAGACATAATACACACAGAGCATCTTCCTGGTTGCTTATTGCTTATCTTCTATGATCTCCTGTAGGAGCTGCAGGTTGGCTCCCTTGATCCAGTGTGACTATTGTCCTCTCCTCTTCCACACGGACTGTCTCGACCCGCCGCTTACAGCTTTACCTGCTGGCAAATGGATGTGCCCAAATCATGTGGAGCACTTAGTGGTGAGATACACAGTAATGCAAGTACAGGTGGTCCTCGGGTTACGTACATGAAAAGCTTCATGTTGGTCCGTGAATTCGCTAGTTTCATTCAGCATGCACAGCAGAGGCATGCATGCTGCAAGGACTCACACACACGGCGCACGAATACAGGATCTCCTTGGAAGAGACACAAAGTGATAATGTTGCTTTATAATGGAAGTTTTTCCACGTCATGTCTCCCAGGGATAAGGGCAGGCTCATCTGGTGGAAGTTGGGAATGAGCCATGGAAAAGAAAAGCCATCATTGTAGAAGTGCAAATGAACTATCGTATCTATAATGACATCATGGCGCTGAGAGGCGAAACGCCCACCAGTATTGGCAGCACTTTCGGTGTTAAACCTGTCACAAGCACCATTGAGGATATACTAGATGGTGTTCTTCAGCATGATGAAGCATCTTTTCCAGTGAAAGCCACAGTAATAACTCAGCACAGTGGCCATATTGTTTTATATGTTAACCTTTCTGCTTCCTCCTCCCAATAAGCCACAGACTACTTTATTGATCTTCAGAGAAATTCACATTTCTGTCAGCTCTGCAAAAATGTCTTTGAGCCGCATCACTTCATTACAAAATTAAAATAACACCACCAAGGCAATAAATGGGACAAGAAAAATAGGCAAATAAAATAAGAATAAATGAACAATTAAATGTGGGACAGATTATTTCAACTTTGTAGTAATTTCTGTTGTAAAAGCCGCTGTGTTTTTCTCAGGAGAGGTGGCTGGGGGTCCATGCAGTAAACTGTAATACCAAATATGACCATTAGATGTAGTTATATCCTCAGTAATGTTAAACGGATGTCTGAAGAAAGAACGTGGTGGCACACCAGGGCTGCTCGGTAGACCGTGTCCGACTACAGTGCACCTTACTGGGCCCTGTATGGGGCTTCACCTGCTCTCTGTACTAACATGTCCATGTCACGATGTGGAAGCGTGCGGCTTGTGTGAATTATCTATGGACAAATCAATTTTTCTCCTGAAATATTGTGGGTGTTCTATAGTTTGGAAATTTCATAATAAGAGCCAACTTACACCAAAGCATGTAGTAACATCCTTGTTCGTAACCCAAGGACAGCTTGTAACCCATTTGGTCAGGATAATATAATGTTTATTCTTACTATATATTATGTTTTTTCTGTTGCACAGCTGAATCAGAGGAGCCTCAGCTTGTCCAGCCGCTGTCAGCTATTCGACCAGTTCCAGGACAGAATGTCCCAACATGCTGTTAAGTTGGACTTCCTGCGCAGAGTACATCGACAGTATTCACCCAACTATCGGACCACTCGGCAGTACAACAAAAAGACCATCAAGGTAGGCTGCACTGGAGTATTCCATATCACTGTTCATTTTGGTACTTTTTCACAACAACATGTAACAAAGCAAAACAAACACTTGTTGACAAACTGAATGAACTGCCTGTTGTCTATTAAAAGATGAGAAAATGTTGACTGAAATTAAATCCATTCGTGTAGTTTTGGTCTTTTGGATGGTAAATACAAGTGAGGAATATATGTATGTATATGAAAATCCTTTATGCTTTATCTTTCACATCGTACTCGGTCATGCTGTTTGTCAAACATACACATAATTAAGCATACCGTGTATTTGTCACCTAAATGAAGTGTTTTCAAGCATAAAAGTGAACAAAAGTACAAATGGCATTGATAAGAAGATTGAAATAGTGACTGTAGTACTCTACATTGGTCACTAGGTGTTAAGTTCAGCGAGACAATCACCGGACGTGATTGGCCAACCATTGTTACATCGGGGGTTGCAAACGTGCATATTAAACAGTTGGGAGTTTGCCCGGTTGGATTCAGTGTGGTGGTCTGCCACCATGCATTGCTATCTTCTCTAACAGTTGCCGTTTGAACTCAGGTGCCAGATGCCATCAAGTGTCAGTACAGAAACCCACCCTCCAGTCTGCACCCTGCTGGGATGCGGCAGTTGGAGTTGGTCTGCAGCGGCGTCCCTGAACACCAGCACAGGAAACATCTCACCACAGAAGATGAGCAACAGGAGGTAGGAAGGAAAAACACTTTAACTTAACCTGTGTGAAGCTGTCAAACTGAAAGCGGCAATGTTTTATAGAATAGTGTCGCTTCTCACGGCAAAGTCGTCTCAGTACGGGTGTTGGCAACCCTGTGTGATGTAGCACGCACAGGATTTGCTGTCACACGGCAATCGGTATTTGTGAGAAGCAGTCATCAGCATATGACGATCACTTTTTTTTAAGTGAAAGTGGGCGTGTGCTAATCAGTGGCTGATGGATGGGCCCATCCCTAATCAGCAGTATTCCCTGCAAAGTGTGGCTACATTAAGCTCAACATCAGCTTGTATTTGACTGTCATTATCTAATGTTGTCCTGGTGTCTCAAACAGTGGCTTCAGGACGTCATCGCCCTTCAGTGCAGCATCATGCGACACTTGTCTACCAAGCAAACATCTTCATCCACCTCATTATCCACATCGCCAGCAGCACAGTGGGACTCTGACAATAAAGACATTTGTCAGTCTTGTACAACACCTGAGGATGTGAAAAGTCAGCCTTCTTTAGAAAGGACTTATTCCCCTGATCCCTACTCCAAACTCTGCAGTGCACCCGATGACCACCAAGGGACCTCTTCACCCAGGGACAGCAGTCTAGGACAGCAAGTTGCTTGTAAATGCAGCGTGCCACCATGCCAGAACTGTAGGAACCATAATGGACCTGTACATGAGTGTCACCCTTCCAAGGCAAACGGACCTATAGACTGTAAAAGCGAGTCCCAGTGTTGCATACAGGGAGAGCTGCAAAGACTGAAACCAGACACAACCGACTCAGCTGCTGGCGGAGACCTGGTCAACCACTTAGGTGCCGAAACGCTCAAAAAGGAGCCCAGCAGCACTGCAGAGGCGTGCACTCCACAACACTGCCCCGGTTCTCCAACGATATGCTCTAGTAACCAACAGAACCATCGCACCCAGGCAGAGGGCATCAGCAGTGATGAAACCATCAGTGCCCGGTCCAAAACACCCCCTAAAGACAGCCAAGATCAACACCCACCCAATTCTGGTACGTACCTTAGCACTTCTCTGGAATAGAAACGTTAGCAAAGTGCAAGAACTAAACTTTTCACAGGTGTGATGTTTGAAGTGTGAATGCGGTATTGATGTTGCAACAACATATACATAGCATGCTCACTCTTCATGTTGGTCACTCCTTCTGTCTTCTTGCTGTCTACAGACGTAAAGACTGGCCCTGCAGTGCCAGGCACACTACTGCCCAGGACCACCACCTCCACCATCTCACACCTCTCCAACTGCATGAAAGACCACATGGATGATAAGGGGGGTACGTGGATTACTTTCATTTGGGGGATTCTACAAAAGATATAATATGCAGCAGTTGACATACTATTTCTTATTTATGAAACTTTGAACCAGCGGTGCAGCTAATGTGACATCTCCTTTACTTCCAAACTACTACTATCATTTCAATAATGTGCCACTCAATATAACAGTTTTACAAAGAACACTAAACTCATCACATAGCAACTTAACTACCAAAGAAATATACAAGCAAGTACCAATGTGAGTTTACTTTTTTTTCCCCCAATAATGCCCGCGACCCTCATGAGCATATGCAGTAGAAAATGAAAGAATTAATGAATAATGCAAAGCACTCATTGCTGCCTGTTGGGGCGCTGCAATGATTTCAGCCTCCCTCTGGACAGAGGCAACATTGCAGCACCATCCATTTTCTATGTTGCTTGTCGTCCAATTAAATTTTTATTTTAAACTTGTATTGGTACTTTTTTGTATATTTCTTAGGTATACCTTCTGGAGTGTTAAGTTACTGTGTGATGAGTTTGGTGTTCTTTGTCTGACACACAGTGTCGTCTTCTACTTGTATCAAGTCATGACCAACTGTGATGTCCTAGTGTTTAAAAGCCTGTCTTGGCTTTTTTTTTTATAGCTCAGGATTGGCCCTGCCTAATAAAGAGCCACAATATGTCATTTCATGATGTGGACCTCTGTGATGTATAGTGTGTTATATTGTGTGTCGTTGTTGCATCAGGCATCCAGCTGGACAAGTTGGATGCAGAGATGATCAAAATGCTGGCCTGGCAGAGAATCCAACAGCTATTCCCTGGCAAAGACCCCGACACCCGTCCTACAGCCAGCAGCGACACTCCCAAGCCCCCCACACCCGTCCGGGACTGTAAATTCCACCTTTCTATTTCATGCATGTTGGATTTCATGTACAGTAAATATTCCAAAGTTTCACTCTTGGCTTGGTTTTCCTTTCTTGCAGATCAGAATAAGTTGCAAGCCCGAGCGGTCTTCTACCCGCTGACAGGGAAAGGCAAATCTGTCAGCATGTGCTATAGGACGTTATACATAGGATCTGGTAAGACATGACACAATATGTATTTCTCTACCGCACCACCAGGAAATGCATATGGCTGGCTCCTCGCCCTGCTAGCTTGACAGATGAACATTTGCAATGAAAGAGACTGCTGGAATGATTGAAGGATTAGCATCACACGGCGATACAGCATGTATTTGTACTGTGTGTTGATAGCGACACCAACAGAACATTGCAGTCAAGCAACGTGATCAGGGGCTGTTGACTGCTTGGGTATTTCCTGCCATGGTTCAGTCTTTGTCGTGGTTGCCCATGTGAATTCATGTCTCTTATCAAGGTGCTGATATGGACGTGTGCCTTACAAACTACGGTCATTGCAACTACATATCGGGGAAGCACGCCTGTATATTCTATGACGAGGTAAAGGAGTAACGAGCAGTGGAATGATAATGACCCCCCCACCCACATATTGCTGAACTCACCATTCATGTGCTTTGGCTGGCTTGTCGGCAGAACACCAAACATTACGAGCTGCTCAACTACAGCGAGCACGGGTCCACAGTCGACAACGTCCTTTACTCCTGCGACTTCTCTGAAAAGGCCTCGCCATCGCCACCTAGCGGCCTGGTGGCTAAAGTCCAGGGTATCATCAGTAAGTACACGGAATCCAGTGCTTGCGTTGGTCTCTGCTTGCTAGCTCAGCAGGCAGGTGGCAGGTTCTCAGTACGGCTCCTTCTCTGAGAAGATACAGAAATATCGCATGTCTGTTATGACTGCTCTAAGACACTCATCATTCAGAAACAAGATGGGCTAGCTCTATGCTAATTTACATTGAAAATCCCATATTAAGTGCTAGTGATTAGCTTTAGCTCCAAATATGACAATTAGACTAGTAAATTAGATGCCAGTAAACAGGATGCATAACGTTTTGTACGGCTAAACAATAGACAGGCCTGGCACATTGCTCATCCCAATGGCACCAGCTACTTCCTGGCCATAGTAAAGCTACGACGACAAACTAAATGCATATTTGCAAGTCAGTGGGACTCATAATATAAACACATTGTTTCAGATTCTGATCAACATTTGCAATAAAGGTGACTTGTGATGATTCGGCTCCAGAAAGTTCCCTTTCTCTCTTCAAGACATGAACACCTTAACATTTAGATTCAGATGGAAGGGCAGTGACAGTGTAGAAGTTGGATATGAAACCTTTCATTTCTGTATCTCACAGCAACTATGGTGCATTCAAGGACTACTGGATAAAGTGTGAAATCCCAATGCTTGACAAAAAAACATGAAGTGACAATATAAAAAAAATGGTGGCCTTTTATGATAAGTGATGCTTCTAATGTCTGCATTTAGCTGTCCGGCCATTTTCCTGCACAAAACTATTTTCTTCCTTGAGCAAAAAAAATCCACAAATGTACTGCTAAGACGTGCGTGTATTATTTCCAGGTCGTAGCAAGAAGTGGAGTGATGGCGAGGCTCCCGGGTCGGTGGTGGGACTGTTCCCAGCTGGCGGAGTGATGAGCAGCCACCCGCAAGGCGCTTTGGAGAAACTGTGCAGCTGCAAGGCCAGCAGCTCCAGCCTGATCGGAAGCAGCGGTGCAGGCTGGGAGGGCACGGCCATGCTCCACCACGGCAGCTACATCAAACTGGGCTGCCTCCAGTTTGTGTTCAGCATCACGGAGTTTGCCAGCAAGAAGCCCAAAGACGAAGACGCCGCCGCCGCTTCTGCCACCAGTTGCACAAGCGGCGGCGGCGGCGGTAGCGGTAGCGGCGGCTCAGCACCCACCACGATGCCACCACCTCCCCACGCCATCGCCAGCAGCCCCTCCAGCCAGGATGAGATGGAAACTGTCCCTTCCGACCAAGCGCTCGCAGTCTCCGCCCCGTAGCGCCAACAGTTCCTCCTTCTCTCCTCCTTTGCACCTCCTGCGGTATCATGAAGGGAAAGACATACAGTTGGCTTGCAAACAGGAAAGCTTAACTTTTTGTAGGTCATTGTTAATATCTACTATGGTTTATATCTTTGCATGAACAAGTATTATTGACAATCTCTTCTATTTTTAAATGACTGACCTTGTGTTCACAAGTAGACCAATGAAATTTTTTTCATTTTCTTTATTACGTATTGTGTATCATGATTTTGTCTGTTTAGCACAAATGTCTTTTTGTAGTTTTGACTTAAATGCATTTTTATTTTTGCTGCTTTTGCACCACAGGTAGCTGACTTTGTATCATACTGTACATGATGCTCATATGTATATATTATGTAAATGTGTATAATTCAGTGCCTCTCAATCTTTGGCTTTCATGTAGATTCACCATTTTGGGGAGGGGACGGGGGGTAGGAGGGTGTCACTGTACAGCCCATGGGATTTGTGATACTTTGTAGAGTACCAGATATTTTGTGATAAAACTCGTTCTTAGTCTGTCCTTTTCCGCGATAGTGTCCTCTTGAAATACCGTCTGGTTTTATTAGCACCCATTTTAACATCTTGTGCTGCTTGTCCTTGTCTGTAACTGCACACTTTGTCTGTACCTGCTCGTATCTTCTGTAAATACAGAAAGATTTTCTAAGTACAAACTCACAACATCTGGTGTCAACGTTCCTTTGCAGTGACGGATACCCGTTTAAGGGTGCCATCATACTTGGTGTATACTGCATTCATTTTCTACCGCTTATGCTCACGAGGGTTGCGGGGACGAGGGACGCTGGAGCCTATACCAGCTGTCTTCGGGTGAGAGGCGGGGTACACCCTGGACTGGTGGCCAGCCAATCACAGGGCACATATAGACAAACAACCATTCACACTCACATTCATATCTATGCACAATCTCCATATACACTGTAAATGATAATATTTAGTAGTCTGGGTGTGAACCCAGGACCGCACTTAACAGACCAGTGGTCTTAGTGGCCGACGGCACTAAAACAGCATCTAAAATGTCACCAAGGTGCAAAGCAAAGCTGAAAAAAACAAAGCTGAGTGGAAATCGTCAAACAATGTTAGCACAGAAGTGTAAATCAAGGCATCGTCCTTATCCAGGGTGTGAAGAATGCTGAACTTTTTAAATTCAAGTCCGTTGCATCGTGCATGCCCATTAATTTATTACAGAAATTGTAATAAATTATTAATTATTCCTTAATTATTGATATTTCTTGTCTTTACGTCGGCTGCTGTATTGCTATTTGTATAATTGTTTTGGTTAATGTATACAAGCAGTGTGTAACACCAAAGTTTGCTATGTTTCGGCTTTTTCCTTACGGAGTTGAAAAGTGTTGCATGGAATAATGAAGGCTACGTAGCTTGGTGAAATACTACTGAGCTTACCAACACAGCTGTTGATGAATTATGCGGAATTAATGTCACGCTGAATTGAACTGCGCTACGAGGAAAACCAGACAATATCTCAAGCCTGTATCAAACCAAAAGTGAGCCCGCTTTTGGTATCAGTTATCGATACTCGGATCGGCCCGCCCACCCGAGTGAAAGTCCGTGAAGAAGTTGACTCGAGTGTATGTTGTTGCTGCTGCTGCACGTGAGGCCGTGATGTCTGTCGAAAGTTATGATTTCATTGTGATCGGTGCTGGCGTGCAAGGATCCTTCACCGCCTACCAACTGGCAACGAGGAACAAGAAAACTCTTCTCCTTGAGCAGGTACGTCACTAACTGCTAATGTCTGGACTTACTGTCAGTAAGTCCAGACATTAGCATTAGCGTGGTCAGATATCACATATCACATATCCCGGCGTCCTTTGACCGTACAGGTGCACCCAGGAAAGACAGCATACGACAAAGTGGCATTCTCACTACTACAATGATTAAGTAAACAGTAATACATTTGTGTATATATACACAGTCTATGTCAACCCACCCTGTTTTCCCTAGAAAATGGCTTTATTTAGCTCTTCGTGTTAATAGTTTCCTCTATTTAATTAACGTTTATGGAAAAGAAATAAATCCTCTTCGGATTGCTGGAGCAGCACAGCAGCACCGCTCGGCAAAACTCGTGCAACATCGGCGTACTACTTCCTGTAGTGGGTAAGGTCAGGCCTTCAAAATAAAAGGCAGGCCAGTAGAATACCAATGAGAATGCTTATTTGTAAAACAGAATATTTACCACCTTCTAAATACGCTTTTTATATTATTAGAGCCCTCTAGACATGAAGTAACATCCCTATAGTCACATTTACACCAATTACCCAACATAGTCACCATAATAAGATACTAGGACTTGTGTGCCATGATTTGTGTGGGTAATGGTCCAGCAGTAGTCAGTGTTTTTAACAGGGATTACTGTCTGTTGAGAGATTTTTCACAGTTGTCCAAATGCCACCCGGACGCCTCCCTGGTGAGGTGTTCAGGGCATGCCCAGCTGGGAGAAGACCCCGTAGCAGACCTAGGACCCGCTGGAGGAATGATGTCTCATATCAGACCCCACCCACTGGTGGAAAATGGCTGTTTTTTTTTGTTTTGTTTTGGTTCTTTTGGCTTTTTTCCTGGTTACGGAGTCGCCACAGTGGATCTTTTTGATCCGTATACTGATTTTTGGCTTGAGCCTTTTATATTCTGGATGCCCTTCCTGACAAATACTAATGATGCTTACAAAGTGGAGATTCGAACCCCGGGGCGTCTGCTCCCAATTCCAGAACGCTAACCACTACAAAGGACCACAGCAGCCATTTTCACTGCTATGGTCATTCTCGGCAGTAATGCTCATATCTCTTTTGTGTTTTGAAATGTTAATGATAAAACAATGTTAGAATAAAATATACACATATTTAGGAAAGGTCATGGTCCTATTGGTCCATAGGTTTTTTTTAAACATTGCATGTTTTGAAGACAGTCAAAATAACAGCCTTGGTAGTTCTAGTGTTAAACGTTTGAGTGAATAAGGCTCAATGACTTTCACATTTTCCACTTGAGTGGAAGTGTTGTCTCCTTTATAGCTGTGACCTTTGCTATATGGCCGTTTCACTCCGCTCCCTTCCCTATCATGGTTGGACCATTCTGTCTCTGAAAGAGTCAAAGTTCTGCAAAAGATTTTTCTAGTTACAGTAGGTGAAAATGTTGCCCCCCCCTCCCTCATTTGTTATTGTTTTGCATGTTTGTCACACATCAATGTTTCACATCATCAAACTAATGTAAACATTAGTCCACGACAACACAACTCAACACTGTGGAAAAGTCATTGCCCCCCCTGTTAAAACTTAAATGAGACGAGTTGAGATATATATACCGTGTGGAGAAAAAAAATAAAGCTATTTCTAAAGCTTTGGGACTCCAGCCAACCACAGTGAGAGTAATTATCCACTAATGGTGAAAACATGGAACAGTGGTGAACCTTCCCGGGAGTGGCCGGCCAACCAAAATGACCCCAAGAGCGCAGTGACGACTCATCCAAGAGGTCACAAAAGACCCCACACCAACATCCAAGAAGTGCAGGCCTCACTTGCCTCAGTCAAGGTCAGTGTTCATGACTCCACCATAAGAAAGACACTGAGCAAAAACGGCCTGCATGGCAGAGTTCCAAGACCAAAACCACTGCTGACCAAAAAGAACATTAAGGATGGTCTCCATTTGGCCATAAAACATCTTGATGATCCCCAAGACCTTTGGGAAAATACTCTGGTCTGACCAGACAAAAGTTGAACTTTTTGGAAGGTGTGTGTCCTATTACATTATGTGAAAAGAACATGATAGCAACAGTAAAATATGGTGGTGGTAGTGTGATGGTCTGCTGCTTCAGGACCTGGAAGACTTGCTGTGATAAATGGAAGCATGGATTCTGCTGAAGGAGAATGTTCTGCCATCTGTTGGTGACCTCCAGCTGAAAGCAACTTGGGTTCTGCAGCAGGACAAAGATCCCAAAACACACCAGCAAGTCCACCTCTGAATGGCTGAAGAAAACATGTGGAGATTCAAATGCGGGTCTCCCGACTGTGTGACCCACTATGAAAATATTCCACTCAAAAAACAGGAATCCTATTTGTGGAAATGGGCTTATGAATGAACTGAAAGAACCATGCTAAGAGACGTTCCTATTATATGTACAATGAATCCATTTCAAGGGAAAGTGAAGGAGTCCTTTTGTCTGTCTTTAGTTCAGCCTACCACACACTCGAGGGAGCTCCCACGGTCAAACCCGCATGATCCGGAAGGCTTACGAGCAGGACTTCTACACCACAATGATGAAGGAATGCTATGAGCTGTGGGCCCAACTGGAACGTGAGGCGGGCGCTACTCTCTACAGGTAAGCTTCAGTGCAAGTTTGGATGAGTTGGAAGAGTTGTCATGTAAGAGCAATGTCATCATCAGCTAATTTGCAGAGTGATGCAAATAGACCAGAGTAAAAACCACCATGGTTGGTTTTTGACTGAACCTTCACCCACAGACGAACAGGACTTCTGGTGATGGGACCAGAGAGCAGTCAGAGCTACATGGGCTTTAAGAAGAGCCTGGAAAAGAACAAGAGTCCCATGGTGGTCCTGACCCCTGAGAACTTCAATCAGCACATTCCTAACGTCATCCTGGCTGATGGAGACGGAGCTTTTGTGGACACCACTGCTGGAGTCTTGTACGCAGATCGGGCACTCAAGGTTGTGCAGGTAGGTTGGAAGTGGAAGAGGTAGGGTGACATCCATCCATCTGCTCCCCCTTACCCAGATCAGGTTATGGGGGCAGCAGTCCCAATAGAGAAACCCCTTCCATGTAGACTATGTACTGTACTAAAAACTGTATATTTGTTCTTTTACCAGGATCAGTTTCAGAAGTTGGGTGGTGTCATTAAAGACCAAGAGAAGGTAACAGACATCAAACCCGGTCCAACTGTGACGGTGACAGCTTCTGCTGGAGTTTACCGAGCCAAGGGTGTTGTGATCACAGCTGGACCTTGGGCTAAAACATTGCTGGCCCACGTGGGCGTACAACTTCCACTTCAGGTAAGAAAATGTGAGGCAAATGTGATTTTGTGGATCACTTGAATACAATATATCATAGACAGTATAAATGATTGATAATACCTTCTTTACATACCGTAACTATCAGGAAAATATGAAGAATAAACCTTTGGTAACGACTAGGGCTGACCCAAAGTTGAAGAGCACAGCCTCCAAAAGGCTGGCAAAATGTTGGCTTGAATGTGATTAGTGTCACAATGTCATGATCTCTTGATGGCTCATGGACGTCAAGTGGTAGACCCCAAAAAACGAGCCAGAGTATCCCATTGGCTGTCCGTCAAGACATGGGACCACCCTCGGCCCATGTGAAGGCTACTAGTGCGGAGTGCAGTCCAATAACCACCAGACACCATCTACCAGAGAAGATTTTAAGAACAAAGAAAGTCTTCAAAGGCCTCATCTCCTTCAAGGCCATAAAATTAGGCGTTTTGGATTTGCAGGAGAGCACCAAAGATGGGATATTGGAAGTTTTATTCTCCCTTCCAATGTTACTGGCATGACAAGGAGATTCCAGTGGAGAGGGCGCCATCATGATCCTTCAATGGAACAATGGAGATTCAGGTTTTCCAGGGGCGTCAAACGGCAGCTGGCTATGTGGAGATGTTGCGGGGGCATCCTTCATGACTGAAGGCCCTGGTCTGTGTGGTAATGACTGGATTTTTCAACAGTCACTTTTTTGGATCATCCTGCGTCTTCCCCTCATCGAAATCCAATGGAGAACATTGGAGGATGGATTTACAAAAATCAGTTCCAGACAGTGTATGCCCTCCGTGAAGCCATCTTCTCCACCTGGAGCAACATTCCCAGTAGCCTCCTGGAAACACTGGCATCAAGCATACCCAAAGCAACTCACCTCATTAACAACATGGTTATTTTTCTACATTTTTGTTCTATTTTAGGGGTAATCACTCCTTTATCACCGCTCATTGATTTCTGACAAATAGGATTCAATATTAACAAATTGAATATTTTTTTACTTTATTTTATTTTTATGATATTTTTGGAAACCCTGATTATGGCCTTAATAAATACATTTTTTGACATTATCAGAGTAAATAAGCCATGTCAGAGGTCAATACAATAAACAGTACATGTGTGCCCAAGGGAACCTTGAGGAGTCCAGTGTCTGTCTCACCCAACACTGACACCCAGTGGCCAATGAAGAACACTACAGTCACAATTAGAATGTTTCTTCTTCTGCCCTGTGTTTTGTGTTTAAGTTCAATTAGTTAGACATCATTTAGCCATTGTTATGCTTGAAAATGCTTCATTTTGGCCAAGAATAAGTAACTTAAAGCTTTAAGCTTAAATAGCATTTCTTTTTACTCACAATAGATCAGGATCTGCTCATTTATAAAATAATTCTGAAAAATCCTACTATAGTGAAACAGTGATAATGGCACCGTGTTGTGAGAGACGACTGTGAATCAGACGTACTGTAGGTATTACAACTCAACACGTGTGGAAAAGTCATTGCCTCCCGTTAGAACTGAAATGAGATGAGTTGAGATATATCAGTGTGGAAAAAAAATAAAGCCATTTCTAAAGCTTTGGGACTCCAGCCAACCACAGTGAGAGCCATTATCCACAAATGGTGAAAACATGGAACAGTGGTGAACCCTCCATGAGTGGCCGGTCAACCAAAATGACCCCAAAAGTGCACGACTCTTCCAAGACGTCACAAAAGACCCCACACTGTAGGTGATTAGGAACAGGACTTCTGGTGATGGGACTGTAGGAGTCATTTGAGGCTGAGGTTGGTGTTCTGTGAGATCTACGGTCATGTCATTTACTTGTCAGTAGCACCACGCCATAGCCTTCTAATTAGTTCATTCAGATAGCAGCATGCATTTTATTGGCTGCTTGACAATGTTGAGGGAACCAGACACGCTGATGCTGATGCTGTTGTTGGCTCCAGGTCGTTCGTATCAACGTGTGCTACTGGAAGGAGAAGATAGCAGATACGTACCATGTGAAGAAACGCTTTCCCTGCTTCTTGCTGACCGAGGGAGACGAGGCGAAGCATCACATCTACGGCCTGCCTTCCAACGAATACCCTGGTCTGATGAAGGTAGGTGGATGACGGAACAGCATAGTCATGGTAGTCATGGAGTTGTTCCAAACCTCAAAGCCCAGGGGTGACAAACCCCACCAGCGTGGGTCACACACTGAAAAACGACAGGATGAAAGGGTCACTTGGATACTTTACATGAAAAGCAAGCCCTGGTGATATGCTCACATGCTAACAAAAACAGCCTCTATTTTAAGCTTTTGTAATAGTCGTCAGCAGTGAAGACGTTTTTATGTGGGTGCAGATTTGCTACCATAGCGGCACCGAGACGGACCCCGACCAGAGAGACAAGCTGACAGACAAGTCAGATATTGAAATTCTTCAGCGCTACATCACCCGCCATGTCCCTGGACTCATCCCTCAGCCCGCTGTGGTGGAGAGCTGCATGTACACGGTAGGTAGCCATGATCCAAAAGATGTCATCAGTGTGATTTCATACACTTGAAGGGAATTTAACACATTTGTCACTCAATCCAACTTTTATAGATCTTATATGATATCATTGGTGTGCAGTCAGGGCCTGCGAGGCCTTCTCTGCTGGACTAAACGTGCGTTTACAAAATGATGTGTATTATTTACTCAGGATGTGAGTCATTTCTATATGTATTCTAAATGGACTGCAAAAAAGGTCAGTAAGGATAATTCAGAATGCCGCCTACAGAGAACATACTAACTCCTTATTTCTAAAATCACAAATACTTCAACTTGCTGATATAGTTCATCTTCAAACAGCAAATATAATAAACAAAATAATGCATAAGGCTAAAAACAACCAATTAGCTAAAACTGTCATCCAATACTTCTCTACAAGAGAGGAGAAATATGATCTCAGGGAAGAACTACATTTGAAACACTTATATGCTAGGACTACGTTATGCTAGCCATAGCATTTCAGTATGTGGAATCAAACTATGGAATGGATTGAGTAAGACCCTCAAACAATGCACAACGATGAGCCAATTCAAGAAACAATACAAGCAGTTGATGTTTGCTAAATACAAGGATGAAGAGTCTTGAACCAGTCATGATGTGCTATACATATCACTGTATTGACAGTTACTATGGTAACCATTGTGTCACTGTATGGTCATATCACCTCATACTTCAGTACGTTACAAAAAATAAATAAATAAATAAATAAATAAAACTTAAATTATATTTGGAAAGCAGGAAGTGATCAAATGTAACAGTTACTGATTGTAAAAGTACCAGATGGAGGGGTAGGATTTAATAAGCTTTGCTTCTTTCTACTCCTTTTGGACATGTGGAACTGTGAACTGATTATGGGATGCACTCAATTGTAATCTGATGCATGTTCAAATGAAATAAAACCATTACCATTTCTCATATTTGACTTCCCAGGTGACACCTGATCAACATTTTGTGCTGGACCGCCACCCTTCACACGCCAATATTGTCATTGGTGCAGGATTCTCAGGTACAACAAATATGAAATCATTCTTCTCATTGGGAATACATTTGTTGACAATAGCATGAAGCACCACAAGCATAGACACTACAGCATACACATTACCGATGTCAGCGCTCCAATTAAGGATGGTGGCGTGAGACTGATATATATGCAAACCGAGGACGACCATACAGTCACAGCTGTTTCCTGTTTGAATATCAGTAAAAGAATATGCTTCTTTAAGCACATTCTTGTGCTCATTCAAAGATATGATTCTATGTAGTATTTTACACTGGTCACTTGGTGTCAGTAATGTTACTGTAATGTTGTGTGAGACACACAAGCACCAGACTTGATTGCCAGAAGACTAAGATCTTTGAATGATCACAGGGAGCACAGTGATCCCTAATAAAAATAGACTGCTGTTTCTGCAGTAATCCATGCCAAGCTAAAACTCAACCCAGAAATGGCTTGTTTTTCTTTTATTATGTTTGTAAAGATGACTATAGGGGTGTTATTTCTTGTCTAGAGGGCTCTGATAATGTTACAATCCATGTTTAGAAGGTGCTGGATAGTACCAATTCTAGTTGGAGCAGGACATTTATGGATCCATTCATGGGTCTTCTCTCAGCTCCTACTTAAAGAGCAAGGTGTGAAGGAAGTGCTGAAACATTCAACAGATTGTCGTACATTTCGGATGGTCCTGAAGTTTCACCTGAAAGCTGAACTTGAGTGGTGTAGTCGGGGTGTCTAATAAGGTGTGATATGTAGCATCTACTCTTATTCACTCATTCCTCCAGGTCACGGCTTCAAGTTTGGACCCATGGTTGGCAAGCTGCTGTGTGAACTCAGCCTGGGAGAAGTGCCTTCCTATGACCTCTCACCTTTCCGAATCAGCCGCTTTCAGACAAACATCAAGTCCTCTTTATAGATGTTTGGCAGATCATATCTTCTGTGATTTGAAGTCACAGAAGATACGAGAGTATCATGCAACCACGTATGATGAAGCTTGCAGCATGCTGTAACAACAACAATAAAAGAGGGAAAGTTTTTGTTGAGATCCACAATTTATTCACCATCAAATCAGTCAGCAGTCACCATAAACTCAAAATAATAATTACTCTACTGTCACTACACATGATGATCACATTCAACTACACTACTCTCATTCTTTCAGCATGTATTATTCCAGTCACCCATTGTAGATACAGAAATACATCCCACATAAATACAAATTGACACAAAACAAAAGCTGAGATGCCGCAGGGGGGTGATCTCAAAGGCAAATGTTTATTTTCATTAAGACTGGATAAAAAATGAGGGTGTGATTATATTGTATTGTTAGCTTATCGATACTCTTAACTTGTACAATAAAGTGGATTAGCTTACAATTGTTGGGGTAAATGTGAGTAATTGATATGTCTACTGTATTGCTATGTTTATGTGATGCTGTGTTGCTATTACATATATTCACCAGAAGAGTGTGCTACTCACCAACCACACAAGTCATATGACATTAACATACGTTAATGTCAGCCATAGTATGAACACAGCATAATCGGCCATTCGCTGTTCAATTGTGCCAATTAAAAATAATGTATCAATATCCAACGTGCGACGGGAGAACTTTAAGAGGCGCTGGCTAAGATAAAATGTAAATAAATTGAAGTTATTTTATTTTCATGAAATTAATTAAAGTAATAACCACGTTTATTTGTTATTACTGAAGGTAATTAAGGTGTTTTTACTCACTTTTTTGTCTCTCCCTTCAGCATTTCACAACATAGTATGCAAATTTAGATGATGACGTCATCTAGCCACGTCCAGCGACTTCTAGGACAGCCAATAGCATCTTTTCTTACTGAAAAGCTACAACAAATCGGTGCTAATAAAGCAATGAGTTCATAGATATTGCTGTACACCGCGGTTCCTGGTTTATTCCTGGTTTAACAGTAAACACAACATTAATAAAGTAGTTTATCGTTTCAGAAATTTCATCTACACTGACACGATGTTTTTGGTGACCTGTAACATTAATTTTCAAATAAATCTTCTGAAAACGATGACGTCATCGTCACGTGAGCAGAGGTGCGCTTTGACTACAAGCCAACGTAATACTTCAATATTTTCACTGGCATGTCTCACCCCAGTCGACATTCTACCGATAATATATCGTCTTATACCCCCAAAGGACTCATAGGAGTAATTCTACTTCTTGTGCGACCAAGTCGACCAAGCAAGCTGACAACGGAAATATGCGCATGCGTTCTTTCCTCAGTAGTTTGGTTGGTCACGTGGTTGTTTAGAGCGCCACATGTAGGTGTGGCGTGTGTACTGCATCGTTTTCACCCAGTCATCCAGTCTGTCTGGATGCAAGTACTGTATTTTTAAAATAATTTTTTGGGGTGTGTGTCTGTGTGCGTTTTGTGCGGCTATACTATGATGCAATAGCAAGTACAAAAGTCACAGAGACATTGGAAAACAATCACCACTTTTTTTTTATTTACAATATATTAAAACTGTAATGCAAAATTTATCACAAGAGGTCAATTTGTTCATAATGAAAATAAAGCAACTATTTTCAAAGCTAGCATAAATCATAAACATTTATATATATATATATAAATAGTGTGTGCAGTCAGTAAGTTATGTACGCTGTGTTTGTCGTTTGACACTCCAATCTTGGCTCATAAAGTCTGAAGCACAATTCAATGTTGACTGCATAGACAAAACCAAAAAGCATTTCTACGAACTCAGGAAGGCTTTGCTGTTTAGAGCTCAGATGCTGTTTTGACCTCTCGTGGACTTGATAAGCGGCTAGGGAATATTTGTCCGTGCTGCTGGGAACATGTAAGCCGCAAGACCACACAGGGAAACTGACAACGGAAGCTTGGAGTTTGGTTGTTTTGCATGAAAACAAAACAAGCACATGTTGCAACTTGAAAAGGTTAACGCAGTAAGAGATTGTGTCATGCTGGTGAAAGTCAACATTCCCATTGGCAAAACTAATTAACACCAGAAATAATACAACTTAATTCAGGGGCAAGGAATCACCTTTGCTGTACAATAGTGAATATGAACGTGTGGAACTGCCAACAAAAGCATCATTTCATAAGGCCTTGAGGGTCAAAACCGCAGTCAAAATTTATAGGCGTTGGTAGACAAAGGAGCTCTATGGATCTTATTGGTTTATGTCTGTGTGGTGGAGGTGGAAACATTACACTATGGATATTTCTCTCCAACTACTACAGTAGAACCTCGGTTAGTGTATTTTTTGGTTAATATCAAAAACCCGAGTCAAATTATGCATATTTTGGTTAAAGTACAATCTAACACAACACAGTCCGTGTTCTTAATGTATTTTATCACAAACATCCTTGTCAGCTTCCTGTTAGCTTGCTAATGCATGCAAACAGGAAGCAATACCCATACAAAAAAATGACCCTTACATTTATGCCGCAAGGCATGCTGGGTAGCTTGCAGTACTATTCCTTTGTTGCATTTTTACTAAATGGCAAAATATGTTGAGGTCGACAGAAAAGTAAATAAGCAGTTAACAGTCTTGGTATCCAATGTTTTGTTGCAGCTGGGCTACCCAGCATGCCTTGCAGGCATTTGGAAATAACAGTTAAGTTAGGCGTTATGTTTAGCATTAACTTGTGGATGTGTTGTTCTTGTTGAATTGTATTTTTAGAAGCTGCAGAGGGCCAATAAGAAAACAGCCGTGGGAGGGCTGCACTTTGAATGCCACTGGGTTAGAGTGGGTTTCATTTAGAGTCGGACCTTCTGGCAGGGATTCATGACGCTAACCAAGGTTCCACGTGTACGTGTGTCATTGTCAATGATGGGAAATCATGAAGCTGGTGTGACAGTGTAGTGTAGCGAAACTCACTTCCTTCAAGTTGAAATTGTATGTACTGTACATTACAGTAATGCATATTCACAACTATTATTATTTTTGTGCTGCGGCTGCAATTGTTTGTACTTTTACAAGTGATTCTTAGAAAAGGCTGCAGATGAGAGCGTGACAAGCGATGAAACACGACGTAACAACGTGATGGACTTCCCAGAAGGAAGAATAAGGAAAACACTTTCCCAGCATTTGCTATCAGTTGGCAGAGCAGAGCGTTTTGGCAATACATGGTGCTGTCAGGACAAGGTCACTAAGGTCAACTACTGTATGCTTTAAAAAAAAGACACAAAAAGAGCTGGAGAAAGAATCCACTACCGAGCACTAACGTCTCACCCGCTGAGATGGAAGAGTGGAAGTGTGGAAGAGCAAGCAGCCATCAGGAATAGCAAAGCCGTGACTCCCAATCTTCAGAGGATCTGTAGGACACTTCAAGTCAAGTATTCATAGTTTCCTCTCAAGTGGTGTGTGTGTGTGTGTGTGTGTGTGTTTGTGTGTGTGTGTACGTATGTCCAACAACCGCAAGTGAGGTCAACGTTGCATGCAAGACATCAAGCGGCTAAAAGATCATTTGAGAAAGCGGAAGCCGGCCTCATCCTTCAGTTGGACGCCGCATGGAGGAACGTGTCCTTCCTCTCCTCTTCGTCCTCATCCTCCTCCTCGTCCGATCTGAAGTAGTAGCGTCTTCTGCCAGGTGGGCTGGATGGGATGAAAACAGCAGAAGGTCGTGTTAGTCAAAGTAGTGTACAGTGCAGAGGTGTCCAAAGCACGGCCCGGGGGACATTTGCGTCCTGCGGCAGTCGAGAAATAACATTTTACATGTAAAAAAAAAAAGTGATCTGCAAATTTTCCAAAAATAAAGTCAAAATATTATCAGAAAAAAGTTGTAACCTAATGAGAAGTGGTTGGAACTGTATGAGAATAATCTTGTGATATTATGAGGAAGAATAATGTCATTTTAATAAAGTTGAAATATAAAAAATTTTTTTAAGTCGTAGTATTATGTCCAACAAACAAAAAAAAAGTCAAAACATGGGAATAACTAAATAGTTCCATGAAGAAAAATGACAAAAAAAGGTTAAATAGAAAAAGAAACATACAAAAAGAATGAAGTCTAAATATTATATAAATATATGATATAATAAAAAATATATATAATAAAAAATATTACATAATTTTGTATTCTAACAAGACAAAAGGCCACAATTTTACATGAATAAACTCGTAATATTATAAGGAAATATTAAAGAAACAAACCTAAATGAGCTTGTGGAAAAAAGTTATGTCACAAGAATATAAAGTCAAATGATTCCAGGATGAAAATTGACAAGAAAAAAGTTGAAATATTTGAAAATGTAAAAAAAAAAAGGCTGTAATTTTATGAGAATAAAGTATGTCATTTTAGTAGCACAGAGTTGAAAAAAAAATGAATTTAAAAAAATTTAAAAGTCATAATATTTTGAGAAACATAAGAAAATGAAGTCATCACTTAGTTATAATTATGGGAATATGTATCAAGATTATTTGAGAAGAAAGTTGAAGCAAAAAGGAAAAAAGAATGAAGTTGATAATATGAATAATATACTATTCCACCTCCAGTGTATGACAGTGCTGAGATGCAGCTTTACAAAATATCAACGTGGCAAAGATGTATACTTTCATTGGCCCCCGCTGGGTAGAGGTTTGGACACCACTGGTGTAGTATGCATGTACAGTATTTAGTATACATGCATGTAGTATAGTATGTAGTATTGCAAAGTGTGCATGAATAAAAAAGCATGCGTGGTGGTCTGAAACGATACACGGCATCATTGGTTTGGATTGAGGGATTAGGATCACACCATGCTGTAAAAAAACCCCAAAGTCACTCCTTCAGGCAAGAAGAACCTACTGCCCGCTTCAGTCGCTATCCGGACGGTACAAGTACTTCATCATCAGGCTGTCCACCTTCTTCTTCCTCTTCTTGTCATCCTTCTTGCTCGCTCTCTGAGGAACATCCTCTTCTTCCTCTTCTACTTGCAGGACCTTTTGAGATGGCGATTTCTTCACACTGCTGGAGCTGCGGTAGGAAACGGTGGAGGCACCCGAGCTTGAGTCTGATTCAGAATCTGATGATGATGACGAGGATGATTTCTTCTTCTTGGATTTCTTGGACCTCCGCTTGGAGCTACTCCTGTGACCATCACTTGAACTCTCAGACTCTGAACTATACTTCTTCTTTTTCTTCTTCTTCTTGCCTTTGCTGCTCCTACAGCTGCTGGTGCTGCGAGGTCTCAAGCAGCTCGACGCCGAGGCGGAGCGCTGAAGATGGCCAGCAGGGGGCGTTCCTACGCATTTCTGAATACTCCCACCTTCCTCTTCATTCCCCTTGGATTTGACCTCCTCACCCTCAGAGTCCTCAAGGCTCCTACGTTTGAACTGAACAGGTTTGAAACTCAGTACTTCATTGATGGCTTTTTCCAGGTCTGGGTCCAGGTAGTTCCGATGACTGACCGGTTTGATGTCCAGGGTATCGGTGAGATCTGCTGGCGATCGAGCCTGCGGTGGCGGCATGGAAATACTTCGACCAGCAGATGAATGGCTGAAGGCTACGCTTGTGCTGTCGTCCAGATCCATATCAAACTCGCTCAGACGGCAGCTTCGTGCGTGGGACATACGGGAACCGGCTCGGCTTACGCTACCGGGACTTCGACCCCCAAACCGTCTTGGAAAACTGGGGCTGTCATCCAAGCGTGATGTGGTCTGGCGAAGTCCGAGGGAGGTTTCCAGACCCCGGCTGAGGGTAGACTTTGCATCATCATCCTCTGGGCCAAAGCCGATGCAGGTGGAGGCCCGCCTGGGCGGAATGAATGAAATGCTCGATTCTTTGTCAAAGTCGTCCCAGTGGCTTTCCTTCCCTTGGGAGAAAACCGACTGTCTGTCATCCGCATCATCAGCTGCCGAGGATTTCCTCCTGAAGCTGGTTGAGTAGGTATCATCCTGCCGGTCTGTGGTTTTGGCTTTACTCTTCTGGAAAGACAGACCATCCTCTGACTCTGGACTTTTCTTCAGGGCGTCCCCTTTGGAATCGAGGTGGGAGTGTTTTCTGTAGCTAAGGGAGCTCATGACGGACCCCGGCCGGTTCGTCTTTATGTCTTTGCCATTTGCTTCTTTCCACTGCTTAACCTCAGACCACTCCTTCCCTTCTTTTGCGTCTAAGTTTACAGCACATCTACACAGCCACGGCGGCCCAAGTCCACAGGAACAAAGACAGTGGGAGAAAAATGAGAAGATGAGAGATGGTGGCAAGTCTAGATAAGTCAAAGCAAAGAATGAGAGAGAAATCAAAAGACACAACATAGGAAGGTGTGGTGCAGCTGCACTCAAAATGATTCAAAACACATAAAACACATGAAAAATGTACAAACCTTCAAGAACTAGTGACTGGGTTATGATGAACTACTATTCCATCTTTTCTGTGACGTCAATATAGGAGTCTCAAGGACAGTTTACAACTGAATTCACACAGGAGTAGATACGAACCACTGCAATGTCAGCAAGGAAAAGTGCTCTTTTTCTTTGGAATGTTGCCCATCATCCACAATCCAAGACATAAACACACGTCTTTCTCTTTTCTGTGCATTCTAAAGATACACAAATGGCTAATAAAGAGGCAGCTAATTCATGCACATAATGGGACACACCTATTCCACCTAGAAAGGCTGCTATTAAAGGTTTTATGGTTTTCTATCCATGCTGTGAAGCATGTAGTAACAGGTACATTCATGATAACATGGAATAGCTACACTATTTTGGTCATTTGAAACATTAGCATTAGCATTAGCATTTGTTCCAAGTGAAAGGTCTTGTGAGTGTGTCTCTGCTGTGACATTATCTTATATTACCTAAACATTGCATGAAGCCAGCCACGGAATGTTGCGCATGATAAAAGTTTATAAAAAGGTTCTCCTCTCATTCCTTGTGGAAGTGGTAACTTTTTGGCTTTTTAAGTTTAAAAGAAAACAGCTGCCTTGAGTCTTTGTGGCATAAGAGTTGTGCAATATGGCGTAAAAAAGTAATAATAGGAGTGTTATTTAATGTCTACAGGGCTCTAACAATGTTAAAACCCTATTTAGAAAGTCAAACACACTACAAAAATATTCCATTTATTAACGTTGAATATCGCGGAAATTCCTTTATCGCGGTTGGGTCTGGAACCAATTAACCACTGTTAAGGAGGGACAACTTTGTTTCTGCTGTGATACACATTAATGTCACACAGGCATGCTTCGCATACTTGACATGCTCAGATTCAACAGCCTTAGGCATCTGGGCATTTTTAGCTAGCTTTAGCCTCTCACTTTAGATGACCTTTCCCCTGGCGTATGCACATCCTACATAAGAGCATCTTTTCCTTTTCAGGTGGCCATTTTGTCTAGAAGCCGTCAGTTCAGGTTGTATTGATTTGTCTCCTTGCAAGTCTAAATTGTACCTCTCATTATTCTCAAAGAGCTTGTCTATTTTGAGTCCAGCAGAATATTTGACATTTTTGCCACTGATGGGAATGTTGTTCCATGAAAGGGTGGGGGTGTAAGGACTAAATAGAGATGGATAGTTGTTGCTAAAAGTACAGAGGTAAAGATGAGCAGATACAATGTGGTTGCAGATAAGGTGATTTCCTACAGCACTAATTCCAATTCACACAGCAGCACATTATGAAATGTACCAACTATCAATGAATCAATGAAATGTGTTGAGCCATTTAACTTGGCTTCAACTTTGCTGATTCAGGAGGAGCTGAACACATGAGAGTTGCTGCTAAAATGTGCTTCACGCTAAGTTCATCATGTGTTGACCAACGGAGGTCAACTAAAAGCAGGCCGTGTGTGTGCTATCATGCTGCATGCTTTCACCGACCTAGAGCTCTTCAGGCTGCCGTCGTCTGAAAAGTTCTTGGCGGATCCTTTACTTTTGGACAACCAGGATTTCACATCATCCACACAACCCTCCACCTCAGAGTCCGTGTCTGAATCCCCTTGACTGCGGGCAAAAGAAAACAAGTCAGAGGCGGGGCACCGAAGAGTCAGCTGCAAAGAGGGTTACAGAATGAGAGGGAATCAAATGTTAGTAAACAGTAGGAGAAATCAGGCTGGTTGCATGTTTGTTGAGGAGCAGTCGCAGGATTGTGTTATTTCTTCAGCACACATGCAGTCTGCTAATAACACATAACCCGTTAACACACAAACATGCCAAAGAGAGCTAACCCACACTGACAGCTTATCACTGGAAACATAGTGTCGTGGTAGAGGAGTACAATCTTTAGTAAGTGGGTCATCCCAAAACTGGACAGTCGTGGCCGAAAGTTTGTATTGGCTTTTGCTTCAGTGTTTTTTGATCATTATCTCCGCTCGTAAGCATCATTGGTATTTGTCAGGGAGGAAGTGCTCAAGCCAAAATCAGTATGTGGAACAAAAGATCCGCTGTGGCGACTTCGAAATCAGGAAAAAGCCAAAAGACACAAATAAATTTGCTGCTGTTAATATGTTGTTAACCAAGCCACTTCATCATCACTTTTGCCTTTGGAAAAGGCATTGTTTGTCACTAAACTGTTCTTGGATGGTTAGGGAAGTTGATCTTCATCCATGGCTGTGTTCTTAGGCTGAATATTGTACCTTTATCTTTCACAGAATACCAGTCTGTCCCTGATGTTTTTTTTTTCTAGAAAAAAGTGCCTTCTCTGAACCCTTCCTGACACCAGACCACCTTCCCTAAGCTCTTCACCTCCTTGCACGAGCAAATGCACTCACACCTGTTTGCTTCCATTGCTGAGCAAACATTGAACTGGTGGTGCCCTGATCCACTTTCGGAGACAGTCCAGACGCTTGCTGGACTATCTGGGCATCTTGAAGCCTTCTTCAAAACAACTGAGCCTCTCTCCTTGAAGTCTCTTATGATCTGAATCAGGGGTGCTCATTAAGTCGAGGTGGTACTGGTCGATCGCGGCGTGACATTAAAAAAATATCATCCTAGCATCAATGCCGTCACTTGATTGATATACGGGGCAGCCATTCAGATGACAACTGAATGTTGCCCTTCGGGCGACCAATCAAATCAAACAACGTCTCTAAGTGCAGCAGAACTTACGATGTCAGCCTATCATCCATCCCCGTTACTTGATTGACATACAGGACAACCAGTCAGATGACAACTGAATTTTGACCTTTAGGTCACCGCTCACGCGTAAACAACGATGCAAAGTGCTAAGCTAGTCGGCGAATTGCGAGATTTTAAGCCCTCGCTAAAGTTTATGGTCACTAAAATGAGTGAAGGAGCTGGACTAAGTAAAAAGGCAAACAACATATCACTTCCATACGGATATGGAATATTATACGGATATTATGATACGGATATTATCCATAACTGATAAACATTTGGAAGTGTGCTTGAGGCTGGCTATCAGCAGCTACTGTCCGGACTATGCATCCCTGGCTGGTTCAATTCAGTGCAAGTCATCAAAGTAAACTCAGGTAATTACAAAAAATGTTAATAGTTAATTATGTGTGTTTTGCAATATTGGCTCATTTGGTTATGTAAGGTACATCAACATACATTGTACGTACAAATAATCCTCAATACATTTGAAAATAAATAGATGTTTTGCATTTTTGTAGTGGGTAGATCATTTTGACTCGGTCATTTTAAAAGTAGCTCGCATGCTGAAAAAGTGTGAGCACCCCTGATCTGAATGGTTGGTTTAGGTGCCATCCTACTATTGGCAACATCCTTGCCTGTGAATGATGACTGCACATTGACTGTTTCCTTGCAGGTCACCATGGTTCACAGAGGGAAAACAAAGGTTTCCTTTTTACAGCTTCCAGTCTGTTATCCTCACTCAATCAGGATGACTGAGTCATCTCCAGCCATTGTCTTTGTAAACACTCCCACCTAGAGTATGTTAACCAAAGAATCACCATCTCCTTTTGTGGCAGGGCTGAAATGCAGTGGAAATAGTCTTTTGGGATTAGATTAGTTTTCATGGTTTGCTGCCGCCTGCTAATATAGGGACAATAATATGTTGGTAAACCTCACTTCCTGAAGACTTGATATCTGCGTTGGACAACCACTTGACAGCCTGCGGCAGGGGTCGGGTCGGCAGATTTTATTATAAAAACAGCCATTTTGTCCTCTCTTCCCCGAAAGAAAAAAAAGAATCTGGAGCAGCCATCAGTGAGTTGACTTGGACCCAGTCAGTTTATAATCTTTCATTTCCAAGGTTCCTAAATCAGCCGTTTTGGGACCTTAGACCTCTTACAGGAGAGCAACCTTTCCTAGGACCCGTGCCATCCTGCCATTGGTACTCGATGCCTTAGCTAGTATTTATATTTCAAATACTTCAGATCTGTTTCCTAGAAATGAACTCAAATATTACATGTTATCAATTTAGGTATCAATTAGTTATCAACTTAGTTATCAATTTATTTGTATTATCGAAGTATTTAAATTACTATTCTGTTGAACTAACAGCCTTGCTGCTCGTCAACTTCCCACTCAAGACAGCAGCATTCAACATGACTGACCATGATGGGGAAGTTCTTGGTGGGTAAGAGTACTAAACCATAAGGAATGCTGGAATGCGGCATTCATGCATGTGAGCATGCAGTCAAGCAGTGGCGCACACCAAAGGTTACATGAGGAATCTCAAATGTTACAGCACTGTCAATGATGCACTATTCCCAAGCCTCATCCTGCCGAGATGGCTAAACACTTCCCTCTTAATATTGTATCACACCTTTATTCTCCTAAAATGAGGACTTCCTTCCTTCCTTTCCATTCTAAGTATGACATTTTTGGAATAAAGGATGATTTTTTTCCCGTCATATTATGATTTTTCCTGTATTGTTTTCTTTGTTTCGCATTTTAATATGACTATTTTGACTATGAAAAAAATTTTTTTTTCATTATTTCAACATCTTAATTAACTAAATGACATTCTCCTTTACATTACACATTTATTCTCATAAACACACCACTCTTTTCTGGTTAGTATTTTGACTTTATTTTTGTCCATTTTTTATTATTATTTTCCATAATTCCTTTTGGAATTGTTGTCTCATATGCTGACTCTATTGTTGTAACACAATTTTGCTAATTTACCAATTACTGCTACTTTGTTATAAATATATATATATATATATATATTTTTTTTTTTCTCTATTTTCACATTATTCTTGTAAAATGTTTTCTTCTTCCCTGTTTGCGCTCATACAAAGTATGCAGTGAGTCGGAGCATTCTAAAGTGAGCTATGCTGCCGGGTGCCTGAACGCCTAGCAAAACCACATCCATACGGGGGTTCCTGTCAACGTAGAAAGGAGTGTAGAATGGTGCATCGTTTCCAGTGCTGACAAACAAACAAAAAGCTCAAGTTCCTCACGTTCTGTTGTTGCGTTTCTGATACTTAGTCACCATGTCTTGTAAACTGGTTGTGGTGATGAGTGGACCAATACATACAGGAAACAAACGAGATGAACAAGAGAAGAAAAATAAGACCAAACGAAAGCATACAGTGTGAACGTGGATTCAAGGTATAATGACTCACTGCCTTTCTTACACATCTTAGCTGTTTTCTTTTAGCAGGGATGTAAGAGCGTATACCGTCTTTCTTGATGGTCAAATCCCAAAGTAAAGGCAATACATCCTTCATGCCATAAACGTGCAACTGCCATAATGACTGATGAATGATAACATCAACCACTGATGAATGATATCCTAAAGGTACGATTGTGATAATGATAAATAAAGTCATGTTATGTATGGGAGTGAAAAGTGTGTTTATTGTGTAGTTTCTTGAGAAGGTAGCGGAGCATTGCAGTACCTGTTGATCAGGTCTTCATTGTCATCACTCTCCATTTCATCCTCAATGGCGGCCTGCAGGTCACCAATCCGTTTGAAGGCCAGTTTGAGGTCCGCCTGCAGACTCTGATTTGCAGCTTCTAGGCTCTCAATGTCCATTTCCTGTGTTCAACAACATTGCACCACATGAATCTTTCCACATTTGGGGTCGTTGATGAGAAGGTAGTTCTTTACCAGCTCATGTTTTTTGCGGCTGGCCTCTCCTTCCTTCTTGGCAAGTTCATTCATCTCTTCTTTCATGTCACGGATCTGCCGTTGCAAACGTTTGCTCTGTTCTTTATCCCGCATCTCACTGCTGCTGCGCTGGTCTCGTTCCTCCGTCATTTTTTCCAGGTTCTCCTTGAGACGAGCCACAAGGCTCTGAGCAGAAGAGATGAGAACAAAGTCAAACCCACTCATGGATCATGTGTACATTTTCTTCATATGCTAAATGATATCAGTCCTACACCTCAGCAGCAAGTTGGGGACTTCAGGTTCTCCTGAAGCGAGGGGGGATGCTAACACAAGGGTGTCCAAAGCAACAAATACTTGTGTGAGAGTGAAAGTTATGCTTGACAAAAGCTGTTTTTTCAACCTTTTCTAGTCAGGAACTGATATTTTTCTGAAACTTACCAATGTTCTACGGCTGATTAGTAAAGAAATGAAAAAGGTATGAAAGAGTTCCGTGTTTATATCGCCGTAGACCACAATATTCTGTGTGCTTTGAAAAATCAGTCAAAATTTAATTTTTTTTCAAGACGTTATATAATGAGATGTTGTTCTTGTAAAATTACATTTTTGTCACCTAATATTTCGACTTTATACTTGTAAAATTACTACTGATTTTCCCCATTGTTGCTGTATTTTTTTTTAGTTTTCTTGTTAAATGATATTTTCACAACGTGCTGTGGGCCAATAAAGAACTGCAATGGGCCGTATTTTGGACCCCCCCTGCCCTAAGAACGTCCCATTCCTAGAAGCTCGCTGAGGCTTAGTTCTACCAGCACCTCCAACTGATCTTTGATTCTCACCTCCAGGCGTTTGACCTGGGTCTTCTCAAACTCCAGCTTGGTCTCCAGCTCACGTATTTTGGCCTCCTGCCGGCTCACAAGGGATTTCTCCACCATGGACTGCTCCTGGAAGTCCAGCTGACTCTGGAGGGCTTGCATCTACGACATCATAACGACAAAGTTTTTATAATACCAATATTAGATGATTCCTTCAAGCTGTCATTGGCCATCAGATGTCCTTAGACGATCCTCTCTTGAACTTGGCCTATGGGTGACCCTTCCTGAGGCTGCTGTTCCTGCTCACTAATCCTGAGGCCTGTTACTTTGGCCATGCTGTAGTTCTGGTACAAGACTTTCACCTGGTTTTATGCTGACTGCATGTTTGGATGGTATTCCTTTCCAAAAAGGAGAAAAAAAGCACCTACCTTCTCGTGAACCTCCACCTTCTCCTTGAGTGCGTCCTCCAGCTGGGCTTGTAGGTCACTGATCTGAGCCAGGTTCTGTGCAGACTGAAAGCAAAACCATACACACATTTTATTTGGGCGTTGTTTTAATGATGCATCTGAAGGCTACGACGTTTGTGGTATTTTACTACCTTAATGATGACATAAAAGGTCAGAATTAGGAGATAAAAAGTCCAAATTATGAGGAAAAAGTCAGAATTATGAGATGAAATGTCAAAATGATGAGGTCAAATTCATAAGTATGAGATGAAAAGTCTAAATTATGAGATAGGAAGTGGAAAGGGTGAAATAAAAAGTCAAAATAATAGAGAATGAGATAGAAACTGTACGCGTGATGAGCGCCATGTGATGAAGTCTCCACTGAAGAAGTCATAATAAATGACTGCCGACTTAAGCTTTACTGAAGCAGCTCCATCTGCTAACTGGAACTATGTTCTGATCACCAAAATCCCACCAGAACTGGGCTCAAAAACATCCCAATCACCCCTTTAGATGTTCGTTTATCCCTTCCATTAATCATATACGTATATATATGTTTGTATGCATTGTCAGTTGTTTTCTATAAAAGCTATAAAAATGTGTTTTGTGTTAACATTGTCGGCTTTCAGGAATGGATGAATAGGATTCACATAATTTCCTCTGGGAAAACTGTTAGGATGAGAATACATTTGGCTTAGCATGTGGATTGTGGAAGTAATGAATGATGCTAACCAAGCTTCCATTGTAGGCGATGATATGGATGGAATGTACAGCAGAATAAAATAACACATAAAATGTGTTTAATAGGTGTGTGAGGCATTTAGGGTTTAAACCTGGATGGTGTCACAAGTGAACAACAGCAATTGAAGAGAGAAAAGGAGATTTCTGGAGCTGAAGTTGTAATCTAAGAAGAGTAATGTTACTGTACGTAGCATCACGTGTGTTTGTAGACATGAATGTATCCTATATAAGACATGAATGAATTCAGGGGCACAGAACAAATGCCTTTCTGAAGGAGGTGAAACTAAACAGGAAGCAGACCTGAGCCACAGCAGCCTTGTGCTTCTTCATCAACTCATTCAGGTCCTCCTGGTCTTCCTCGTTTCTCGTCTGCAAGTCGTTCTTCTCCCTTTGCAGACGACTCAGCTGCTCTTCCAGCTGGAGGGCCAGAGCAAAGAAATACAGTCATCAGCAGCCAGCTACAAAGACTCCAAAGCCAAGAGGTCTACGAACCGCCTGTTTTGTTTTGGACATGTCCTCCATTTGAACATGCAAGTCTTCAATCTCCATCTCCATGGCCTTGCGGGCTTTCACTGCTGCAGCACATGTGAACTCTGACTCCTCCAGCTTGAATAGAAGACAATATATGAAGTAGAAATTGTAAAGAAACAATACAGTGGATGGAATATTGGATCCTGCCTGCATGTGTGAACATCATCAGTACCTGGTTCTTTAGCTGGGCGGTCTCCCTCTTGCTGGGTGCATTGTTCTTGATGTGGTCTAACATGATCTGAGCATCAGCCAGCAAAGTCTTGGTCCTCTTCAGGTCTTTCCTGAGACGTCTCTCCGTCTCAATGTCCCCACTTCTCACCTGGGGTAGGTGGAGGGAGAAATAAACAACTGAAAGGCTGCAGCATCAACAAGTGAACATTTATCACGTTATTTAGTCAAGCTGCAGCTGACTGAGTAACTAACATGAAATGTAATCTTTCTTTACCTTGTCCTGGGCTGACACCAGCTTCGACTCCAGCTCCCGTTTCTCTCGCAGCACCTTCTGCTTCTCATCGTACTCTTCCTCCAGCTGGACCTCCATTTGCTTTAACTAAAAGAGAAATATTCATAGCATCATCACACACCAACATGCTGGGTGCAGTAATGCGCCACAAAGCTGGTTACCACTGGACTCCCACCACCCGCAAGAAAAAGACAGACATGTCCATGTCTTGCTGAAAATGGCCCCCAAAGTCACACTTGGGACAGCCATCAGTGGGTTTCAGAAGAAGCCAGAGCAGTCCAACTTCAATACTACCAATACCTTATTTCTTCAGCTGTTTGTTTATGTCAATACCTTGTACAAGTCAAGGTACATTTGTTTGGACAAAGACAATGATGACAACAAAAATAGCTCAGAAGAGTTGCACTGAAGTTCTTTCACCAATAAACATGGCTTACCTTCTTGCTGCACGACTGTCTGATTTCCTCAACCTCCTCATCTTTGTTCTCCACATCCTTGGAATGGGTTTGGCGCAAACGCTCCATCTCCATCTCAAGACGTAACTTAGCCTGAAGGGCAGAGAACACACGCACGTTGAAATGAAATGTTGGAATATGGATTTGGTTTCCTGGCATGACTTAGCTTTTATCTCATGCGAAACCAAAGATGTGGTTTTTATGAACCCCGACAACGTATTTATAGGTCTTTTGGGTTTTTTTTTGCACTACTGTAACTCCCCACGAATAAAAGGTGGCAGAAGTACATTTAATCAGAGCTCGACAGGGATCGTGTGGAAGTTAAACACACACGACACGAAGGGGGAAGTGGAAGAGTGTAGCGTGCAGAAGGTTATGCATTGCAGGGAAATGTTAAGACATGCGCACACATGTAAATAAGCCCTTCATAATAATCCAGTAAATAAGCCATTTAAGACGGAAATAAAACTCCTGCCTGTTACAGTAATGATGATAACAGGAGATTCAGAGGAACCAGCTAAATAAAGCCTGCTGTGAAGGGGCCGTGCTGGAACACCAGTGTCACTGTCCACTTTGACTTGGCCATGGACGGAGAGGGTGCTGACGGAGAAAGAAGCCCTTTGCTCCAACATCGACACCTTCAAGCTCGACTGAAATGTGAAGCTTCCCACACGGAGAAGACATTCATTCATTTTCTACCGCTTTTCCTCACGGGGTGCTGGAGCCTATCCCAGCTGTCTTCGGCCGAGAGGCGGGGTACACCCTGGACTGGTCGCCAGCCAATCACAGGGCACATATAGACAAACAACCATTCACACTCACATTCATACCTATGGACAATTTGGAGTCGCCAATTAACCTAGCATGTTTTTGGAATGTGGGAGGAAACCGGAGTACCCGGAGAAAACCCACGCATGCACGGGGAGAACATGCGAACTCCACACAGAGATATCCGAGGGTGGAATTGAACACTGGTCTCCTAGCTGTGAGCTCTGCGTGCTAACCACTCGACCGCCGTGCCGCCCGGACAAGACATATATGGGTAAAAGCTTTCCTAAGCCAATGTTGCTTCCTATCTTCATGACGGATGAAAGAAGTATGACTACCTACCTGCTCTAACATCTGGATGGTTCCGGCTTGCTCGTCTAGCTCCTCTTCTTGGTCCTTCACCTTGGCTTCCATGTCACGAAGCTGCTTCCTCATCTGCATAATAACAAGCATGGCAAACATTTACTTCAATATTCACATTTAACTCAATATACTGTATGTCCAGGGGTATCCTTTCCGTAACTTTTCCCAGCCGGGGCTACAGTCATATGATCAAAAATAATGTGACATTTTTAAAAAATAAACCCACGCAGATATGCTAACAAATTATGTATAGCTAAATATAGCATCTCAGTGTATTCCTACTTTGTTGCACTGCTCCTTTTTCCATTTTTGTGTTTTAACATTTGACAAATTCTTGAATTTTTTCTTAATTCCCATAATATTTAGACATGTTTTTGTGAATTCTCTTGATGAATTGTATTTTTTAAATGTGTAAAAAAGTTTTTCTTGTAAAAACTTTTTCTGTAACCTAATTTCCAAGAATTAAAACTTTATATATTGGTTTGTTTCTCATAATAATGATACTTGATAAAAAAAATTCAACTTTAAGCATTTATTTTTCATTTCATATATTTATATCATATATTAAATATTTCATATTTACTAAAATGTTTTTTCCTCATTTTACCATACTCTTGTAAAATTACAGCCTTTTCTCAGATATCCACAATTTAGACACCCCCTGGTATACCTCTACAAAGATAATCAAATAATTCAGTTCAAGACCTTAGCAAGTGACGCCTCATCCTTGGACTCTTGGGAGTTGAGGTCCTGCAGCTCAGCCTCCAGCTGATCCAACTTTAGATTGACAGCACAAACCTCCAGGTCCTTCTCCTGTACGACAAGACAGTGACCATCAGGACAGCAAACAGGCTAAATACAATACAATAGAATGACGCTAGTTCAGATAAGGGAGGAGCCACAGGGAGGATAGATGTTGAGCTGCATCAGCAAGGCCTCTCGCAGCGTGCCACTGATGCTGAGGTTGGACGCAAACTTCTGAAAAACATCTTGAGGCTCATGGAAGAAAAAGGTTAAGTGGTACACCCAAAAAAAATGAGCCGGAGGATCCCACTGGCTGTCCGTCAAGACACGGGACCATCTTTGGCCCAAATGAAGGTTGTTACTGGAGCCGGGTGCAGTTCATCAGACACCATCTGCCAGAGAAGCCTTTTAAAAAGAAAGAAGACCTTCAAAGGCTTCCTTTCCACTTGAAATTTGCAGGAGATGGTCCTGATGGCTTCCAACGTTACAGGCATGACAAGGTCCCGCCTGAGATGTTTTCCTTATGGCACAGTGGAGGGGGGGGGGGGTCCATCATGATCCTTCAATGGATCAATGGAGTTTCAGGTTGTGCAGGGGCATCAAACAGAGGGTTGAAGGCCCTCATCTGTTTGGTAATGACTGGCTTTTTCAACAAAGGACGTCTTCCTGAGGAATAAGCTTGCTCTTTTGGACCATCCTGCATCTTCCCCTCATCTAAATCCAATGGAGAACATTGGAGGATGGATTTACAAAAATCAGTTCCAGACAGTGGATGCCCTCCGTGAAGCCATCTTCACCATCTGGAGCAACACTCCCACTAGCCTCCTGGAAACACTGGCATCAAGCATGTCCAAAGCCATTTTTCATCTGAAGAACGGCACAGCTACTCATTACTCACTCTTGTTTCAATTTAATGCTTATTTGCAATAAATTGCTCACTCAGTGCCAACATTGGATGATGATATCGGTCAGACATCCCTATTCCGCCTCTCCTGTTTTTAAATAATGCTCCCATGAAGAGCGCTCATGTTTTTGTAGGGGCTAACCTTTGAAAATGAGCAGAAAAGCAAGACAACAATTTCCCCTAATGTCCATACCTCCAACTGCTGTCTGAGACTGAAAGCCTCTCCAGTCAGCATGTCTTTCTCACGGGCCAGTTTCTCCCTCAAGGTCTTTTCCCTCTGCACTTCTTCCTGGGCAGCACTCTGCTCTATGTCGAACCTGCACACAAACGCCGGCCATTTACAACGTCACAACTACTATTTGCTCAATAAAGGTTGGGCACACTCCTGTATAGAGTGGCTTCTGCATATAATTTAACACACAAACAGACACAGACATGCCCTTTGCTGTCAGCACAGACACTGGAGTGGTCACACACAAAAAAAGGGAAGGCTACTTACTTCCTCTGCTTTTTCTCCAGATCATGGTTGCGGCTCTGTTGGCCCTCCAAGTGTAGTTTAGTGTCCTGTAGCTCGGCTGTGAGCCTCTGTGCTTTCTTCTTGAGCTGCTGAATATTTCGTTGCGCTTCTTCGTTATCATCCTGCAGGTCACTGATCTGCACACATCCAATATAAAAACAAGACTGTATAATTCACTATTCTAGATTGGACGTGTATAGTTGGCAAAACAAGAATTATATCAATGTCAGAAGAGTGAACTTTATGCTAAGCTGCTTGATTCATCCAACATCCACATTGTATGTACAGTAATCCCTCGTTTATCACGGCTAATTGCTTCCAGACCCAACCATTGTAAAAGCATTACCACAAAGTAGGATTCCTTTTTTAGAAATTGAATATTTTTGTACATATTGCATGTACCACATTCTAAATATGTTTTAGAGCCCTCTCAACCTGAAATAACACCTCTATAGTAACCTTTACATCCGTATAACCCAAAATAGTAGACATAGTAAGAGAAAATAAGACACCTTAAGCAAAGAAAACCTGCTTACCACCTTCTAAATAAGCTATTCAACATTATTAGAGCTCTGTAGACATGAAATAACACCCCTATGATAACCTTCTCACTTGTATTACCCAATATAATAGACATAGAATGAGAAAATAAGACACCTTAAGCAAAGAAAACCTGTTTACCACCTTCTAAATAAGCTATTTAAGATTATTAGAGCTCTGTTGACATGAAATAACACCCCTACAACCTTCACACTTGTATTACCCAATATAATAGACATAGTATGAGAAACTAAGACACCTTAAGCAAAGAAAACCTCTTTTTCCACCTTCTAAATACAGTATTTATCATTATTAGAGTTCTGTAGACATGAAATAACACCCCTACAACTACAAAGAAAACTACGACCTTCTAAATACGCTATTTATCATTCACAAGACATGCAATAACACCCCTATAGTAACCTTTACCCAATATAGTACAAATAATAAGACACCCTAAACAAAGAAACCTGCTAAATACGCTTTTTTAACATTAGAGTCCTCTACACATGAAATAACACCGCTAAGGTAACCTTTACACTTGTATACCCGATATAGTAGACATAATAATAAGATACCTTCAGCAAAGAAAACCTGTTTACCACCTTTTACCATTTTACAATTAAAGCTCTCTAGATGTGAAATAACACCCCTATAGTTACTAAAATAGTAACTATGATCTATTAGATGTTGATGTAACCTAGCAAACATGTGTATTATGATTAAAAGTAGATGACACAATACTTGTGCATTCTTTGTGTTTATGAGAGCCATGTAGTCCAAAGTAACAACAACATACACACTCCACTCATGTCGAAATACAAATGCTAAACTTTTTGGCAATAGAAAAACCTTACGTGAATTGCGCGTTTTGTGCTTTTGTCTGCATATTCAGAAATAATTGATTGAAAGTGATTGACACAGGAAGTTGACAGGATAATACACCCACCCTCCTTTCCAGCTGCCGTTTGGTCTGCTGCTCCACTTCCAGCTTGTCATCCTGCTCCTGCTGCAGTCTCTTCTTGGTGAATTCTATTTCTCTGATGGCTCGTTCATATTTCAGCCTCCACTCTCCTCCTGTCAAACCATCAACACAACACACGGCTTCAAAACCTTTCATTTCTCTTCAAAAACACAAGCATGCATGTTGTACTACGTAGGACAGATGCTTTGGCCTGGTGTCAAAGGAGTCGAGGCGATTCCTGCAGGTAGCTGCTCTTAACGTGTGCGTGTGACTGAGTCTCACCTGATTCGTCATCATCCAACTCTCCATTGAGTTCAGAGGCCCTGATGAGTCGAGCCTCCATCACTTCCATCTCCATGGCCTCCATCTGCTTTTTCATGCTATCAAAGCGGGTCTGATGGATGTGAAAAAAATGGCTTTTTGTCATGAAATTCAAAAGGATGTGAACAAATATATATATATTATTTATAATATTAGAACTTTTCCCCCATACAATATTACAACTTTGAAATGAAATTCTCATGTCTTCCATGTTTCACCTGCAGGTCCTTCATGTCCTTCTCCAGATGGAGTCTTTCAGAGGTTTCAGTCTCCAGCATCTGGGAGGCTGACTCCCAAGTGTTCCGCTCATCTGTCAACTCCGATGACAGCTCGGTGATCTGAGCGCACAGAAAGTTTCCAAAGCATGATAAACATGCATGTGGCGTAGTACAGCGATGACATGAGAATATTTTGATTGTGATGGCAGAAATACATCACAGACAAGCACAAAATAAAGGACACGAGGCAGTTTAATGTTTCCTCTTGCAAGCCTACCCTGCTCTCAAGGCGGTCGCTGTTGAGCCTCAGTTCATTCCTTTCTTTCTCTACCTTCTCCAGCTTTTGCTTCAGCTGCTGGATCTCTTCCTAGCAAGGAAGCGCAAACAAGATGAGAAGGTCTCATTGTGGTAGCAAAACAAGCAACTTGCGGGACACGTTGACGCTTACATCCTTGCCACGGATTTGCTCCTCGGTGAGCTGGACCTCAATCAGCGGTCTGACTGTCGTGAAAAGTTTCCACCACGGCCAATCTTTCACACCGCGATTCTTCTTGATGTTCTTCTGGATACAGCGGATGGCCAGATCCTGGATCTGGATACAAAAATTCATGTTTTCATCAGCACTCAACTCTTACTTAAAGATGAAGTGGTATTAGAGGGTATGTAGGTCAGGGGTCACTAAAGACACTTTGTAGGTCGATCGCGACCATAATAGGGAGAACAAATTGAATTATATCAGGACCCTCGGCTCCCGCATGAGTGACAGCAATGTGCCTGCTCACGCAACAGTAATTACTGCGCCTTAATGTGGATCACAATATGCCTTTGCTACCTCACAAATGGATGAATGAATAAATAAATACAAAAATGGATGATAACTCCATGGATGTGCGCCTCTGTGTGCGAAGCCAAGATCAGAGATCTTGAAAATGACAAAATAACACACATAATCCAAGGGTGCCCACATTTCTTTCCATGGAGGGTCGGATACTGAAAAATTGAGAATGAATGAATGGAGGGCCACTTTGATATTTGACATTGGGTAAATCCATGTGGATATGCTAAGAAGTGACAGTATATTCTGTATATTAGAAAAAAATGCATTTCAGCTTTATGGTACAATTTCAATAAAAATAGCATTTAACGTTTGTCTTTTCTTTTTCTTGTCATGTTATGACTTTATTCCCATAATATTTTGACTTTATTTTCATAATATTCCAACTTTTTCCCAACCTAATTTTCCTGAAATTTGCAACTTCATTCTTTGTTTTGTTTTGTCTCACATATATCATATATTCCCCCTCAGAATATTACAGTATACTGATACAATAACAACCTTTTTTTCCCCAGTCTTTGTTTTGTCACTCATAATATGATGACTTATGTTCTCCCCGTGCATGCATGGGTTTTCTCCGGGTACTCCGGTTTCCTCCCACATTCCAAAAACATGCTAGGTTAATTGGGGACTCCAAAAAGGTATGAATGTGAGTGTGAATGGTTGTTTGTCTATGTGTCCTGTGATTCGCTGGCAACCAGTCCAGGGTGTACCCCGCCTCTCGCAACTGGGAGACAGCTGGGATAGGCTCCAGCACCCCCGCAACCTTGTGAGGATAAGCGACAAAAAATGAATGAATGAATATTATGACTTCTGAAAAATATATATATATTTAACATTTCACCCTGTGCATCTAAAAATGACTTCTTTTTCCCTAATATTATAATTTAATTCTCATGATATTATGATTCTTCAAATATCTAAACTTTTATGAACTTTATTCTGTTTTTTTCATTTTTGTTGTTTTTTTGTTTTGTTTTTGTCTTCAGAGAAAATATGAGCAAACTGATGTGAGGACCTTGGTCTGCACTCTGCAACATCACACTTCCTTTCTTTACTGGAGGGTCTCTGAGGATCAGATGGGAGGCATCTAAACTACAGTTAGTATCGTGTATTACAACAGAGGGACGTCTGAACACACTGCTGAGGTGATCCCTCCGTCTTACCTTTCTCTTTTTGAACGCTTGTCTGGCCAAATATCCCCTGCAGGCACCCTGGAACAGAGAGATGTTCCTTCTCGTCTGAACCACCCTCTGCTCCTCCAGCCTGGACAACATCCCTGCTCTGAAGAACACCTGAGGTCAAAAAATAAATACATAAAAATCAGACAGGTACATTACACCTAATTATTCTCCTTCACCACAAATTCTACAATGCTTACAAAAAGCCCCAAATTGCTGGCCAGTGTACGTTTGCACCAGGTTTTTGTATGACAGCCTATGACAGAATGGGGTGTCCAAACACCAGCGATGGATATGCTATGCTAAGAAGCTCTATATATTTTAATGCATCTCAGCTTTGTCATCTAGCTGGAAAAAAGCTACCGTATTATTAATATATATTAATCATTGGAAATCACAGGAGGTCATATATATCACATGGTATCATCTTAGAAATAATGCTAAAAGCCAGAGGCTCCCTTTTGCTCCCTCTGGCGGACAAAGGAAGCTGAATGAATCATGGTAGCACCCCGGCAGCCATGGTCAATCAAATGCTTAATACTGCGACTTTATTCTCATAACATTATAACTTTTTATGGTTTCCCCATAATAATAGTCTCATACTATTTTGACTCTATTCTTGTAAAATGACCACTAGTTTCCTTTCATGTTCTCTTATACTTTTATTATACTTGGGCCAATAAAAATAAAAAAAAAAACAGCTGTGTGCAGCAAATGGCCCCCGGGTCACACTTGCTAATGACAACACTGGCTAATGACCAAGTAAGGACTGCAGGTTGTGGTGCTGAAAGAAGCTGCAATACACCCCAGAGCTACTAATCACTAAACTAGTTAACAGTACATGTCCAATTCTATATTGGTACTCGGATCAAACATAAATACTAAAAAAAACATGAAGTCATTGATGGTCATGCAGTGGGCATCATAAAGAAGGAAAGTTGCATAACATCAACTAACAATGAAAATATGTCTGATGAACAAAGTATGTGCCTTCCTCCACTCACCCTGCTTAGTCCCATGTGGTAGCTGCTCTTCTCCAAATCCAAACACTCCAGCAATTCCTCCACCGCCTGCAAAGCAAAAACATCAAAGACAACACTCTTAATACAAAGTCATACATTTAGCCTTAATTTAGCTTTGCTTTTTTGCCATAAAAACACTACAGCAGTAGACACATCATAATATGATAAACAAAACAAGAGAGAATAAAAAGACAAAACCAGCACTACATCGTCGCAAGGGTGTCAGAGGGTGCATGGGAGTTTGCCCAACCGAGCTGCTTTGTGGACTTGTAAAAGGCATTGGACCATGTCCCTCACGGCGTCCTTTGGGGGGTGCTCTGGGAGTACGGGATTGGTGTTGCCATTCGATCCTTGTACAACCAGAGCAGGAGCTTGGTTCGCATTGCCAGTAGTAAGTCCATTCTGTTTCCGTTGAACGTTGGCCGCCGATATGGCTGCCCATTGTCACCTATTCTGTTCATCGTTTTCATGGACAGAAGTTCTAGGTGCAGCTGAGGCTTTGAGGGAGTCTGGTTCGGGGGCCTTCGGATCTCATCTCTGCTATCTGTGGATGATGTGGTCTTGAAGCTTCTCGCACCTCCAAATCAGAGGCCATGGTTCTCAGTCGGAAAAGGGTTGAGGTTGGGATGGTGTCCTACCCCAGGTCAAGGAGTTTAAGTATCTCGGAGTCTTGTTTATGAGTGGGGGAAGGTGGAGGCGTGAGGCTTATCGGCGGCTCGGCACAGCGTCTGCAGTAATGCGGTCGCTGTAGCAGACCATCATGGTGAAAAGAGAGCTGAGCCGGAAGGCAAAGGACGAGGTCGCGGATACAAGCAGCTGAAATGTGTTTCCTCCGTAGAGTGGCTCAGGCATCCGGGAGGGGCTCAGAGTACAGCCGCTTCGCCTTCACATAGAGAAGAACCAGTTGAGGTGGCTCGAGCATCTAGTCCGGATGCCTCCCGGAGGTCTACTCGGGTGAGGTGTTCTGGGAATGCCCAGCCAGGAAAAGGCCCCGGGCCAAACCTAGGACACGCTGGAGGGATTATGTTTCACAGCTGGCCTGGGAACGCCTTGGTGTCCTCCTGGAGGAGCTAGAGGTGGTAGCCTGGGACCCGGAAGTCTGGGCTTCCCTACTGAGACTGCTACCCTGTGACCCGGATAAGCGGAGGAAAACGGAATGGAATGAAATGAAAGTTAAAATATTATGGCAATAACGTCACGTAACGTTCTGATAAGAATACTTACAAGAAGAAAAAAATAAAGAAAAAAATCAGAAATAGGAAAAAAAGAGCTGTAATGTTTTCTTTCATGTTTGCTGAGTGGAAGTATGCATTATTAGTAAATGTGACACCAGCGGCTGTGGAAAACTCACCCGCTTGTCATCTGTCACGATGTAGTGTCGGCCCTGCTTCTTGGTCAGATGTGGCGCCAGGACATCAAAACGCCTTTGGAACTCTGAGAACACCATATTGTCTGGATATCCTGCAAACACATTGGTTGGAAAACCACAAAGAGAGACGGCTTTAGTTGCCCAGATAGAATACATTTACATAGCATGTACAAACGGCCAATAAATGGATATTTTGGGTGCCAGGACTTGGATGGAGGGTTACCGTTCGAGTACTGGAACGTATGATTTGTATAAATTTGTAAATCTTGCTGCTTTGGGGCTGAATACACGCTGATGAAACGCAGTGTTCTGCACACAGGTAGTCTATGCCTAATAGGTCTTTTTCTTTTTATTTTGTCTGCTAAATTGGACAATACAAGTTTAAAGGAGACTATAGGGGTGTTATTTCATATCTAGAGGGCTTTAATAATCTTGACAACCATATTTGGAAGGCTGTAAACAGGTTTTCTATGCCTAATATGCCTTATTTTCTCGTATTATGTCTACTATATTGGGTAATAAGGATGTAAAGGAGACTATAGGGGTGTTATTCCATCTCTAGAGCGCTCTAATAATCTTGACAACCGTATATGGAAGGCTGTAAACAAGTTTTCTATGCCTAATAGGTCTTATTTCTTTTTATTATGTCTACTAAATTGGGCAATAAGAGTGTAAAGGAGACTATGGGGTATTATTTCATATCCATGGGGCTCTATTAATATTGAAAAACATATTTGGAAAGTCGCAAACAGGTTATCTATAATTATAGTAATATAATAATTATAATTATATAATAATTATAGTATATAATAGGTTATCTAAAATGTCTTACTTTCTCTTATTATGTCTACTATATTGGGTGATAGGAGTGTAAAGGTGACTATGGGTGTTATTTAATGTCTGGTATTTCTATGCTCCAACTAAAAAAAGTTTATATTTATAAATAAGGAATCCTATTTGGTTCGTTTTACATAAACAGCAATAAACAACTACTTGCTGGATAAATAAATGAGATCCAGTTGTGTTTGCGGTCAGATAGTCATGTTTAATTGTGCTAAATTATTCCCACACTAAATATCCCGATGGGTTTGTGTTTTTCCCAATAAATATTATTCTGTTTTGTAATCTGGTATTTTCCCCAATTGTCTCTAAAAAGGCTTGTATACAGAGTGGTGAGTTGGCATGCGTCAGAGTGTCAGAATAGAATCACCTTGTCTGTAGATACGCAATGCATCCAGCACTTTGGATCCACGGAGCTGAGCCCTTAGTAGACCCACATCCAAAGTCATGAGGCCTGAATCTGCACTGTCTCCCAGCGGGACACTTGACTCACTCCCCCCACCCACTGCGTCCACTTTGGGCAGTAGGCAGTGGACAAAGTGGACCTTGGAGCGGCGCACCATGTCAATCAGGGCATCCTAGGAGAAGATAATGATTTGGAGATACAGAAATAATAAAATACATAATCTTCCTAAAAAATGTTTTTCTAACATTTGGACTTTATTCCCATAATATTATAATTTTTTCCCCAATCTAATTTTCCAAAAATGGAAAAATCTCATAGTATCGCAACTTTGAAACTTTTTATTTGTACTTGTTTATTTATACTTTATTCCAACTCTATTCAATTAAATGACATTATTTTTCCTCATAATATGATCAGTTTATATTCATAAAAAAAAATGTCATAAAACTTTTTCTCTGTTAAACTTTTTTCTCTTTCTATGTATGTTGTTTTTCCAACTTCTATTCTCATAATACCTTGATTTTGTTCCCATATTAGAACATTTACCGCAACCTAATTTTCCAAAAATTACAACTTTGGCTTGTTTCTCCTAATACTGCAACGTGATAAAAAACAGACTTTAAACATATAATATTGAAAATATACTACTAAAATGAAAATGATAATGTTTTTGTGAAATTACTGCATTTTCATGTTAGATTCCAGCTTTTTTCTTTGAATATTTTCACTGTAATCTTGTCCAATTATTTTTCAATTTTTGCTGTTAATTGATATTTTTAGAATAATAATAAAAAACCAGCCACAGGCCGCAAACGGACACATTTTGGAGACCCCGATATCGACTGAAACATGTTAGCGTTGGTCCTTGCTCATTTTTTATCTTCCAGGAATTGCCTACTTCCAGTGGCTACTGTAATGTAGCGTTCAAGTACATACGGAATGGAGAAAGCCCCAAGTCATCCCGTACTTACCACCTGAAGTTTGACCTGGATACACAAGCTCTTCTTCTTGACAGCGGCCACACCGGTGGTGAAGGTCTTCCTCATGCTGGTGGCCCGTCGCAGGGCAAGTTGAGAGCTGCCTTCCAGACCAGCGATGGAGCCCGACAGCACGGTGGCCCCGCTGGCTCGGCCCATGAACAGCCCGCTGATGTTCTTCCTGTGGTGTCACATGGATCAAGTCATGTATTTCACATACAAAAAACAAACACTAATGAACCTCTCCCCCGACTTGAGCTTATATGACTTGAGACTCTAACAAAGCTGCATGCATCAAGACAGGTAGATTAGATATACAGTAGTTCAAGAAAAAAACTGCATATCAGCTTGAAGAGACGTATTATAAATATCAACTTCACTGTTTGGTCTTTCTCACTATTTTTGCATTTTTCACGTTTATTTGGGCGCTCGAGGTACAAAGAGGTGATGATGCAACTCTACAATGGCAGTGTCATGTCTGGTGCAGTTTTAAGTTTAAAAAATGGCCACCATGTAGCAGAAGTGAATTTTAAAAGACCTTGGCCTGCATCTCTCCCGTTAAAATCGACTGCAGATCAACCAGGAAGTCAAAAGGCACCTCGCCGTGAAGGTATATTTTGTGGAAACTTACCTACGTTCTACTGCTCATTGCTAAAGAACGGAAAAAGGTAGAAACAAATCTTTTTTTCTGATGAAAGATGAGGGTCTAATCTTTCTTTTGGTATATAACAAGCCTATATAACCCAATAATATAATATTCTGTGTGCCTTGAAAAATCAGTCAGAATCATCATAAATGGTCGGTACTGAGAGGGGCGGCTTTTGAAAAATGGAATGAGTTAAGATCCAACAGTGCAAAATGTAAATATTGCAATATTTCAATATTTCCTTTTTCTGGCCCTCCTCCAGGCACACCTACCCCGAAATCTGTAGCTGCTTTTTCCTCTTTTTTAACTATTTGGACTTTATTCTCATTATGTAACTATTTTTATTTTATATATTTTTAATTCTATTTTCCAAAGATGACAACTACACTCATTGTTTGTTTCTCAGAATATTGTGACTTTTTTTTTCTTGACTATTTCAACGGTATGCTACTACCACACAATATTATGATATCATTCTCCTCAAATGACATCTTTTTAATATTGTTAATGTTAATATTTTGATTTTATTCTTGTAAAAGTACTGTTTGCTGTCCTCAGCCAAAGCTTCAGTCTTACTTTTGGGAGTCTTGCAGCAGAGTGGCTGCGTGCTGGGCAGCAGGGTTATGCTTGGCGTGGCTGAGCCAGCCCTGGGTGTCGTACTCCACCCAATCCGTCCCATGGCTGTGACCCAGCAGGAAGAGGTGGGGCTTCTGTCCTCGCAGCAGCAGATTGGCTCCTGACACACAAATTAATTTCACTATTATTCCCTTGAAAATACACAAAAGAAGAATGTGTCGACTGGTGTAGATTCATCTTTCCTATGACTTCCTGGGACTTTCCTTGAGCCTTTACGGTGCTCACCTTTCCGTTCTCCCTGTCCAGAGCCGTAGTAGCTGAACAGCCTCTCCAACATGGTTTCCTCCGAGCCTGCAGGATGACCCGCCTCCTCTTCCATCAGCCACAGAAGGCCTCGGGCTTCATCGGTCCTCGCCAGAGTACGAACCTGATCATGGAAAAAAAGAAAGAAGAAAATGGGACCTTAAATTCATAATTCACCAGAAGAAAGTATTGCTGTGTAAAATTGTAATTCATGTTGAAATGAATCAGTTGGTATAGGTGAATGCACTACGCTGCACCCATTGAAATTGCGTGTGAATTGTAGAACTGGGTGCATGACTGCATGACTGAAATGCTGTTGAATTTTGAAATGTAAAATGATGAGAGGAATAGTTTGGAAGATGAGCTGAAGCTGAACTGAAATGCTGTAGAAATGGTTGAATGTTGAAATATAGAATGGTAATACCCAGCATGATAGCGGTTAGTGTTTATATGTGCGTCTACCCATGAAAGTAGCAAAAAATGCTAGTATGCTAATGTTAGAATGCTATCAATGCTAATGTTAGCAAGCTAACACCTAACATTATAGTGCTAAATGTTTATATATGTCTCTATCCATGAAAATAACAAAAATACTTGCTAAAATGCTAACATCAGCATCCTAACATGTTATAATGTTAATGTTAGCATATATGTCTACCTACGAAAATGGCAAAAAATACTAGTATGCTAACGCTAACGTTCTAACACCTAGCATGATAGTGCCAAGTGTTTATATATTAGTTCGCTCATGAAAATACCCAAACGTTTATGTTAGCATGCTAACACCTAGCATAATAGTGCTAAGTGTTTATATACTGTATGTGTTTACCCATGAAAATTGCAAAAAATGCTGGTATGCTAGCGTTTACATGCTAGCACCTAGCATAATAGTGCTAAGTGTGCTATTCATAGCAAGTTCATAACAAATTATTTGAAGCGAAAAACAATAACAGCAAGTCACAAAACGGAGTCCACCCGTCCCTCACTACTTTGCCGTTTGACCATCACGCCCCCAACTCTATTGGTTTTTCAAAAATGTATTAAATATTAAGCAAATTGAAGAAATTCTTGGCCTAAATTAAGCATTCTCCAAGCAAAACAAATAGACTAAATTAACTAAAACACAAATTTGAGGGATTGATGTGCTGTAGTCTACTACACTGGCTCCTGGGTGTCACTAGTAACACACAAGCACCAGACTTAATCGCTGTCAACAGCAATTATTGCAGGTTTGAATTATCTCACAGCACAATGTGAACAATAATCATCATCATAATAAGAACACCGGATACTCATGTCCACACAGCTGGAAGACATTCATTGAAACAGAGCACATGTTGAATTTAGGTCTTATTTCTTATTTTCACACACACACCTTTCCCTTTTCTGTTCATTCTAAATAGTACAAAACTGCTAGCACGATGCTAGATAATAATGCAAATTAATGGGATTCACCTATTCCGTCTGTAAAGGTTTTACTGTATCTCCATGCTTTGAGCATGTAGTACATGTACATTCATGATAGCATATAACACTTAATGGTAATTTTAAGCAATACTGGAGCTTCCTTCATGGGAATGAAGCCTCAAATGACTGAAGTATCAACATATTGACATTTTGATTTGAGAATCAATGTCAGAGCAGAAAGCACTGTCGGTATCAATATTTCAGTATCGATCCGCACATCCCTCCAAATGTGTCTCAATGGAAATCAGCCTGATGGGAAATCTTTGAACAAGATGGAGCACATAGGAAAGGAATCCGTGTACATACAGTATGAAAGTTGCATGGGAGGTGAGGGTTCTGCTTACCAGAGCTTGAGGTGACGTTTGGTCGATAGCTGCTACAGACACAGAAGGAGTGGACTCTATGTCATCTAAAGCAAGCTCTATGTTTTCCTAAATGCAGGAGGGCAAAGGGCGTTGGTAAGTCACAGAGACAAAGACATATCATACACAAAGCAGCAAGTCGCCTGAGAGACTACCAATTACTTGATCCGGTTGCATGAATATCATCATTGGTTTGTGTCTACCAATAATTAGATGCAATTTAGAAATGGCAAAGAGGATGAAGAAGACTATATCTACAGGGCATACAGAAGGTATTGAACTTTATCGACATGACTTCATTGTGTTTTTGCTTCATGTCTGTTGACCTCCTTGTATCTCTCCATCTCCTGGAAAAAGGTTCGTTCATGGAAGAGCGTCTGCAGCCTCTCCTGGGTGTAGTTATGGCACAGCTCCTCAAACGTTGCTCCCCGCTGCTGCTGAGCAAGGTGAGGGTTCTGGAAGCCCGGCGTGTCCACGATGAGCAGGGAGCACAGAGAGTGCTGGCTCGACTTGAGCGCTCTGAAAACACGCAGAGTAGACAGAGATCAATTCTTTATTTATCTCTTTCGGGATCTGATATAATAATAATTCAACATCAACAAGAGTGGGGTAATCTCTCACCACTCTGTAGATTAAAAAAGGGATCTTTATCTTTATTCTTCTTTTTTTTCTATCTTAAAATGACTTTAAATTAGCTGAAAGATGACTATAAGGCATTGAGAAGATGCATTCAGGGACAATGTAGAATTCTACACTGGTCACTAGCTGTCAGTAATGTTACAGTCACCAGCTTCACTCTAGCACACTTTTTCTAAATGTATGAATCCATAAATTAGTGGTTGACTTCTGCCCATTATTACTTAAAAAAAAGCATACTTAAGCAAGTTTTACGTATTCCTGGCCTAAACTGTGCATTTTCAAGCATAAAAGGGCTAAGTAAATTAAATTACAAATATAAGGCATTCAGAAGATGCATTCAAAGACGCTGGGATACTATGTAGTATTGCCCACTGGGTACATCAGCAACATTACATTACATTACAACATTACGTCCCATGCCGCTTCACTGTTGAATTTTCACTGCAAAATATCTGAATTCTGGTCATAAATCAGCAGTGGTTCGTGCTTGAGTAGGGACTATTATTAATAGGCGGGTTTTTAAAATAACATCTCGCACTCAAGCATTTTATGTCTCCTCAAACAGGATGGCTTACGTCGGCAGTGGTTTCATGCTCAGTCTGATTACTGTTTTTATTTTTTATTCTTCTATGTTACATTCTTACTGTACTGCCATCACGGTACAATGGAAGTCAGCCACTGGCTATTATCTTGCATGTTATGTATTTATTTTACTTAAATGCAAATCTACAATAAAAGACACCTTAAAATCGTCCCAAAGATGAAGTTAGAGTAGGTGGAGTACATGTACATAGATGTTAAATGCAGTGGAAAGTGATGATTTCAAAGAGAGACCTGTTAATCAGGGAGATGATGAGAGTGAATAGCTCCGAGTAGAGTCCTGATGCCATGGCCTCCAAGCACTCCACAGCTGTCACCTTAGAAGCTGACATGACACACACACACACACACATTAGAGTGACAGAAAATCATCTCTGAAAAGTATAGAATAACATCAACAATAGAAGTCAAATAATGGCGTAAGTGAGGTAAAATAAGACCAGTGACGGCAGTTGGGAATTGATACCTGAGCTGTCACCTTGGCTGGTTTCATCCGGTCCTCCTCTGAAGGAGGTGGAGTGCTGCAGGCCTTTTGTTTGGTGCTTGAATATGGTGGAGGACAGCTCCTCTAAGGTGCATCCCAGCAGGTAGGCCGCTTTCTGGGCCCATTCATGACGGGCAAATTGCCTGCGTCCAGCTAAAGGGGTAGAGTGGGGGCCAAATGTGTGGAAAAATTAGGCGTGGTGGAAATTATATTATCATATTATTATCATAAATAAGTCAACATATTATGAGGATAAAGAAAAAAAGAGGGCAAACCAAATTAATATAAGGAAAAACAAGCAAAAAAGTGAAAATATTCATACAAATAGTACAATTCATCACCAAAACACAATGCTGAGATGCAGGCTGTTTTTGCTGTAAATAAAACCCACCTCTGTTGTCAAAGTGGCCCCCACATCCTGTGGTTGTCTATAACAACTGTCAAATGTATGTACAGTATGTCTTGTCATGATATGTAGTATTCTTTTTTTTTTTTTTTTTTTTTTTTTTTTTTTTTTTTTCCTTTATTTGGGCAAATATGTGAATCATTACAGTGCATTTCTTACATCAATCAAAATATAACTTTCCATTATTTACATTTGTATTCAACTATCTGATCCCAAGCCCAAAAGGAGTAGGCTGAAGCAAAAGCTTATAAATGCCTACCCCTTTTTGCAAGATATAATCATGTTCATGCCACTGTCTTGTTTCCCCTGTTATTATTTTCATTGTAATATTATTATCATTATTATCATTGTTGTTATAATCTTTATCATTATTACCATCATTATAATCATCATTAATATTACCATTTTCATCATTATTAGTTAAAAATTTGTGATTTTTTTATTTTTAATTATTTAATTTTACAGACTTCATTGCCTCCTGTAGAGTGTAGAGATTTCATCTGTTATTTTCTGAAATCTGCAGTCTTTGTGTGTCAATTTATTAGCCCACTTTTTTTGTGACATTTACTTATTTACTGTATTGCATGTGTCCAATCTTATGCATTAAAAAACAAGAACTTGAGACTGTGTCTGGACAGGTGACCAACCCAAACATCAGTTTCTTCTTGTTAAACCCTACCTGAGGTTTTTAGACGTGTTTATTAGTTTGTGTGTGTCTAGTCTTGTGCAGTAGGAAGCAAGGTTTTAGGTCTGTGCTCAAACCAATTTTTGAAGCAATGGTGTCTTGCTGTCCATTATTACTATTTTTTGTAAAGTAATAATTAATAATAATTAATGATAATAATAATGATAATCCCTACCTCTATATTTATGCATGTTAGCCTGGGTACCTCTAACAATTTAGTATAGTTACAAAGGTATTAAGGTAATATTTTTACATTTCTCATATCAGTCAATCAGAGATTCCAGCAGAGATGACAAGACAGTAGAATGATCACTATTAAAATACCATTCCCACTTATATTTATAAGACACTTATCTTGTACTGTGTCACATTTCATTGAGTTTACAACTAAATTAAATTTAGTAGTGCCACCATTGTAGACTTTTTTTTTTTTTTTTTTTTTTTTTTCCCAAAATCAACAATATTTTTTTTTTCCCCTGTGGCTACCGACAACCAAGCAAACATAATAATGAGTAACATTTAAAGAGGAGAACATTTAAAGAGGAGAAAGGGGGAAAAAAATATATACATTTATATATACACACATATATACATACATATATACATATATATACATATATATATATACATACATATATACATATAACACATATACATATGCATATGTATATACACATCTACACATAGATGCATGCACACACATGCACATGTACACAAATAAGATATTGAGGATAAACATAACTGCAATACAACTTTATATACACGTTTCCAAACTAATATGACCTGCATCAAGTAGTCAGACCTTTTAGTGTCGTTTTACTGATGGTGAAATTGGGCTAACTTATGATGTCGCTATTATATTTTGATAAAATCCAATCTTTATATTTTCGTTTAAATTGTGATATGCTTTTACTCTCCTTAATTTCCGACGGCAAACTCTCCCATTGCTTTATTCCACAATTGGAAACACAGAAACCTTTTCTTGTGGTCCGGTAACTTTCAGATTTAAAATGGTTTGGATTTCTGAATTGATAGGATATTTCTTTTTCCTTGAACAGACTTTGAATGTTTCCTGGTAAGAGTTTATGTTTAGCTTTGTAAATGATCTGTAAGGTTTTCAAGGATATTATATCTGCAAATTTGAGCAGTTTGGATTCGAGGAATAATGGGTTAGTATGCTCTATGACACCTACCTTATGTATATGCCGAATTGCTCTTTTTTGCAGGAGGACCAGAGGTTGCAGATTGGTTTTGAAGTTGTTTCCCCATATCTCTGAACAATAAGTCAGATATGGCATTACAAGTGTGGAATATAGGATGTGAAGAGATTTATAGGTTAAAACATGTCTTGCTTTACTGAGAATTGCAACATTTTTTGCCAGTTTTTTTGCTGTGTAGTTAATGTGTGATTTCCAATTTAATTGGCTATCGAGAATTACACCTAAAAAACGGATTTCATTAACTTGTGTGATTGTTGTTCCACCAATTGAAATTTTAATCTCTTTGTTTTTTAATTGCTTTCCAAAATATACACATTTTGTCTTGTTCATGTTCAGTGATAATTTGTTTGAATCGAACCATAATTTAATCTTGAAAAATTCTGATGTTATTTTGTGGATCAATTGATCAAGATTTTTTCCTGAGGAAAACAAACTAGTGTCATCAGCAAAAAGAACTGGTTTTAAAAAGTCTGACACATGACACAGATCATTAATATATAATGAGAAAAATTTGGGTCCAAGCACAGAGCCCTGGGGGACCCCACAGGTTACTTGCAAATGTTCTGAGTTATGATTTTCCATACTAACGTACTGTACTCTTCGGTCTAGGTAACTTCGAATCCATTCTAATGCTAATCCTCTTATTCCATATCTGTCCAATTTCCTCAGTAGAATATCATGATCTATGGTGTCAAAAGCTTTGCTCAAGTCCACAAATATTCCAATGGAGTGATTTTTTTCTTCAAGAGCAGATGATATTGTTTCTACAGTGTCCATGAGTGCTAAGGCTGTTGAATGCTTGGATCTGAACCCATATTGAGCATCGGACAGTAGTGAATGTTTGTTCATAAATTTTTCCAATTGATTATTGAATAACTTTTCCAGAATTTTTGAGAACTGCGGTAATAATGAAATAGGTCTAAAGTTATTAAAGTCCTGTTTGTCACCTGATTTATATACTGGTATAATTTTGGCTATTTTCATTTTGCTGGGGAATACACCTGAACTGAAAGACAAATTACATATGTGTGTCAGTGGTAAAGCTATATGTTTAATTGTGGATTTAATTGTTGACATGTCGAGATCATTGTAGTCTGTTGATTTCTTACTGATGAATTTGTTAACTGTTTGTATAATTTCATTTGGTTCGACTGGGGATATGAACATGGATGAGGTATTACGTTCTGTTAAATTTTCTTTCCAGCCTAAGGGGAGTACTGGATCTGGTATTTCCCTGGCCAGTGTTGGTCCCACATTTACAAAATATTCATTTATTTTATTTACCACAGTATTTTTATCGAAACATTCTTTGCCTGCAATGCGGAAAAAATTGGGGTAATTATTAGATTTTTTTCCTTTGTTTATCACAGTTTTTAGAATACTCCAAAAAGCCTTCATATTATTTCTGCTTTTTCCTAACTCGGTACTGTAATAATCTTGTTTGCTTTTCCTTAAAATGGAAGTTAATTTGTTTTTATATGATTTGTACCTACTTTCAGCATCCTGTGTTCTTTGTTTGATGAAGTTTTTATAAAGTGCATTTTTCTTCTTACAAGCATTCTGAAGACCTTTTGTCATCCATGGACATGGATTGTTATTCTTTTTTATACAATGTTTTTTGATTGGACAGCACTCATTATATATAGTATTGAAAACAGTCAGAAATCTATTGTATGCACTGTCCACATCATTATCTGATAATACCAAATCCCAGTTCACTGCTTTCAATTCATTTTCCAATTTGTTAAGTGAGTTGTCATCTTTGATTCTTCTGTAATATATTTTAGATGTGCCGCAATATTTTGTTCTATAATTAGTGTCATATAATAAAAATATTGGTAAGTGGTCACTGATGTCGCTCAAGAAGATCCCACTTTCCAGGCTATTGGTGAAATTGTTTATGAAAATATTATCTAATAGTGTTGCACTGTGAGTTGTAACTCGAGTTGGCCTGGTTATGGATGGGTACAAATGCATACTATATACTGTGTTTACGAAATTGTCTATTGTCTTGTCATAACCAGTTTTTAGAATATCAATATTAAAGTCTCCACATATGAATAAATTCTTATGATCTTTCGGTGAGTATGTTTGTTCCATCCATTCCTTAAATTGTTCGATATTTGCTGACGGTGGTCTATATACACAACTCACAAGTGCTCGCTTATCTTTTTCATTAAATATTTCAATTGTTAAACTTTCTACTAAATTATCTATGGTAAGTGACATGTTATTTATGACTTTATAATTTAGATTCCTGTTCACATACAAGCCAACTCCTCCTCCTCCTTTATTTTTCCTATCTTGATGAATGAATTCGTATCCTTCTATGTCAAATTGATTATCTATGTCTGGTCTTAACCACGTCTCAGTTATTGCTATAATATTGAACGGCTGTGTAAATTCACTTATGAAGTTTTTAATACTCAAAAAATTGGAAAGCAAACTGCGTGCATTAAAATGAACTATACTGAATTTGCCTTCATTATCTAATTGATTATATTGTTCAGCAGTGTAGTATTTGCTATTTATGTTTATATTATTGAAAAGATTATTGTCAGGGTCTATATTTGTTTCATTTTCTAAATCACTATACTCTTGGCTCTCAAAGGGGTTTAATTCAATATTTTGATATTGTCTAATTAATGATTGTAGTTGCTTACTTGATGATGATTGTCCATGTGTATCTGTCATTATGGTATGATGTGTTGATTATGTTTCCTAATACTTGTCCAGATCTTGAATTTGCCTCGCCACCATCACTCTTGCCTCTTCTGGTGATCCATTTTGTTTTATGAAGACCTTGCAATTCCTGACCCATGTTTGCTGGATTTTCCCTTGTTTCTTTAGTTGGCGTGCTTTTCTTGCGATGTCTGCGTTCCGTTTTGTCAAGTGTTCGTTAATGTAGATATCAGTACCTTTAAGTTTGCGTCCTTGTTTTAGCAGTTCTGTTTTTTCCTTTCTGTTGGTGAATCTAATTATTACTGCGGGTGGTCTTCCGTGTGTAGGCAGGGGGTGACAAGCTTCGATATGTTCCGTTTCCAGTTTAATTCCCAAGTTGTGTAGCTGGGTCATCACCTGCTGCTCAACTGAGCTCAATTCAGAATCGCTCGGTTCGCCGGTCCCTCTCTCCTCAGGTACAAGAGCCCGAGCATACGAGCGCGGACGAATTTTGATACCTGTGATTATGATGTCATTTAATCTTGTATATTGCTCCAGATCGTCCACTCGTTGTTCTAGCTCCAAGATCCTTTGCTCCCTTTCGGCGTCTCTAGCACTCAGTCTTTTCATCTCTTCCTCCATAGCTCCGAACCTCCGTAGTAGCTGCTCCTGCTGTGTTAGCACCATGCTAACATTGGCACTCAGGGAGTCCAGTGCGCTCCTGATCTCCTCAAACTCCTCCGGAGCAGGTCCCTTTTTCGGTGGCATTTTCACTCTCTTTTGTTTTTAATTAATTGTAAAAAAATGTGGTCAAAGTCAAAGTCAAAGCTGCCAAATCCAAATCTACTAGGCTCGTGACACGGGAATGACAGCAGGAAGTCTACACCTTGATGAGTCACAGAAGTCTCAGAAAGCACTCGGTGATAATGTGACTCTCCCAATGCTAACATGTGTGCGTGTATTATGTTTATTATCTTATTCGCTCTAATTATGTCTACTATATTGGGTAATCGGACTACGTAAATGTGACTATAGGGGTGTTATTTCATGTCTAGAGTGCTCTAATAATGTTACAAAAGCGTATTTAATGTGAGGCACATTTAGGACTGACACATGGCTTGTGCATTCAGTATTTAGCTTGTTAGCTTCCATAAGAATAAAGGCAGAAACAAGGCACTTTTACTGCAAATGTTGATCCCAAATGGGAAAGGAATGTCAATGCTAAACGAACACGACGGAGGGGGAGGAAAGAGTTGTCTATCACAAAAGGGGCCAATCAATTACTGGCAGTCTTTCCCCATTCGTAGGGGCTAAGTGTTTTTATACTGTATGTGTTTACCCATGAAAATAGCAAAAATAGTATGCTAGTGTTAACCCCCATCAATAGCAATGATCAGATACCCACCCTTAAATCTTATAGCATTGTTGAAGAGCAACTTCACACTTAAAAGGTAGCTAAGAAATATACTGCATTTCATTGGTTCTGTCTGCCAGGATACGGCAATGATAGTTAGCCTCCATCTGGGCTCCTCTGGCTCCCTCTGATGGATAGAAGCAGCATTACATCACCTTGGCATGCATAACCAATGAAATGCTTGGCTGGGACAATTAATTTTTTTGGCACTTCTATTGTGTATTTCTTAGCTACCTTTTGAGTGTTAAGTTACCATGTGATGATTTTAGCGTTCTTTGTAAGATGACACCATGAGCCAGACTGTTATATTGAGTGATGACCTCATGTGATTTCCAATGTGAGGTTTTTCATAGCTCATGACTGGCTCCCGTCAAAAAAAGAGCTGCTTGGTCTATATGCCATTTTAAGGCGTGGACATGGGTGGCTTATACTCTCCTGCGGCGGTACAAGTCAGTTTTGTCTCTCTAAATTTAGTGTGGACTTATATTTGTGTAAATACGCTAACACTGCAACAAGCCAGGAGTGTTACAGTGTGATACTGTATTTCTACCTTTAGTTGCTCCAGCGGCGCCCAGGTGGTAAATGGCGCCGAGGATGAGCCAAACAGCCTTCTGCTCGTCACCAGAGATGCCCAGCACCTTCATAGCTGCCTGGAGCTTTGTAAACTGCTGTAACGCTCGCTGTTTATCCTCAGGCTGCGTGAGGCAAGATGAGCTCAAATGTCAGATGGTCAATGTGTTTCACAGCAAAATGCATGTAGTGAAGTTACTGTACTGACATACATAAACTACCATGATTACCTTTGACTGTGGAATGATACCAAATGTGTTGTTCTCAGCCAGGTGGTTAAAGTGTAACTCCGTTCTATAAGAGAGAGCAAATACATGAATGCATGAATCCAGTAAATGTAATGGGAAGGTTGTTGTGGGAGTAGAATTACCTCAGGTTGCCGTCGGCGCCATCCAACATATAATAGAAAACGTGGAAGGTTGATTCATTTTCCGGTCGTCTGCCCACCCTCATTTTCTCCAACAGCATGGTCTGAGCAGTAGGAAACAGAAGAATTAAGTTTTGTTTTGAGGCTCTGCACATTAGCGACAAACCAAGGTGGTGCACCTGAATGGAGGCAGAAGCCACCTGCCCCGCTTGATCAAAGTCGAGTGACACGATGTGAGAGAAACGGCTGGCGTTGGCGTTCATGGAGGTGGACGTGTTGCCGAAAGCCTCCAGGATGGTGTAGACTGCTTGCCACTTCTCCGCTGAGCACCACAGGAGAAATGAAAGGACAGTACATGACGGGTTCCATTGTGTTTCTATAGCACCATTTCAACAAAAGCATTATGACACATGAAAGAACTCCCTCTAAAGAACATTCCATATTATACATAATATATAATATAAAGTATGACGTCTTACCAGAGAATATTTTGCCAGTGCTGCCGGCAATAGAAACCAAGTACTGGACCAGGTGTTGGCAGTTGGTGGTTTTGCCACTGCCAGACTTTCCCAGCAGCACGATGGACTGGTCCTGCCTTGTGGTGAGAAGATTACGGTAGGCTGACTGGGCCACGGAGTAGATATGAGGAGCAGTGTCCTCGCGACGACACCCTTTAAACATGTGCATCACCTGATTTGGGGGGGGGGTAACAAGGGCAGGAGAAAGCTGTCAGTTTTGATTGTGGGGTGTCCTGGCTCAGGTGGGTTGCAGGTTCGAGTTCTTACTCCTTTCAGTCACATGGTTATGGCATAAATGCTTATATTATATGGACTACATATTTTAACACACATCTCACTTACTATTCCCACGGAGCTATACTTATACGTTACATACATTTCAAGAAAAAGGTTCATCTCAGCTTTGTCATGTGGGTGAAAAAGCTTATTAGAAGTATCAGCTTCACTAGTTGCTCTTTTCCCCCATTTTAGCAAAAATATTTCAACTCATTCATTCATTCATTCAATTATTCATTCATTCTCTACCGCTTATTCTATCTTCTCAAATATTCTTCCTGAGTTTTGTTTTCCAAAGATTAGGATTTCATTCCAATAACATTTGGACTTTATTTCTATAATATAACTTTTTCCCTAAGCTCATTTTCCAAAAATTACTAACTTTGTCATAATATTGCATTTTTTTGTCTTTAAAGGGGACCTATTATTCTAATTTTTTGTGGACTGCTGTAGAGCAGCTACGCACAATAACTCGCACAGAAAAAGTTCTTGATCTTCCAGAATCAGCACCTATTCCATCTGTATTTGTGCTTTCATTTATTCCACCCACGGCCCGCCCACTCCGCTGTGATTGGTCACACGCCCAAAGTGCTTCCTAACTACGAACAAACCCCACTTTCTAATATAGTGGGTATAGAGGTTGTCAGAACCAACACTAATTCGGTAGAGCTCAGAAGAACCGGGAAGTGTGGCCGCTGTCTCCAACCTTGCCTGCCCGAGGAGGAGCAGTCATTGTCGAACACACTTTGTCAGAGGCACCCCTGGTGCCGTGGAGCTCAGAAGCCGGACATGAAGGCGCTGCGTTTACTAAAGCTTGGCACAAGATTTTTGCGGGACTACGGTGTTCCAGACATAGCACTGCGGTTCTCTCCACCTCCACAGTGTGTCCAACATTAATGTACCTTTCCCGGCGCTCCTTCTGGCTTCAGCAAGAGCTTGGCGGATATTTCACATTCATGTTCACAAAAACAGTCCCGTGTGAAATTCTGTTGACAGATGAAAATATTTTTCTCTTGCGCCAATAACTTCTGACTGAGCTTGCATCATTAACAGAGAAGCAGAGCTTGGGGGAGGGCAGAGAGTGTATCTGGCCTACAGCCACGCCCATATAAGGAATCACGCTCCTTTGTGACATCACAAAGGAACAGTTTTGCAATGTCCTCTGAAACTGACTGTTTTGAGCCATCCCAAACTTCTTTCAGGGCTTACTTCCAAATGTTTAAACCACATTATCTGAACCTTTGGCATGGTTTAACATGAGAATACAACATTCTAACTGTATTTATAGGTCAGAAAAGTGGAAAAAGCATAATAGGTCCCCTTTAACATTTCAGCGCTAAGCTATTAAAATTACTTTATTTTTCTTCATATTCTTACACTTAGGGCTGCACGGCGGTCGAGTGGTTAGCGCGCAGACCTGAGTTCAAGCCCACCCTCGGCCATCTCTGTGTGGAGTTTGCATGTTCTCCCCGTGCATGCATGGGTTTTCTCCGGGTACTCCGGTTTCCTCCCACATTCCAAAAACATGCTAGGTTAATTGGCGACTCCAAATTGTCCATAGGTATGAATGTGAGTGTGAATGGTTGTTTGTCTATATGTGCCCTGTGATTGGCTGGCGACCAGTCCAGGGTGTACCCCGCCTCTCGCCCAAAGACAGCTGGGATAGGCTCCAGCACCCCCGACCCTCGTGAGGATAAGCGGTAGAAAATGAATGAATGAATGAATGAATTCTTGCACTTTTTTCCCTTGGTATATTGAGTTTATTCTCATAAAATTAGTTTTTGCCATTTCTGTTCTTTTTTTGTATTTCATACCATTTCAACTTTCTTCATGGAAATGTTCTTGTCATGATGACTTTATTCCCATAACATTCTACATTTTCCCGTAGCCTAATTTTCCAAAAATAACCTTGTTGTTTTGTTTCTTTCTCATAATTTCAACTTCATGCTACTAAAATGACATTTTCTTTCATATTAGTAAGACTTTAAAATTCTTTATACTGTTAAAATGTCCTCATAATATTACAAAATTATTCTCATGTAATTACAAGCTTTTCTTTCTATTTTCTTCTCTTAATAGTTTACATTTACTTTTGTTAAATTATTGCTTAGTTTTTCTTTTTTATATAGCTTTCTTGTTAAATTACATATTTAGAACGTCCCGGGGTCCAGACTATGGACACCCCTGTTCTGTTCTATTCTCCCTCCTGTGGGATACATCACGAAAAGAGAGCAGATAAGTCTGTGAAACCTACCTTCTCCGAGTACATGGAGGGCGTACTGAGAGGGTTTACGATCACCATGTTGGGTCCAGCGTAAGAGTGGATAAGGTTTCCTCCATAGCGCTGCCTCAAGCAGTGGATGACGCTGGATTCATTAAGATACAGCAAAGACGCCAGATCTTCTGAGCGATCGTACGACGGAGGGTTGGCCTGGAAAGAACAGGTTTGTTAGAGGAAGCGATACCCGACGTTCCACCACGTGGCTTTCTGAAGGTGTAGTAGCCAGGCGTCATTTGATGTTTAACCACATGTGCTGCAAATGTTGATCCAAAACAGATTTTGAATGGGAAGAGGCGTGTGTTAAAAAGAGACATTTTTATTAATTACTCGCCAATTATCGCCATTTGCCGACACATTCAATCCATCATCACTTGCATCTTTCACACTGCCTTAAAAGGCATAACACGGACATAAAGTTGCACACCCCAAAGGCACTCTCCTACCCTGCTCTGCTTGTGTCATGAGATCTTGTGATCTCCTCATAATAGAAAATAAACCACATTATGCACTCATGTTAGCATTGTTGTTCTTTTACTGTACAGTACTTCCTGTGGTGGCTATAGTCCCATTGATGCAACAATACTGACACCTACTGACCAATGTATAATACTACATACCATAGCGACGTTTTTAATGCCTTTTATTTGTATTTTACTTAATTTAGACATTTTTATGCTTGAAAACGCTTCATTTACAAAAACATTTTCTGTGCAAGCCACTCACCTTTTCAATATCATCCTCATCCACGTCAAGTATTGTGTCATCGCTTTCTAGTTTGATTCTCACTTTGCCTTCTGACAGGACACCAGGCTCTGTCTTCACCACCGTGGCTAAACAGAATCAGGGGAAAGGAAAGCGTTATCAGTGATACAGCATCATCATCCCATTCTTTCACAGTAAAACTTCTGAATTATTATCAGAATATTTAGAATGTGCTGCAGGCTAGTAAAAAAGTATCACAAGCCACAAATGGCCTCCAGACCACACCCTGGTCTACGTTAATACAATCCCTAAATATAGATTAACATCCGGTCCCCAATATTTCAATGTGTGTGTACATTAGTTTTAAATGTATTGCTTTCTTACCTAGCGAGAAGCCCTCCTTGTGGACCAGCCAGACTTTCTCTGAACCGTACCATGCCTGCTCCGCCGCTATCTGCTCCTCCGTCTTCACCTAAACGGCAATTAGACAGACAATAGACAACGCATCATGCATGGGTGTCACATGGATGTCTTCCTGCAACACTTCCACACCAGTCCATGCTACAGGTGGATCATGCAGTAGATGGTGCTAGACGGATGCTCCTCCAGAGTGACGTGGGGGACAGATGCTACGTTTTCTTACTGAGCTACTGTACGTGTGATGAAATTAAGTGTGGATTTCGTGGCAAATGAAGGCTAATAAATGAGAATAGTAAAATGACATTGACATGTAAAGTGTGAATAGGACACACGAACGACGCTCAGCAAGTCAAGAGAGAAACCACAACACTGCACTCCATGTGGATGGTGATGATAGAACACATATATTTCACTCAGACAGCACAGCTCAGACCTGGGACTGCTTAGCGGCAGCATGAGATGCCGGAAGGAGAGCCGCAGAATCCTCTTCCACAGATCCCTTTGGCCAGCGAGAAGAGGTCAAAGTTCAAAGTCATGTATGAGCAAAGAATGCAGAGAGTATACTTGTAAAAAAAGACACATTGATTTAAAGCTATATACTTCTTCTCATTCAGGGACGGGGCCAATCGGTATCACGTTCCGATACCAGCGTGATTCATGCATCATCATTATATTGGCCCCCATCCCTTACTGATAGTAGGGGCTGTGATGGTAAAGTCAGGACACAAGCACATGAACCTGACATGTTTGTATGTAAAATATGTCCAAGCACACAAAGACGTTAGGCATGGTGACCACAATAGACCAACAGCAGTAGTCAGACATGCTGGTGTCCACCCAGTGATGGAGAAAAGTAAGAGTATTCCGCAGCGTGACAACCAGTCCAGAACAACAGGCTGATTTTATTTGCAAATACGAGCATCAGTGGGGCGGGTCAGTGTCAACACCAGCGTGCAAAATAAAAAAATAAAAAGGCGCAAGACAGACAAACAAAGAATAAACTGCAAAGGGACGACGGGATGTGGGAGGGGGCATTTACAGGGGTGCTGAAGATCCTCATGAGCCGTTTCTCAGCCTCCTCGGTGGGACTGATTGGTGTCTCCTATAAGTCAAAGCAACACATTCACCCTGTGCACAACACAAATTTACCCTACTTTAAACCATCCACAACTCCACTGTCAATCATCAACTGCCTAGGTACACATATTCTCCAGAAGTGCTGACCCTAGCGATGATATGCATTGCCACGCATAAGACATAGTAAACAATATGCAGGCATACCCAGCTCAGTAGATTTAGGGTACTATGACCATCATATATTTATGTCTATTTTATTGTATACTGTTTTTATGTACTGTTTTATGTCTATTTTTATTGTACATTGTTTTATTGTATTTTTTTTTTGTGTGTATTTTAACTCTGTGTTTTGCCTTTTGTGAAGCACTTTGTGACCTCTGTCTGAGAAAGGTGCTATATAAATAAAACTTACTTACTTACTAATATAGATGATTTATCTTTAATACTGTGTGCCCAAACTTTTTCTAGCAAGGGCCACATTGTGAAATGTAATAGAACAGTGAAAGGATGCAAGTTTGATATTTTGTAATTTGAAGCCTCACTCTTATCCCCGACGCGTGCCCTAACGTAGTACCTGGACTGACCTGTGAGAGGCAGCAATGTGCCACACGGGCGGAACACAACAAGAAAAAGAGTTGCTATGCTAACTGTGTCTCTACTGCAGGGGCAATTTGCCAACTCTGTAGTCTCTTACTGTAGTAAGACATGTATGACACAAATGTTGTAGAAACTTAATATCTACAACTGGCAGGATTTTCAGGAAGAAAACGACTCGTAGCCCACTCCACACCACAGGCTAGTGGCCTTTGTTGCGTTTGGTGAAGCGGTGAGAAACCAGGAGAAAAAAAAAGATATTTATGTGTGTACACAGCTTAACGTGCGTGTTAAATGACCACGTATTTGACACACCATGCCAAGGTTAGCCACGTGATGCAAACAATACCTTTTGTTTACTGCCAGTCGGGTCTGGAGCGCTAATGAGTTCTGGTGGAGATAGTGGACCTGAGCTGACACTTGGATGAGGAGTGCTGGCAGCAGAGGTAGAATGACACGGAGGGGGCCTTGGGGTAGGATTGGAAGGGATGACTCTGGTAGAAGCTGTTGGTCTAGTAACAGGTATGAAGCCTGGAGGTGGATGCAGAGATGAAGGCTTTGGTGCTGGGATGAAGCCAACCACCTGAGGCAAGACACTTTGTTTGGAATGGGAGGGCCTGGAAACAGCTGGATGTGGAATAGATTTATTTGAAGGTACGCTCCTTCCAGGAACAGGAGTTACTCTGGAAGTGACTTCCTGTACGGCCAAAGCAGACGCGCTTGGCTGACGACTGCCCTCTTGTGGCTTTGAGGAGCATTTATCCTCTTTCACCGCTTCTTCAGTCTCATCTGGCTTTTCCTCTTTCTTCTGTGTCTCTTCGGTTTCCATGTGTTCATTCTTACGCATCCTTGTTCTGCCCCTCATCATCAGTTTGCTCAACCCTCGGGAAACGTCATGTTTGTCTTCTGTTTTTACCGTGTCGTGTTTAAAAGAAAAGGCAGCCATGGCAGGGGCCTTAGACGATAAAGCTGGAGTAGATACTGGACCGTTAGCTACTTCAGGATTGTCTGATGATTGCGTTGGTGGTGTGGACTCTTCCACCCCCGAGGGCAAGACTTTCCTTACAACACGACGCACCACCTTGACCACTTTTTTACGAGTTGGAGTCTGGTCATTGGAAGCATCAGGCAAACATGGTCCTTTGGTCTGATCACTGACAGTACTTTTCTCCACAAAGCCATTATGTTTGTGTTTCCCATTCGTAACTGGTTCTGAATGTCTTGGTTCCGGACTCCGGAATCTCTCTGCCAACTTTGAAGATGAGTTCTCTGGGCTTTTGAAGCGGTCGGGCACTTTAACAGGATTTCTGACTTTAGGTGGCGAGGGACTCCTGACTCGCCCAACCATTTCTGAAGGAACAGCAGCCCCCGGGCTCAATGCCCGGTATAAACCCCTTCCAGGGTCTAGAGCTGGCACAGACTTGGCCCGGTTGGACAGTCCATCACTATCGGACTACTCATAAAGAAAAAGGGGAGACATGAGAAGGAGGAAGGTCAACTATCATGTACAAATATGATGCGATGGTTCAAAGGTATTCACTGCAACTATTTTGCATGCCCTCATCTCAGGGTTTTTTAAGCACCATATAATAATTCTATATTTTTTTTAAATACTCCATATGGAAATCTGCATTCGTCTCCTCCCAGACCCTGCCTACTCTGTTGTGATTGGTCAGGAGTTGGCTACCAACCTAACACTGGTTCAGAGCTGCACAGAGACACGCCCCAGAGACAAGCGGCTACATGCTAACGTTTATCAGCAGTGAAACCTAAATGGATGTAATTGGAACAGTTGTCCGTGAAGTGGCGAGAGCAGAGCAGCAGCGACTGTAAGGTAGGTCTCTGCTCCCCCCAAAACAAAAACATGTGTTACTGGCCTACTGAGCAATTAAAGCGCTCCTTTCCTGTGACATGCTGCAGCTCTTCCCCACTGCCCTGAGCTAACTGGCAAACATGGCGGCGATCGTGTGGGAAGACATTTTAGGTGCTATTTGCACCGAAAATATTCTGCAAGCATTCCGCGAGGCGAGGAAAAAATATCAACCTTCAACACATCAAACCTTATCCGCCTCACGAAAGGGCAGTAAAGAAAGGCCCCGGGCTGGTTCCTATCGCTGCAGCGTTTGAAAAGCAAAATGCCATCTCTGATTTCAGCAATGGATGACCATTGTTGAAGATAAGTTTTGTCAACTAGTAAACCACTTAGAGCCACAATTTGTGCTACTTTTATGATTTGTTTAACAGTCGTGATGCCATATTTGGCTAGAACAAATGTAAAGGTACAGTTTGTACAATCCTGTACAATACTGTAAAAAGTTATTGGTTAGCGTTCTTGAAAAGCAGAAAGTTATCGGTATCCCTACATATTATTATTATTATTATTAATAGAGGTGTCATAAGATCTTGCAAGATTAAAAATAGTCAGAAACCTTCTCATGGCCACTAGGCTTGGGACGATAACACATAACTTCACTAATCACAGAATAAATGAAAATGTATGTATGATTTTGCTATATTGCCACGTGAATGTGTGTGTCTGTATTCCTTGTCTCTCGCAGGAAGAGAGTTCAGTCTGTGCATTGGTTTCAGCACCTTGGCATGTTTGTTCCATAGAACAACGGCATGAACGGCATGAACATGGCTACACTCTTCTGCACTCTGTGACTGTATGCCAAACAAAGGCCTCACTCCATTCATGCCATTGTTCTATAGAACAAACATGTCAAGGTGCTGAAAATAAAAGAATCCTCTTCCCACCCGTTTGTGGAGTCGAGTGAGGAGGAAAACAGACACACATGCACAAGGCAATGTATTGAGGCAGGCAATATTATCCAGTTCACTGTCATTTACTATGTGATCATGCAAGAAATCTTGTCACGTTTTATGCTCACTTGACTAAACGGTGTTGCTGTCAAAGCTAATGCCAATATCTCACTAGCAAATTCATTATTTACTTACACTTGTGCTGTCTGCCTTGTTCTCCTCCTTGATCTAAACAGTTCATACAAAGGAATAAATATCAAAACACTGTTGCAAAGTCAACGTGCTGTCCATCAAACCTCAAAACATGCATTAGTCAATTGGATGAAACTTGACCTTAGACCACCAGGTCATATTGCATTACAAGTTGCAAGTGCGCCAATAAAACAATCATACCAATCTTACTGCCTGTCATTATCATGCAACCACAGGCCACACTTCACAGCACTCTTAGAAATAGGTGAGCTTGAAAACACCATGCAAGGTTATGGTGCTTGGTGCAATATCCAAGTGAGACTTCCCTTTTGTTCCCAGAAGGAAAAGCGAGAGGAGAAAGCCATGTTGGCTGATCTGCTGTCATGAGCTGGAGATGAGGAAGAAGGAATGTGAAAATGGGGTAAAAAAAAAAAAGGAATGGAGTAAAAAAGCAAGAGCAACCTTTCCATCTCAGTAAGACCACTACACTACCTTGTCATTACAGTCACATTCACAGGATGAGCGAACGGGCAGTTACTATATGGGAATATGGGTACTGTAGGTGTAGAGTTTGGCGATTTCCAGATATCTGTGAAGGTGACATCAGTCCTGACTGTGAGTGTGTGTCTGCAGAGATTTTTACCAAAATAAAGTCAAAATATAATTTAAAAAAACCCAACAACAACATAATTTCATGAGAAATGTGTCAATAATGTCACAATAAAAAAGTAATATATTGTAAAATGTCATTCTATTGTTTTTTAAAGTCCTAGTATTATGAGAAATAAACAAAACAAAGCACACAGTTGTTTTTTGTAGAAAATTAGGTTGGAGAAAAAGTTATAATCTTACGGAATAAAGTCAAAATATTATGGGAACTAAGCCATAATTTAATTTTTAATTTCAAGAAATGTAATCAAAAGAAAGTTCAAATATTTTTTTTTTAAAAAGCAACAGGAGAAATTGAACAGCAGACATTTTACCAGATTAAAGTCATAATAATTCAAGAAGGAAAAGTCATATACTAATAAGAATACTCATAATATTATGAGGAAAAATAATATCTTTTTAGTAGCATACCGTTCAAATATTAATGAAAAAAACAAGTTGCAATGTTTATAGTTTATTCCCATAATATAAACTTAAACATAAAGACATAATGACCTAAGATATAATAATTAATTTACCAGAAGAAAGTTTAAATAATTGGGCAATTTAAAACAAAACAGCAGAAATGCAAAAATTAAAAATAAATAAATAAATAGAAAACAGTTGTAGTTTTATAACAATAAACTACACTTACTAAAAGTAACTAAAATTAAAAAATATATATATATTATAACAATAAACTATAATTTCAGTAGTGTAAAGCCGAAATATTAAAGAAAAAAAACCTCATTACGCCCTCGTGTACAAGCAACAGCCATATATGATGGAACCCACCGACCACTCCAGCATGTAACCATGGATCCACAGGAAGCTCTGAAGACCATCACATGGTACGAGCCACTTTTCTCATACACTATGCTTGAAATTGTTATCAGAATAGGGTTAGACTGGTGCTCAATTCTACCATTGGTTTGACTATGCTGACTGACTCAAGTCTAAATATAGTATAACAGCTAAGCTGACTAAGGCAACACACTCCCTGAACAGCCCCACAATTGGGAAAAAACACAAACACAACAAGTTACCTGCCAGAGAAGTAATTCCACAAGTCCAGTTTATAGCCGTCTCCGAGGTCCGACTGAAAATTGGTGAAAAGACAAAAAAGAGATGGACGCCCGGAGAGCAAAGTCAGCCTGCAAGGAGGGCTAAAGAGTGGGGGAGAGCGCGGATATTCCTGACGCTGGACAGACAAGAGATGTGGGAACAGCTGTTGTGATATGAGGGCTTAAAAATAGTCTCTGCCACTCTCCAGCCACCTGACAGTCCCACATCCACAGTCTAGTCCTGCGCAGGCATGCCACACACATGCTGCTACACATGGAGTCATCCACGCTGCCTTTCGTATGCCCCACTTCTTCAGTGTGTGCTTGGGGTCAGCTCATACTCTGCGTGGAAATGATTCAGTTCATGGTGCCAGCCGAGTATATAGCTTGGGTCGTGTGGATTTCTGACTCCAAGTCTAAAAGTGTAGTATGTAGAGTTGTGAACGCTAAACTCATTCGACCAGATGTCCGATTCCCTATTGGATCGATAGGGATTCAGCCGTATCGATTGCAGAGACATGCATCGCAAGACAGTCTGTGAGAACCTGATCCTGATTGTCGCACATGCTCGGTAGTGTAGCATGACAGTACTCTAGTTAGTCACCAGGAAGACTTAAAACACATCAGCAAAACATGCGTGCATTATTGCCATCTCATTTATCTGTTATGATGTATTTTGTAAAACTAAGGACTAAGGACACAGGACACTCAGGAACATGAACTTAAGAAAAGCCCTAAATGAATACAGACATGCTATCCACCAGTACAAGCCTGGACCAAGCATTTGGGACCAAATATGTTAAAAAAAACAACAGTCTTTCAAAGCCAATCACAAAAAGCGATCGCCGTGCAGTGGCGGCGTGACAATGAATGAAGGTGCATATGTGCTATGTCACGTAGGGTTGCCAAGACCCGTACTGAGGCAAGGAATAATACGTCCTGTATTGCCGCAAGAATCAACACTAGTCTGTAAAACCTCAATGGTTTCAGTTTGATAGCTCGACACAGGCTACGCCAATCCATGTCAGTGTGTTTGATCACACCCTTGGCAAAACTATTGTTTGTTTACACGCTTTGCTAAGCTGGTCACGGTCACAGCTAACTACCTAGCCTTTGGACTCCAAATATGACTTTACACCACAGTGATATTTTCTTCTTACAAGGGGACCTATTATGCTCATTTTCAGCCCTTTGTATTGAATTGTGGACTCCTATAGAGCAGCTACACACAATAACCTGCACAGAAAGCTTTCGAGATCTTCCAGAATCTGCACCTATTCCAGCTGGATTTCCTAAATGGTCTGTTTTAATGTATTCCACCTACAGCCCGCTTCCGGCCACGCTCACTCCGCTGTGATTGGTCCCACTCAGCTTGCACAGCTTGTACCCTGACATGCCCATATAAGGAAGTCTGGCTGTCACAGAAAGCCGGTGTTAGGGAAAAACTCTGTGAAACCTAGCGTTCAGACTACATCCCGATTAGTGACCATTTGCATCACGTGTTCAAATTGTATGTACTATAAACAAAAAGCAAGCTCAACACTTTTCATCTAAGACAGGGGTGTCCAAAACATTTCCTCGTGAGGGTCATGTGGTGAAAGATGAAAGGATGCAACTTTGCCAACACCCCTATATTCACCTTTAAACTCCTATTATCCAATATAATTGACACAGAAAGAGAAAATATTACATATTAGACATAAATAAGACATATACTCACATATGTCAGCATTGGAAGCGCTCCTTGTTGTAGTTCTTTTTTTTAAACTTCCTGTTCTGGACAGTACTTCCTGTTGTGGCTATTGTGTCATTAGTGTAACATTACTGACACCTAGTGACTAGCGTAAAATACTACATATCATAACATCTTTGAATGTATCTTCTAAATGCCTTAAGTTTGTAATTTATTTAGGCATTTTAATTTTTTAATACTTTGCTTAAATATGCATTAAAAAAATAGGTCGTATTCCATCACAACACAACAGTCATTCACTCATTTATTAATTCACCTATTTTTGAAATAGTGATAGAGTCAAGCTGATAAATTTGAAGAGCATTTGATTACTGATACACCATTCTGGTGACATGCTGCATTACAATGTGAATAATGAACATTCCAGTGTTCATAAACGCACCTCACCGTTGGTGGACAATGAGGATTGCATCGTATCGCGTGTTGGTCTGGATTGTGACAAGTCTACCGTTGAGCTTACTGAGTGCCGCTGTTGCCGTGTTCAGGCCGCCAATAAAGTTTTAAAAGAGCGTCAGACCGTGTGCTTCTGTGGGGTCGTTAGATTGCTTACAAGCCGTTACTTGCACAATATCACCAGCTTCTTGAACTTGTTGCCGGTGGCCGAGTCTGCATTGACTTAGCTATTTCCTTTTTCTCTCTGGTTTCTACTGTTTACAATACCAAGTGTCTGCATGGTATGCATCTATTCAGTATAACTCATACAAATGGATAGAGGCCAGAATTTAAACTTCAACTCTTACACGCTTTTGACATCAGGGCTACACAGACGCTCCGTTAGGCAACCCAAACTTGAAAGTCTGTACTCACTGGAAGTGTTGGACTTTGGGTGATGGTGTCATACCTCTATCTGTAGTCCAGTCATCATATGGTTGAGCATTCCGAATTACTTCACCTATGCTCTTAGATCACTATAAATATCAGACATTCAGAGGGCCGTTGTGTTCCGCACCACCGGAGGTTGGCATGTGCTGCAAATGATTGTCTTCCTGTTTGAAACGGTAACGAGGGAGGAAGAGGCCCCCTGCTTTTAAGTACGGAACCCCCGCAGAAAAAAAAAGAGAAGTACATGAGAGACTGTCACACATACTGCATAGCCCTGACTCTTAAATTCTATTCACTGAGATGTTGTGTTGGCACTCCAGAGGGTGTCAGGTTTAAGTTGCACTACAGACCAAAATATGGAATAGGAGATGATCCTAACAGCTAGCGTGTATATACATGGCCTACATTTGTTGCTTTTTTTGGTTTCATTGTGGAAGAAAACAGATACAGTGGAACCTTGGTTTTCGTACGACCTGATGTCTCACTTTTTGTACACCGTCTTGGTTATCGTATGCCCAACAAACTAGTCAAGTGCCCACACAGAGCACCCACGTTTTGGTGAGTCAGTCTGTGAAGAATTGGCAGTGGTTCTTTTATAGTTGGGACATTAACATTGACTAAGGATATTCAAAGTTCAATCTGATTTGTTAGATTGTGTCCATTGTCAACCAATACTGAAATGTTTGTTTGTTTGAGCTGAGCCAAAGGTCAAAGGACGCCACTATGGGGAGGTGTACAGGGCACGTACGACCGGTAGGTAGCTGAGGAATGGGAAGTCTGGGCTTCCCTACTCAGGCTGCTGCCCTCACGACAAGACGTCCAATAAGGGGACAAAAGTGGATGGATAGATTATTTGTTTTTAAGAGCACCGCTAATGGTGACCATGACAAATATGTAAAGGGATTTGCAATGTTTTCCACCTTTAAAAAAAAGCTAAAGCACTCAGATAAACAAATAAACATGGTAGGTGTGTAATGATAGCGCCTTTATTTATTTTGTGACAAACATAGTTCACATACATACACAGTTCTCCACCTATGGTCGTACCGGTTTTAGCCTCTGTTCTGTTCTTCCTAAAGTGTATGGCAGTCAGCTAGCTCAATAGCATCGTACGGTAGCCTACTCCACTAACGCGTCCGTTTTATTCACTTGTCTTGTCTGTCAAATGCTTGTCTGTGCGGTGTATACCTGGTATTGCTCCACGCCTTTCTCATGCTTGTTTACATTCTTGACGCCGCTTGCAAACACTTCCACCCGGCTGGGTGTTGCAAATTTTGAGGCTTAGTAGTTATACTGTTCGACTTTTGCGCCTCACAGCAACTATGGTGTTGGAACAAAGTGCAAAATCTTGTTTGAGGAAAAAGCATGATCAGTGAAGGAAAAAAAAGACAAAAAAAATTTAAAAATTGTGGGCCTTTTTTTTTTTTTTTTTTTAAACGGTGGTAAATGTATGCTGTACATCTGACCTGTATTGTCATGTTTTTATGAATGGCTACCGACTTAGGGTGAATGAGAAGTGTTTTCTGCGATGTGTGCAAACTTCTACATGCATCGGTACATAACACATATCCCGAGGCCGTTTACAGAGAAAGAAACCATCACGTCGGCTGCCTTATGGCATTCCATTAGAATTGTTCAAACACAAAGCCTCCATTCTTTCCCAGTCCATGATCTTCAGCGGGAGAACAAAACAAGTGTTAGAGAGCGAGTGCAAGCACAATAGGGAGTCAATGGAGATGAGTGAAATGACAGCTTTCGTCCAGTTGACATTGAAGAGGGTGAAACAGCCTATTGATTGTATTGATGCATGCTGGGTACATTGTACATGAAAATATGGGAGAGTACCGCTGCTGGACACATATTGGCGAAATGAATAAAAGAACATTTTCTTTGGGAATAATACATTTTCATTATATTATTATTCTTACTATATGTATTACCCACATTTTCTGTCGTTGTTCATATATTTAATTAGTTCTGACTTAGTTTTGTTGTCAACTTAAACTAAATTTTAGCTTTACCATTTTACAAAAAAAAATAAATCATAAAATTCAAGTTGCCAGTCATGTAGATCTCCTAGTCATGTAGACTAATATTAAAATTGTATGATTTATGATCTGAAAACATGCAAAAACATGGAAAACAACAACAAAAAAGACAAAACAGAAAGGGGGCAAGACTTTGATTATCAGTATATGTTTATGTGCTCCAAGTAGAGCATTCCTTCCACCTGCCTCGTCTGTTCTGAGCTGACTGAGTGCTGTCAGCTCATCAACAACTAGTGACTAATGACTGACATGTCAGAGCGGGCCATTTTTCATAGGGACAATCTTTTTGGAAGACTTTCTGCAGGATTTTAGATTTTCTGTAGGATTTTTTATCGCATTTATCCAGAAAACTCAATGAGATTTCCGGTTACGCACAAGGACGGACATGATGTGACGGCTCTATACTATGAGAATAAAGTCATGATATTACAAGAACATTTACAAGAAGAAAGTTGAAATAGTTTGCAAATGTTAAACGATTTAATTAAAAAGTTAAAAAATGGGGAAACAAAAGAGAGCATAGACCAAACTTGAGACTCATAAGCTGAGATGCATTTTTTGTATTTAATATATATATATATATATATATATATATATACACAATTTGTTAGTATGTCTTTACACGCTAACAAAGTGGCACAGTTGCATCCTTTCATCTTTCACTATGTGGCCCTGGCTGGAAAACGTTTGGACACGCCTTCTCAAGGGGCCTAACCGATTCCTTGATTGATCAAACATCAAGCTTCAGATGAAGCGAGTGGGAAAATAATCGCTGGATGCAGCCCTGAGAGAGTATATTTGGAATCTTGGTTGAGTAACGCATCCTCATTGTATACTTGACAGGATGTGACAAATCCCAAAATAGACCAAATAGAGCACGTGTTCTTCACATCGAGAAAAAAAATACATTCTGAATTGAAGCAAGGCTGTGAAAGATGGCCCACTTATCCTGGCACTTGTATTGTTTTGCTGAAAGTATTTCCTTCCCAATGTGAAATATAGGAGGCAGCTGCACATCAACTGCAAAAAGAAAGTTCAATGATGATGACAGCTTCATATGCTGGCAATATTTTTGGAGAAACTTAACTTCTGACCTGCTAGACACTAAGAAGTTACCCTAAACCTTTTATTTTGAAAGTGTGCGTGCCAGTCATGAATAACAACTTCCAGCTCTTTTAGCACTGTACTGTAAGCATTCTCTCTCCATTATCCCTAGCCTGAGAAATCAATTGCTCTTCCTCCATTAAATACCAGAGAAGGGTCAGGAAGTGGCCTATTTGTTCTGAAACAGATTCCACAAATACCAGAGTGAGACCTAAAGGGAGAGATCCTGCTTCCCGTTTCCAGTCGGCCAGTTAAGACAAGTTTGCATATGTTCTTTTTACTTGAAGCGCCACTCGCTCGCACTCATTTGCCTCAGATGGTGTCAAGCCTGTGTGACGGCAACAAAAGACAAGCGTGTCTTTTCTAGAGTCAAGCATGGCGGTGGGTGTGCCATGGCGCATGAGTGCTGCCGGCCGGCATCGGAGAGCGACAGTTCACCAAGAGAAACATGAATGTATTGTGACATACTGAAGCAGGGCGTGATCCCCGCCTTTTAGAAGCTGAGCTGCAGGGCCGTATTCCAACATGATAAGGACACTGCCTTGCTGAAGGGAGGTCTCCATGCCTTAACCCTACTGAGCGTCCGTTGAAACAGAAGGTGGAGGAGTCATGTCATCATGGAGGAACGGAAAGAATTCCAGAAGCAACCTGTGATGTTCTTGTGAACTCCATGCCCAAGACAGTGCGGTAAAATAAAGTAATTATGAATACAATAATGTATTATCCAGCGGTGCTTCTGACAAAGTGTGTCCGAGAATGAGTGCTCCTCCTCGGGCAGGCGAGATCGGAGGAGCACCAGCGTTGCCTACTCTTTGAGTTTAAGTCAGGGGTCTCCTGCCAGTAGCTACTAATCACTTTTCAATTAGCTTTATTCATTTATCAACTCATATACCCCCTATAATATAAAGTGGGGTTCACAGTAGTCTGGAAATAGTTTGGGAGTTTGACCTATCCCAGTGCAGTGGGCGGGTCGTGGGTGCAATAAATTAAAACAGATCTTCTTGGCAGGAAGCACAAATCCAAGAAAATCCAGCTGGAATGGGTGCAGAATCTAGAAATCTAGAAAGTTTTCTGTGTGGGTTATTGTGTGTAGCTGCTCTACGGGAGTCCACAACTCAATACAAAGGGTCAAAAATTTTGCATAATAAGTCGCCTTTAAATAATCTTTCCAAAACAAATGGCTCAATGGTGGTGGATATAAACACGGAGCCTGAATGGAAGCTAGTGCGGGTTAGCAAAAAATAAAAGATATTTGATAGGACCCTACGTAACACACATACTGTAACAGCCAAGTCACTGGTCCTCTGAAAGTGTGAGTGACATGTGACATGATAGTTCATTTCGCAGTAAAGTTCAACTCATATGTAATTTGAAGAGCACTTATAACCCATCCAAATAAAGTCGATGAAGAAGGTGAGAAACACGAGTGAACTCCATCTGGCCAGGATGCACAGGAAGTGGAAAATCTACATTTTGGTTGAGACCAGTGACCCAAATTGGTCAATAAAGATCTGGTTCTGCTTGCTGCTCAGCAGGCTGCCACACCTTCACTGTGGAGTTGGCAACCTGCATCTGCCTTGGACTGTAGATTGTTATTTATCTGACATACATGACTGAGGCGAGGCCACCAGCCCAGCAATCTCACGAGGCAAAGGAACAAGGACGGGCTGATTAGGATCAGTCAACACCAGCTCTGTTCATTTTAAGGCTTCATATATCCTACAGCGTCACGGGGCCCATGTTAGAGCTGTAATTGGTCAACTTTTTTTTAGTTGTCACATCGTTTCCTGTATGTAGCCGTTCCTATTTTTCCCAACTGCAAAAGTGGCATTTTCTCATGAATGCCTCCTCCTCCGGTTTGGGACAACATAAAGTGCCCTGCAGAAGTATTTGTTGTAGACTTAAAACATTTGGTTTTGGCATCAAAAGATGATTATGAGATGTTTCCAGCTATTAACATCTGGAAAATAGCACCCACCCATTTTTCATGTTGAGCAACTCCAAGAGCAATGTGGATATGGCTACAGTCGTCATTGTTCACTACAACCACTACACAGGAAGCTAAACAGCTAGTCAATGAGAGTTGGGGGTGATGACAACACTGCCCCAATTTTATTTCCAATTCAGTGCCACATGACAACAAAAGTCAACAAAGTACACTTTACTATAGAACAGGTCTATATGTTTTCCTTGCATCCATCTTCTATACTGCTTGGATAACAGGTATGCAGGAGTCTATCCCAGCTGTCTTTAGGTGAGAGGTGGGGCACAGCCTAGATTTGTTGCCAGCCAATCACAGGGCATATACTCTATACAAACAATCAACCATCCACAGTCACATTCACACCTACAGACACTTTAGAGTCTCATGCATATTTTTGGAATGTGGGAGGAAGCCAGAGTACCTGGCGAAAACCCACGCACACGTGGGGAGAACATGCAAACGCTACACAAAGCCAAAAAGTCTTTACTTGCTTGACGGTGCTTAGAGTGGCGTACCAGGAAGTAGTCTGAAATAGACACTAGTATGACAGGTGCTTTCCAGCAATTGTGTTTTGATCCGACAAATCTTAAGTATAATTGATCGAATTGGCACACTATGACAGCTGTTGACCTCTGACCTCAGAAAAAGCAGCCATATGTCGTGACTGAGTGATGCGGAGAACAACGAGTGTAGAGCCCTATGATATCCCAGTTAACAAATAGTGGACGTAATTGTGGACTTGCCCAATAAAAATGGTTTATAGTGCGGTCTTGTGCACCACCACTTCCATAGCCACACCATTATCATTATTATCCACATTACTGTATTATTACACGTTTGCATTCAGTCAAATAGCTCAGTACATTGTCAGTCTAATTGTTTCTCATGGAGGCCTTCATGCTACACACACACTTAGCACACTCAGAGATGCACAACACTTACATACGACAAGTGGAAAAATACTGGGAGAAGAGGCAGATGCATTGTTCTCACTCACACAAGCTTAACTTTCACTTTCTACAGGGGTTAGCTTGCATGAGGGAGATGCTTCTCTTCAAGGGACCAAGCGATGGACTTAGACTACTAGCAACTGACGGTATAGGAGGCGGCTGGTGAGGTACTGATTCCTCTGGAGTCAGATTCACTTGTACGACCCCTTTGGGTGACCTTATGACTTGTCCGTGGCTTTGGATAAGCAGGAATAATGATATTACACACATAGTCTGTGTGAACTACACGGTATGTATGAATTCAAAACAAACATGCTGACAGACACGGACACGTCCTGCCGCTGTATGCACATCTTTCTAAGGGGGTCGACTTACGAAATCAACATGGAATCAACTACGTACATAACTAAAAAAAAAAAATTGATTTCCTGATATATTGTTCTTTCGTTACAATAGTGATAGTGATTGACAGCTCTATTTAAAATGATGGAATCCAATACAGGCAGGAACAGTGACTGCCCAGCTGACAGTGTTATGGAAACAGGCTCAACTAGCCTCCGCTTGTAACAGATAGGGGCACACACGGTGAGCCCGAGAGGCAGAAGTACACGTGACTTTAAATTGAGAGCATCTTACATGTCTGGCATCCCGTCGAAGTTCCTTGGTGTTCCTCAGCCAGCAGCGGCTCAGCTCGCTCAGCTCCAGGATCGGCTGCACCTTCAGGCGCACGGTGTCGCCTGACTGACGGATCATCTCCACGATCTCATCCCGGCTCTTGTTCTCCACGTTGCGCCTGTTGATCTCCACCAGTCTGTCGCCTGGCACCAGACCCAGCATCAGATCCTTTGTGCCCGCGCCCGGCTCAGCAAAGTGGACCACCCGCCTGTAGACTCCTCCATCCGGACTGCGGTCCAGCATGGTGGTGCGACGCAAAGAAAATCCGAAATCCCCAGTGTTGCGACGCTGGAGCACCAGCTCACGTGTTTCGGGCGCGGTGGGTGCGACGACGGCGGGCAGCTGCAGCTGAGCAGGAAAGGTCTTGTCGACCACATCAGGGATAATAACCTGTCTGACGGTGGGCTTGGCAGCCTGCTGGTTGAGACTGTGTTTGCGTAGCATGCTGAAGACTCTGCTCTCCACTTGAGGGGATGGAGCAGCGGAGTTCTGGCCTGACGGCGTGGAGCCATCTGAGGGGCTCTCGTCTTTGCTCTTCTGGGAAAAGGAGAAGCGCTTCATCATCTGGCCCACCTGTGACGAGTTCTGCTTTGCCAGCGAGCCAAAGTGAGCAACGCGATCTCGAACCGAGTTGCGATGATGTCCGTCCTGTGCCCCACCCTCACCCTTCAGGTCATCAATGGAGCTGGCGGCACTGAGCTGCTCATCCAGGACCATACTGCTTCTGTTGCTTAAACCATCTGATTCAATGTCAGTAAGAGTGAGATCCGAGCTGCTGGCCACCTTGATGGGAATCGGGTTGGAAATCTCAACCTTGTTCTTGGACTCGCGCTTGGCCTCCCTCTTCAAATTGAAGAAACCACGCCGCATGCTCATTTCCTCCAGGCTCCGCAGTTCTGCTGCAGACATCCTCTCTTTCTTGTCCTTCTTTTCCTTCCTTCCCGACTCCCTCTCCTTGTCCTTCTTCATCAGATTGAACATGTTGACGATGTTGAGTTCCTCCGTGGACAAGCTTGTTTTCAACAAAGAAGCCCAATATCCGATACTCTTGACCGGCAGGGAAATATCCCCTGAGGAGAAAACACAACAAAAGCCAGCTTGTCAATCACAAAACGGACAATTCTGAACTGAAATTTGCCATCATGTAGAGTGGGGTGTGTGACTAATCACAGCAGAGTGAGCGGTCTGTGGGTGGAATAAATTAAAACTGACCGTTTTTGCAGGAAGCACAAATCCAAGGAAATACAGCTGGGTGCAGAATAGGTGCGGATTCTGTAAGATCTAGAAAGTTTTCTGTCTACAACTCAATACACAGGGTCTAAAAGTGAGCATAATTAAAGGTCCCCTTTAAATGGATGCACTGACTACGTTAGAAGGCCCCAAATTTTGCATGTATAATAATGCGTCTTCTTTGGGCGGTGCGGCCACTTTCTTATGCGGTCCTTGAACACACCATGTGGAATGGAATGGAATGGCCTTTATTGTCATTATACAAGATGTACAACGAGATTGGAGAGCTTCTCTTTTCAGTGCAATAGTCAAGTTAAAAAAAATATATAAAAAGTAAAGTAAAAAAAGACAGTTTAACAAGATATGTATAAGATATCCCAGATATACACATAATATTGCACAGGAGCAGATATGTATTGCAGATATATTAATTTTAGTGCAATGATGAAGGGGTGCAAATAATAATAATGGTGTATACAGATGAGTAAAAGTCACATATGAGTGCATTGAGTTGTTAAATAAATAAATGTTTCCGAGGTAGTAACAGAGGCAGTGATGGAAATATTGCACATTTGCATTACGCTAATGACCGGGCTTGTTGTATGTCCGAGTTCAGGGCTCTTGGGAAGAAGCACTCCAAGGCTGCAGAGACAGACTTTATATTCTTAAACTACCACCTCATAAACACATTATGATGGGACTCCTCTGGTCTGGGGAGGGGAATTTAGACAATGCCAATGCCCTGAAGCAACCATGATGTCTTTACCTCGGCATGGGGATCAAATACTTACTCCTCCATTATATGTGTCATTACTCACGTACGTATTTCCAGGACCAAAACACCACTTTTAACTATCTCTCCAAACACTCAAAAGAAAAGAAATCCGGTTGAGATGGTTCTTCCAGCTCCACAGTCAGGCTGGCTCACATACCAAGCATTAGTGACACACAAACACACACACACGCCCAGAGCTGAAAAATACATTATGACAAGTGCAATATTGATAATCCCAATGTGTGGTTAATCCCTACTCATCCATCGGTAAATGGATGCGTGCTAATACAACATTTCTGGAAATCAACACGTATCTGACAGCGTTTGGGTAGTGAATCAAACATCAGCCGCAAAGTGGGATCTTTGAATCGGGCTGGGGTCACAGTGCTAATACCATTAGTGCAAGTCTCAGTTTAACCAGCAGGACATTAAACCCAGCGCCTGCTGTTTGTTAAGCTCTCTTCTTTAGCTACTTACTGAGCTGCGGGGCCAAAAGGATGGCAAAAGGATGCCCACACCTGGCACAGAAGTCAACACGGCAACATTTCAACACCGCTAGTGGCTAGAACAAAAAGAATGACGGGGTTGTAGTTGAAGCTGTGCGGCGGCTACATGAGCTAGCAGAGCTGCTGATGCTGGAAATATTTTTTTCCATTTCACTGGAAACCACAAGGTTCCACCAGTAGAACCCATTCGTCGTTGCTGAAAGTGGAAAAAGTCAACTTTTCGTCATTAAACCTGCTAGCCAGCTAGCTTTAGTTTACGTCCCTTTTTTGTCCCCCCTTTTTTGCTGAAGCTAATCCTGGAATACCGTGAAAGCTGGTGAAAATGATCCCGTTACCCTAATCGATAGCTGAAAGGTTGGTACATCCACATAGTCTTGAATATGAAGGAATAATAATACTCACTGTCCACCGCAGTAGAAAGGCCAGCACTGGTGGTGCCGTGTTCAGGGCGCAACTCCGCTCCAAGCAATAGCAACCTGGTCGGTAGCTACATTACACCGTCCATGGCTGCTCCCCGTCCGCCTGCCAGCTACTTGGACACCGGCGACTCCTGTCGGACACAATATGTCTAACATTGTTAGTAGACACCATTAGCTGCTATTCTAGCAACTCAATACTCCAACACCCAAACACATATTTACACTGCTACAGTGCTACGGATCATTGTGGCCTGGAACTGATTCTTTTTCTTTACATTATCCACTTCTTTTTACACCCATGACTTTAAGAACGTTAAAATGTGATTTATAGCATCCGCCTGTACATTTAATAAAGCTTTTAGAATGCCCACAGTTGGACCCTGGAACAGATTGTTTTTGTTTACATACTTATTAAGAGTGGTTGACTTCTTTTTACACTTGAATGACAGTTCACACATTCAATCCCAGCCATTTGAGACCATTATGACTGATCTTTCAAGGCACATATAGCTATAGAAACATGGAACCTGCCGTCTTTGTTTCTACCTTTTTTTGCTCTTTAGTAATCAGAAGTGGAACACAGGAAAGTTTCAGGATAATATCACTTCCCGACTAGAAAAAGGTACTTTGACACAAATATGTTTTGCTTTTATGAGAGCTGAAATAGCTATACTACTATACCAACATAAACACAAAAAGAGTTGTTTTGCATCAAAATATCAATGGATTGACAAATTGACAAACACAATGAACTACAATTTTCACCCTCTGAACATGAATGAATGACATTGGGATCTGACGTGTGTGCACGTGCACGCCCTTGCGGTCACGTGTGACTCTTCCATGAACATGAGCTCTGCCGAGCTCTTATCAGATGCACGTCTGCCACCTGGTGGACATATTTATGGCTTCAAATGATAAAATTGCTCTAAAGTGAAATCCACCAATGGGGAATTGTTACACTCTTTTAAGCCTCTCGTGCAAAAACAGGTGTGTCGGTTGGTGTGTTCTACATACTTTGGTGTATTAGAGTATTGAGTATTGCTCTTGAACTATGTACAAAATGAAGTCATAACTAAAACAACAGCAAGTATGGTATTCAGTCTTTCATCCGTTTCTTCACTCAAGAGAAACCTGATTGTAGAATCATCTTTCCTGTTATTCTCTTTATTTAAAGACAAATAGTAAAAATAGATAGAAAAGTCATACCATTTAATATATTTTATGAACCTCGAAGATGCTCAATATGGGCAATTACTTCACATAAACAACAATAAAAAACATCAAAACAAAGAACCTTTATAAAATGGATAAAAAAGCAGAGAATAAGTAGGTCTAAGATAACATCAGTGAGAGCACACATTTGTCTTTTGGAGGGGTTGAAGTCATTATTAGCTGTCATTTTACATACAAGATGGAATAGAAGATATATAATAGTCTGTAGTCCATGCAAACACATGTCCTCATATGCTCTCTTCCATCTCAGTAGATTATGGCCTGTGTCCGGCACAGGATTCTTGGAAGATCTGAATAGAAACATTTGAAACTGATCTTCACAGCATCCAGATGCTGCCCCGGGAGACCAGGGCCAGGTAGCTCAGTCCAGAAAGCAGGACTCCAGCGTGCACTGTGTTCCTCAGTAGTGGTAGACTCTGATCTGGTCGTTGTCATCCAGACCCAGCTGGACGAGGTTGTTCTGGGAGGATGAAGCCTGGTAGCGAGTGAACAGCGGTCTGGAGGGTAAGAAGTTAAAGATCCAATCACAGCCGATCACATTGGCCTCACAGGGCCAGCTAGCAGGCGTACAGTAATGACAGCATCTTTCCATCCTCGGACAGGCCTGTTGCTAAAAGGCAAAGTTACCAGCGTGATAGATTTTGTTCCAACAGGAAGAAAAGAGACACTGAGGTGCTCATCAGTCACATGATGTTAAGAGGGTGCAACGAATTCTTGAATTATTAAAAAAAACAGCAGTAATTTTATAATAAATCAAACCATTCACAGGAAAAGCCGCAATGTTATGACAAAAAGTAATCACTTTACAAAAATAGCATATTATGAGGAAAAATAATTTAATTTAGTACCCTTAAATTCTAATATTAGAGATGAAAAAAACTATTACGAAAATGAATAAACATTAACCAGTAAAATTTACACAAGTATAAAGTCAAAATATTACGAAAAAATAAAGTCATGAAGACAATTGACAAGAAAATGAGAAACAACAGAAATGGTAAAAACAGCCGTTATTCCACAGGAATAACGACCAAATATTGAGAGAAAAAAGGTTGAATTTTAAAAAGTCACAATTTAAGGATGTTAAAAAAATTATGGAAATAATATTTTAGTAGCACGGAGTTGCAATATTACTTTGAAATCGTAATATTCTGACAAACAAATAAAAAAAAATCATGAAAAATAGGTTTAGAAAAAAGTGATTTTATGAGAATAACGTGAAAATATTATGGGATAAAGTCACAATTACCGGAAGAAAATTCAAGATAGAAAAGGCGATGGAAATAATGCCCTTTCAGTAGCATAGAGTTGAGTTTTTTTTAAGTACTAAAGTTGGAATTTTTGTAAAATTACATGGGTAAAAAAGGTTACAATATTATTGGAAGAACTTTACAAGAAAATTATGTAGGAAAAAAGTTGAACTACTTGGAACATTTAAAAAGTAAAAACAAAAGTAACAAAAAAGTAGCACTCTTAATATAAGAGGATGAATATAGGATGAATATAATTTGTAATATTATGTAATTATACATGTAATTATTATGTATTATTATGAGAAGGAAAAGAAAGCAAGATTTTGGGAAAAGAGTCAAAATATTAAGTAAATGCTGTAGAAGTTCTTAGCCTATATTTCGAAAATATCCTAGCTGCATCGTTTGCGGCCCCCGGTGGTGTAGCCGAAAGTAAAAGGGAAGGATACATGCTGGCGTCTTCCTTTTGCATCTTCAACCACTGCTTGTTGCTGTCAATCAGCTTCTGCAGCTTGTGGCCGTCCACTTTGACTGACGTGTGCATGTGCAGGCTAGGGCGACACATGGAAACAACAAGCATCATGTACTGTACTGTATGTGGCAGAGGAAGATGGGAGGGGAGGGCAGGGGAGTGATGAAGCGGTTAAGAAGGTAATACTTGGCAGGAGCGTAGGATGAGTACGACGGATGCGCCCTCAAGCTGCTGGAGGTGAATTCTGCGGCTTCTGGGGAGCAAAAAAGATCGCCAGCTGTGACAAAAGTGATGAAAACACATTTGTGATTGAGCTAGGTGTACCAGGAAAGATCTCCCTCCATCTTCGGTATGCGACATCCTCACAAGGTCTCAGACCACCCCTGGCGGAGCTGGACGCCAAGGTGGAAAAGCCGGGACCATCTCGGGTGGACGACTTCCACAGCGGGTTGGCTTGGCCGAAAGAGGCGGGGCCTAGCGTGGGGACTTGCGGTAGGATGGGTGAAGACCTGGGGGCAGCAGCGTGAGACAGGGCGCTGGGGAAGGCCGGGAGGGATGTGCTGCTCTGCCTCTGGGCTAAAGACCCCAGAGCACCTAAAACCGTGTTCAGCTGGCCTGAGAGCTGCTGCTGGGATTCGGTGAACTGGTGGACTTTGGCCAGAAAAGTCAGAGTGCCTCCTAATAACACATGAGATGACATGCAGATACACCATTACTACCAGTATTAGTATTCTATTTATTTTGGGTGTTTGGTGCATTTTTATTTTTACTTTTACAAAATGGATTAGATCATTAGAAGATGAATTTTTACTATTAGAATGGATGCCAGATTCAAAATAAAGAGAGCCGTTAATGTGATGAAGATCTTCACTGAACGCCATGTTTCCTCAGGTAGAGGGAGAAAAGAATAGGGTGTAAAATGGAGCCCTGGGGAACGCCACACGAGAGAGGACTCCCCGAGGCTGACACAGAAAGAACCATCCGCCAAAAAGACCCAAACCAGTCCAGTGCTGCACCCCTGCGTTACCGGTCTCATCAGGTGCGTCAACCGTGCTGCTCAGGTCGGAATCTGTCACATCAAAGGCAACCTTCTTCTGCCTGGCCATCAGAGAAGCATCTTGAAGCAGTGACTGTTGGGGTGCGAAGGGGGGGTGTCGACATTCAGCGAGTGTGTACTTCAAATAAGCATAGACATTGCAAGGCACTGCCATGACTTTATCATTACATGATGATACTGGACATATATTAGTGCACTCTCTGACCTCCTCAGCTGTTGATCCGTCGACATGCTGCTGTTCTTTTTTCTGACTCATCACCATCTGGGACAGCTCTGACAAACTTCTCATCTCCTAACAAGAAGGAAATACCGTAGGCTTATCAAATGCAAAATATTATATTTTTTGGAAAATGAGATTGCATAAAAAGATACATTACATGGATAAAGTGACAATATTATAGTAATAAAGTCAGAATTACAAGATTTTTTATAATGTTTTTAATAATAATTTAATAATAATTTTTGAAAGTTGATAATGTTAGAAATGTTTTAAAAAGCAGAAATAAAAAATCTTCAAAAAAACATTTTATAAGAAAAAAATCAGAATATGAAGAGAAAAAAAATATCTCACTATATTTAATTGTAGTGGGAAAAAGGCAACAAAACAGCAGACTGACAAAGACTGAACCCAAAGCTGAGATGCATAAAAAAAAAAAAAATATATATATATATATATATATATATATATATATATATATATATATATATAACTTCTTAGCATAGCTAGTGTTGTTTTACAAAATAGAAAAGCACTCCGCAAAGCGCCATAGTTCCCCCATATTGTAATTTACACCAGAAATATTAGTCCTATATTTCTTTTATCTAACTACATCTTTAGATTGTTCACGTTAGCATGCTAGCAATGCTAACACACTAACATTACCATGCTAACACCGAGCACAACATTGGTGTTTATATAAGTGTCTAGCTATGAAAATGCCTAAATTGCTACCAACCTAATGTTAACATGCTAGGAATTCTAACATGCTGACATGCAGCCCAGTAGTACAAAGTTTACTGTATATATGCGTCTACCTATGAAAACGGCTAAAAATTCTCCTATGCTAATGTTAGCATTCTAGCAATGCTACCATTCAAATGTTAGCATACTAACACCTACCATAATAGTAGTATTGTTTATATAAATGTCTAGCTATGTAAATTGCTAAACAATTCTCCTATGCTAATGTTAGCATGCGACCAACTCTAATGTGCTAACGATAACATGCTAACATGATAGTGCTAGATCTTTATATAAGTGTCTACCCTTGAAAATGTCTAAAAATACTACTATAATAATGTTACCATGCTAGCAATGCTAACATGGTCTAAATGGGTTGAGAAATGTGGAAGCAGCTAGAAGTTGTTAGAGCAAAGGCATTTTGTGTTGAATGTGTTTTAATGAGGTGAATAAAAACGAAACATGGAAGAAGTAGTATTAGAAAGGAAAAGTGTGCACTTTGGGAGAATTTTGAATTTGTTTCTAGTATCGATATAGGTAGCCTGAATGTCCTGAACATGTGGAACAGTTTGATGCTGGGATGGCTCCAATTGGTCGAGGAATGTGGTCGTATTTAGTTTTATGGAAAAGGGTGAATTTTGGGAAAACTTGGAATTTGGATAACCCCCCAAATTTAATCATCATTTCCGACAGTTCCTAACAATTCCTATTCGTAACTTTTGAAGTTATTTTGAGCAGAGAAGAACATATATAAATGCATCCTTTCGCAATGTGCCTACCTTTTGTTCACTCACTGCTGCTTGGCTCAGCTTGACTTGCTGAGAACAGTTGCTCATGGTCGCATGTAGAGTTGCACGTCTGTCCTTGAGTTGGCTGTTCTCCTTCTCCAGGAAGGCTTTGGTCTTTAGGATGGATGCGCCGTGGGATGAGCTGAACCTGAATAATCTGGGGTGGATGGGTGGGTGTTATAGTACGATGTAGGAAAGTGACCCTTAAATGACTGATTTGATCATCCTGTAGCTTGTGCTTACTCGGGCATGTTGCTAGGGCTGTCAGGTACAGTGGAGGGAATGGGGTCCTCCGGATCGTCTCCGTGACGTGATGAGTCTGTTTGGCCATCGGAGGGTGACGTGCTCTGGTTTTTGTCCTTTCGTCGGGAGGGACTCTGTCCTTCACGTGCTTCCAACTCACTAATGGGGTGAAACAGCTGTCAGTTAAAATCTAGCTATGCAACAATGTATATGTGAAATTCTTGACCTGCCAACATACAGTGCATCCGGAAAGTAGTCACAGCCCTTCGCTTTTTCCACATTTTGTCATGTTACAGCCTCATTCCAAATTGTATTAATTTAATCTCTTACCTCAAAATTCTACACAAAATACTTCATTATGACAAAAATCGTATGGGATCGGAAGCCAAAAAAACAGATCCAGACATCCCGAGTTGGTATAGTTAGATATTTGACATTTGTGTCAAAGGGAAAGTTGAAAAGCTTGAAAAGTGTTTTTCTCACTTCTGTAGTCAGGAACTGATATTTTCCTGAAACGTACCTATGTTCCACTGTTGATTACTAAAGAAGGGAAAAAGGTGGGAAAAAAACAGTTCATTTCTGATGAAAAATTGTAGTCTGAGTGTTCTTTTGGTATGCTCCATGTTTATATAGCCATAGAAGACAATCTTCTGTGTGCCTTGAAAGATCAGCAAAATGGTCTACAATGGCAGGTACTGAAGGGGGTGTGTGGGATTGCATGAGTTATGGATATGACAAAGCTGAGATGCAGTTTTTTTCTCGAACTATAAATAACTTCTTAGCATAGTAGAGAATCTGAAAGTGCTTTCATTACTGGTGTTGGTGTACCTGAGTCTGCGACTGAGGTGCTCGCATTGTTCCTGCAGCAGAGCCACCTTGCTCTCCAGTCGCCGCTTGTCTTCCTTCGCCTTCCGGCTTTCTTCCGTGCCTCTGTCTCTCTCCTCCCGCAGCCTATCCCCTTCTTGCTGGGCCGCGTTCCTCTCCTCACGCATTTTATCGAGCAGCTCTTGACCTTGACCTTGCTCCTCCCTCATCCTCACCATCTCTACCTTCAGCTGGTCTCTCTCCAAGATCACTTTGTGCAAAGTCTGCTCACAGACACACAAACATCATTTGAATGATCAGTGTAGGACTACTTTGTATGAAAAAGAAAAAACAGCCCACCCCTGTCTGTTTGTCTACATCCTCCTCTTCTTCCTCAAGAGCCTTCTTCTTCCACTTCAGAGCTTCTGCCTATTAAAATACACCTTATTAGTCCAGATGCTAGTGCCAACCACCGAGCAAGTAAACAAATAGAGTAGATGAGAGAGAGAGACCTTGGTCTGCATCATTTCCTCATCCTCCTTCAGCTGTTTGGCTTTCAGCTCTAACTGATAGATGTAATCCTCAAGTTCTGACTGCTGCAAGGAGAAGAATGGAATATCTAGCATCAGGCGTGTGGAAGGAGTGCAACCGAACAATGTGATGGTGAACGGGCTCAGATGGATACAACTCTAAACAATTACACAACATACACAGGCCACATGTTTTCTGTACGAACCTTCCATTGGCCACAAGGACAAGAAGTATTTTTAGAGTAGTCAAAGTGAGGCTTGACTACTATAATGGAGGAGGACGAGCAAGCCAGCACTGGGGCCATTGGCAGCTTGCCGCTCTTTTGTTTTTTTTTTTTTATTTTTTAAATTGGCCCACAGTACATTCTAAAAATGTAAAAATCTGCAGTAATTTGAAATTAATAAAGTCAAAATATCAAGAGATCTAATCTCACGAGAAAAGAGATTATTATTATTCGTAATAGGAAGGAAAGTAATGTAATTTTCATTAAGATGAAATATTAAAGGAAAAAACATTTCGTATTTAATAATTAAATACAGAATAAGCCTTATAATGGCGGCACGGTGGTCTAGGGGTTAGCGCGCAGACCTCACAGCTAGTGTGTGGAGTTTGCATGTTCTCCCCGTGCATGCGTGGGTTTTCTCCGGGTACTCCGGTTTCCTCCCTCATTCCAAAAACATGCTAGGTTAATTGGCGACTCCAAATTGTCCATAGGTATGATGTGAGTGTGAATGGTTGTTTGTCTATATGTGCCCTGTGATTGGCTGGCGACCAGTCCAGGGTGTACCCCGCCTTACGCCCGAAGACAGCTGGGATAGGCTCCAGCACCCCCCGCGACCCTCGTGAGGAAAAGCGGTAGAAAATGAATGAATGAATGAATGAATGAATGAATAAGCCTTATAATACTTTAGTAGTAAAGTCAAAATATTATGGGAATAGGGTCATAATTATAATAAACTCAGAATATTACAAATAGGACAAATATAGTCATTCCAGTAGTATAGATTTGAAATATTAAAGCATAAGCTAGACAGATCAAACTAAAAGGGCCAAAACCCCGAAACCCATCAAAACTGATTTTGGAAATATGCGTCATCAAGTGGGTCCACTGCTCAATGATGATCAGCATATGCATGCATGACTGTGTGTGTGTGTGTGTCTGCTGATCTCACCTTATGCGAGTGCGCCAGCTGCGCCTTCTCGATCTCACTGTGCAGCTGCATGCGCAGCCTCTCCAGCTGAAGGTCATGCGAGGCCTGAAGATGCTCTCTGTCTTCCTGCAGAGCGGAACGCAGCCGCTCTCTCTGAACACTTTCCTGACACAAACACAAAAATGTTATTGGTGTGTCACTAGGCCAGCACAATTCATCCCAAACAGTTGAAGCTGCTGAAGAACAAGTGATAGAATCTATTGCCTTTAACATCAAATACACAAGTTTTTGTTTACAACAAGCAAAAATGTGACAATCAATAAAATAGCTTTTAACATTGTAGTCCACGGGTACAGTAGATGGGATGGATGGGGTGTCCTTTGTCATTTGAGACCCAACAAGAGAGTGGACACCGTGCTCTAACCTCTTCCAAGTGCTTCTCCTTGATATTGTTCATCTCTCTCCTGTGCTCCTCCCTCAGCTGCAGCAGCTTCTTCTCGTGCTCCCGCTGCACTTGCTCTCGCACTTCCAGGAGCAAATCGGTCATCTGCACAGTAACAGCTTCCAAACTGAGACCGAGATCAATCATTTCCAATCATTCCCCCCCCCCCAGGACTGCGTGTGACTCACCTCTCTGTGATACTTTGAGAGCTGCTGTTCAGGACGTGGATGAATCAGCTCTCTGTAACTTCCCTCTGTGGCCACGTCCTTTATGGACACAAGCAGAAGCAAAACATACAGAAATGATTTAAAGAGCAGCTGACATCAACCAGACTGTCATGACCATGTGTGCACACTATGTGTCAAGATATTTCATAAAGCAATACATGTACATACATGCTAACAAGTTATGCTGAATACACGATGCGTCAAGAAAAAATGGCATCCCAGCTTTGTGATGTACTGTACTGTTTTTTATATTTCCACTTTATTCTTTCTTCGTACATTTTCTTCTTGTCATATTATGACGTTATTCCCACCATAATTATTTTGTTTAGTTTATCATAATATTAAATAAATTACATATTGCACCTTTAAAGGGGACCAATTATGCTTTTTCCACTTTTCTGACCTATAAATGTAGTTAGAATGTTGTATTCTGGTGTTAAACCATGCCAAAGTTTCAGATAATGAGGTTTGTGCATGTGGAAGGGAGCCCTGAAAGAAGTTTGGGATGGCTCTGAACGCAAGGTTTCAGAGACTTTTTCTGAACACCGGCTCTCTGTGATGTCACAGTGAGACGGACTTCCTGATATGGGTGTGCATGGGTACAAGCTGTACGAGCTGAATGGAACCAATAATAGAAGAGTGGGCGTGTTCCAAGGAAATCCAGCTGGAATAGGTGCAGATACTGGAAGATCTAGAAAGCTTGTGTGCTGGTTATTGTGTGTAGCTGCCCTGTAGGAGTCCACAACTCAATACAAAGAGCCGGAAATTAGCATAATAGGTCCCCATTATTACTTCAACTCGATGCTACTAAAATAAAATCATTTTGCCTCATAATATTATGTATAATACAATTTTATATTATATAATACGACATTATTCTCATCAAATTACATGTTTTTTCTTGTAAATTGTCTTACGATTTTGCCATATTTTAATGTAATTCTCATAATATGACTTTTTTGCTACATGTTTTTCTAAAAATTACAACTTTAAAAAATATCTTGTTTTTTGTTTTTGGCATTTCACCTTTCAATACTAATACTAAAATTACATTATTTTCTCTTGTCAAATTACTTTCCACGCTCTTGTAATTTTTTTCTGGTAGTTAGAACTTTGCCATAGTATGTTGACTTTATTCTCGTAACATTGTAACATTTTTCTTACAACTTTATTTGTTATTCTGTTTGTTTTTCATAACATTGGGGCTTTAAAAAAAAATAACAGCTTATTTTTAGCTGTTACTAAAATGACATTATTTTCCCTCATGTTATTCTCATAAAATTCTGACTTTTTCCTCATTAGATTACAACTTTTGGTCCTCATATTACACCCCCGTACTACAGGCTCTCACTGAAGAGTATGTCACCAAAGTCAGATCATCAAATATGATTCTATCTTTATGTGGGACACCACTAAATAAAGGATCATTTACAATGAATCAAATATTTGTAGAAATCTGAGGAGTGTTTTCACTGTTGTGAGATAGGATCATTGTTAGTTAGCAGCTAGTTTCCTAACCAGCGACTACCTCCGGCTTGAAGTGATCCATTTTCTTTCTCTCGGCTTGCATCTGCTGGTCTGACTCAGCCTTCAGACGCTCTATGTCCAGCCTCCTCTGAGCCTCCAACCTTTCCACTTCTGCTGCTTTTTCTTCTTCCACTGAAATGCGCAACTCTTTCAGCATGGTTTCGCTCTCCTCCCTTAGCACAAAGATAAATTGAGTATTTATGTTCAATGGCTTCATCAACAAATACAACAAAAAGGCCGCATCTGTTTTCATATGACTTTGGAGAGTATAGTAAGCCATGTTAGCGAGTAAGTTTGTTTCCAAATCCTTCTACCAAAGAGATTTTGGTCCCACATGCAGCCTTGCCAATCCCACCTGAGCTTAAGTAGCTGCCTCTCTCGTTCCTTCAGAGTAGACTCTTTGAGTTCTTCCAGTATCCTGTCAGACTCCATGTTCAATTTGGCTTCCTCTTCCTTCCTCTTGGAAAGAAGATCCTGCCTCAGAGCCCTGTGAAAGTACACACATACACACACAGTGTGCTCAAACTCTAAAATATAACAATTGTGTTTTTCAATATTATTATAATCTAGGACAAATGTAATTTTGTTTTCCAATGTGTAATCTACAGTGGATAAACTACGATGCGGTTCAACTTTCACAACTTCACTTTCAATTTTTCAAAACAACCTCATAAATTACCGTCTATTTCTTGCTTTTAAAATTAATATTTCAGCAAATTCTATCTATTCTTGGCCTAAATTAAGCAAATAAATGGCAAAAATAGAAATACTATTTATACTAAAATATATAATACTAATTAATACTAATATACTAATAATTAATATACTAATATACTAATAGGTTAGCGAGCGGCCCCCACAGCTAGGAGACCAGGGTTCAATTCCCACCCTCGGCCATCTCTGTGTGGAGTTTGCATGTTCTCCCCGTGCATGCGTGGGTTTTCTCCGGGTACTCCGGTTTCCTCCCACATTCCAAAAACATGCTAGGTTAATTGGTGACTCCAAATTGTCCATAGGTATGAATGTGAGTGTGAATGGTTGTTTGTCTATATGTGCCCTGTGATTGGCTGGCCACCAGTCCAGGGTGTACCCCGCCTCTCGCCCGAAGACAGCTGGGATAGGCTCCAGCACCCCCCGCGACCCTCGTGAGGAAAAGCGGTAGAAATTGAAGGAATGAATGAATGAATATACTAATAATCAATAATACTAAAATATTCCATGCAATGGAGTATTCCACACTGGTCTCTAGGTGTCAGTAATGTTACACTGATGAGAAAATAGCCACAACAGGAAGTATGTGGTCCAGAAAACAAAAGGGAACTCTCTCAACGCTAACGTGTGAGTCTGTTATGCCTTACTTTTGTCTTATTTTCTGTTATTCTATCAACTATGTTGGGTACTGGGAGTGTAAATGTGACTATAGGGGTGTTATTTCATGTATTCTATGCTCCCAACTACAAAAATATTCCACTGACATATGCACATGAATATCATATGACCTACCCAAGTGTATCTTTGCTCTCTTCTTTAAGCTTCACCTCTTCCTCACTCAGCTCAGCCAGCAGGAGAGCCTTTCTCTTCTCCTTCTCCTTAATGAATTGCTCCTTCTCTGCCTCCTCTTCCCTCTTCAGCTCCTCGTGGAGGAGAGATATTCTCCTCTCCTTCTCCTTTTCCAAACGCTCCTTCTCCTCTTTTTCCTCGCTGAACAATTCCTCCTGGAGAAGAAATGATATCGTCTTCTCTTGAATGAATTGCCCTTTGACCCCCTCTTCCCCCCTCTGACTGGCATCGCCACTCTCTCTATCTTCCTCCTTGTTCTTCACGTTTTGACTCTTATCTCTTTCACTTTCTTTCTCCCTTTTTCCTTGTTTCTCTTGTTTCCAGATTCCAAAATGGGATTCCTTTTCCGCCGGGTTGACATCTTTGTGTCTGGAAGTTTCAAAGTCTGCCACTTCAGTGTTGGAGGCTCGGGAGAGCCGACCTCGAGATGTTTCCGGCCTCTGCAGATTCAGAGCTGAGCCGAGCCGAGATGCTTTTGGTTGGTTCTGAAGGTCTATGGCAGTGTGGGAAGGGATGGACTGGTGGAGCACCAGTCTGTCTACTTTGGAAACTGGAAGTATGTCCTTGTCCACTGACTGCAAATGCCTGCACAGATGGTGGTAGAAGGTGGTACAGATGGAACATTCACTCATGGTTGGCTCTGGAGCCAATTATCCAGCAGAAATATAAACATCGACAAGCAAAGGGACGAACCTCTTGGCAGCCTCCAACTTTGTATACATTCCCATCTTAAACTCCACATCTTCTCCATCATCCTTGTCCTCCGGGGGACAGACAGTGCCAGATGTGTCGTTAAGGTCCAAAACCTTTTGAGAACAAAATAGCTTTTAGTGCAGAGTCGTAAAGGCTCCACACTCTTCCAAAAATCTCTTCCAAGTCTCGGAACCACTAGTATTGTGTAACAGTAAAATGTTAAGAACCTTGGACGGGAAGTGTTGCTGTATTCTACTAGGGATCGTCAATAAATTACTATTGCGTTGAAGAGTTTGTTAAAAAAATATATATATATATATATTCATATGAGCTGTTTTCATAACCAAATTCAATTCCATAAAATTCATGTTTGAAAGAAAATCTTATTATTAAAAAAAAAGAACCTGATTGGATCGGATCAGCAAGACTATTTAAAAAAAAATGGATTGGAAACCAAAAATATGGACCAGTTCATCCCTAACTGTAAATATATAAGTGAATGAAGGACATTGAATGATGACAGTACCTTAACATTGATGGAGGACGAACTCTCCTTAATATCATCACTGACTTCAGAGTTCTGGAATTAGACAGACATGCCGTCACTTCAATAACTAGACAGCAGGTAAGACATGTATGCAGATGTTGCTGTCAAGCACACACAACCGCAATGTCCACAGAAGCCGTACCAAGCGTCTAATGCTATGGTGCTATGATGGTGCAGACAAGACACAGATAAAGAAGAAAGGGACTCAAAAGCAAAAAATCAGGAGTCCTGTGCCAGACCCAATATATCAGGGATTCTCAAACTGACACCCTGGGGCAGTGAGGGGTCTGCAAGCGTAGGGGGGGGCCTATGCAAGTTTGTTTTGCAATAAATTAAATAATGCTGTATCGTTAAAGTGCGTAACTACGAATAAGAACCACAAACATTCTCTGCAAATAACTCTCAATTACATGAAGAATAATCATGGATTGATTTAATGTAGTACCTTTGAAGTACACTTTTAGTACCCAAAGCGCTTATTCACCACCACCTGCTCTACCACCTCACCCTCATTTATCACTGTTAATTGGTTCTAGATCAGATCGTGATGAGTGAATTTCCACAGAATAGGATTCCTTCTTTATAAATTTAATATTTTCCTTGTGTTTACAATCTTCTAAATATATTTCAACATTATTAGAGGCCTCTAGACACAAAATAACTCCCCATAGTCATCTTTACACTCATTACTGACACCTTGTGGCCAAGGCAGAATACAACATATCATTACTTCTTTAAATGTGTATTCTGAATGCCCAACTATGTACTATTTCGTTACCCATTGCAATAATGGTTTACACTCCTATTACCTATTATTACCTATTATTATAGCAGCCATAATAAGACATAAACCTAGTGACCAGTCCGGATAATAAGACATACGCCTAGTGACCAGTCCGGGGTGTACCCCGCCTCTCGCACAAAGTTAACTGAGATCGGCTCCGGCATACCCCAACAGCCCTAGTGAGGACAAGCGGCATAGAAAATGGATGGATGGGGTCTTTGAAAAGTGATCCCAATAAGTTTGAGAACCCCTGTAATAAACAGTATGCCACAAACATCAAGCAGGGACACAAATGAGGACTTTGTGCTCTTAAAAAAAAAAAGTGCACTTTTTTGGAATTTTTCCCATCATCAACAGTCCGTAGGAGACACAGGAATACGTGTCTTTCTGGTTGTCTGTGTGTTCTAAAGATATAAAAACAAATAAAAAGAGGCAACAAAAAGTGGTCATGCTCTTGCCGGTGTTTGTTTGTTTGTCTTCAAAATAACTTGGAATGTTTAGAATGGATTTGAATGGAATGTTCAAGAATTGTCAGAAATGGGATAAGGAAGAACTGATATTTCTGGGGGTGATCCAGATTACCGAATGTATCCAGGAATTCTTTAACATCGCAATATAGGACCATTGTTGACATTTGTGCAATTAATTCCATAAAATAATGGTCAGATCAGCGACAAGTTTCTAACAGGTTCGACAAAATATAAAAAACTGATCCAGATAATAGAATATTTCCAGATACTATGATCCACAATATAAGGAAATAGAATTGCAACAAATTAAACTATAAAGGTATTATATAGCCAAGACACTGTGGGATCTGGAGTGTGCCAACAGATCTCAAAAGCAAGGGAGCTCCATCCAGAAGAAAACTGCCATTTTTGTGAGCTAATATTGATATCATTGTGAATCCAATTACTAATGGTATGTTTTCCTGGCCAAGGAATCTAAATATGTAGATAAAATAAATATTTATGCTGCGCTCTAAGAGATTTTCCAATTACAGTAAACCTCGGATATATCGGACTCGGATATATATCGAAAATTTGCTCACAACGGACAGATAAAAAAGAACCAATTTTTCTGTAATGCATTTCCAATAAAAATTCATTGCATATATCGGATTTTTTTTAACGGATTTCGCCCATTTCGGACAAAATCTCCAGTCCCGTTCCAATGCATTTCCATTAAATTTCCCTCGCATATATCGGATGGCCGCATCGTGGCGCTCCGATTCGCCGAATCGTGACAGGCCGCTATACGATGTCATTTGCAGCGTTTGCAGCGTTCCCTGCGCGTCCAGATACATTGGAAACATAGTCAAGGAAGTGCCTTTTTATAACGGATAAAATCCGATTTACGCATATACCGGATATAAATCCGATATATGCGTAAAACGGACATTTTCCGGTATACACATATAACGGATTTCGCTTATATCGGACAAAACCAGTGGGAACAATTGAATCCGATATATCCGAGGTTTACTGTATTATTGTTATTATTAACATTGTTGTGCTGAACAACTACCCTACCGTCATGGTGACACCTCGCCACACCTCACTGGCTACGACAGAAAGGTAAATATTTGAGCTGCCGCTAATGCTGAAAGGTAAGGCTACATATTGGAGCTGCCCCTACTGCTGCTGTGTTTCTGTTTTGGAGTTTGGCAAAGTTAGCATCTTTTTATGATGCTCTGTGAAAATGATGTACCCAACTGTTTTTCTATCTTTCCAACACAGGAAAAGATGTGTGCGTTCAGGTCTCACATAAGGATGATGGATGATGGGCAAAAGTCCAAAACAAGTTGGCTTTGGGGAACATGGACGGCATACTTCCAGTGAAGAAGCAGGTACCGCCAAGGGTAGGCTAGCCACAGTATGGGAGTGTGAGCACGCAGCACACAATGACATAACAGCAACCCTACCTCTGCAGGAAGGCGGTTAGGGTTAGCGCTTTCCATCTCCAAAACCTCCGCAACCTCCTCCTCCTCGCTCTGAGATGCATCTGATTCAGCGACTAACTCTTTTCTCTCCACACTGCAACTCTCCTCTTCATCCTCTGTCATTTTCCTGTGGCTGATATCCGCCTGACTTGCACCATCCTCTTCCTCTCTTCCATCTTGCCCACTATGATCATCTATGCTTTTCTCATGCTCATCCGTGCCATCACTCGGGCCATCCTCAACCTGACCCTGACCATTGCCTTCCTTTTCCTCCAGCATCTCTTCCTCTTCCATAACAGTCTCTGCACAGTCCACATTTTCCTTTCTGTCAAAGATCTCTTGTTGGGAATTCACTTTCTCTGCATCTCCAACACTGTTTTCAATGTGGACATGCCCCAGGTTGTCTCTGTATTCCTCTCCTCCATCTCCTTTCCCTTTCGTTTCATCCTCACCGTCACCACATTCCTGTTGCTCATTGTCTAGAGTCATTTCAACGCCTTCCTGCTCTTTGTGAGTATCGCCACCTTCCGCCGTGCCCAAGTCTGTGCTTTTCACGTCTAAGTCATCGTCTTCTTCTTCAACGTTATCTTGCACCTCTCCTTTCTCCTCCAAATCATCTGGTCTGCTACTCACACTGTCACTGAGGCGGATGGGGTCTGCCAGGGGGGACAGGCGGTGTCGGCAGCCCCTTAAAGAGTCCTAGCGGGAGGGAAAGAATCCATCCAAGCACACACGTGACAGAGAGGTTGGAGGGGGTGGTGAGAGAAATAGGACAAAGACAAGTCATTTTACACACCTAGGCATGGAACCATGACACATTCTGCTGGATGAGACTTGTCCAAGAAACAAAAAGCAAAAATTATGATGTCATACTGTTGAATACGATTACATTTAGTATCAATACCGGTACCAATACCCGCCATTTTGGAAGGCAGTCGAGTGCTATACAAACATACCGCCATATTATCATCTGAAAAAAGTTAGTTTCTACCTGTTACCATTCTTTAGTAATCAGCAGCAGATCATACTGTAGATAAGTTCCAACATTTCCAGCATGTCAAAGGTAAAGTTTGAATTTGTGCATGCATTAAAATCTCCCTTCCATGTGTAACCTCCTGCATGCCCTTTGTGGTGAGCGCTATTTTACACGGAGAGATGCATGCCAAGCTCTTATAAAAAGGCACATCTGCCACCTTGTGGACATTTTTACGGCTTAAAACTGCACCAAACAGTTGCATCATCACCTCCTTGTGCCTCTCCCGCAAACGCATCTCCTGCCTGTGACGTTAACATTGTGTTGTAACACCCCCTGAGCTCACTTATAAACAAACATTCACTTTAAGAAGAAGACATTTTGCACACTAGTTGTACCAAACACTGACAATGAGTAGGGCAAATATTTTCAATTCCATTTTTTACACTTCTACCAGAATAAATTGTGTGCTTTATCGGTTTGTGAATAAAATCCTTATATTGTGTTACCAAAACTACATTTTTTCATCTTGGCAACACTGATACAGAGACCGTAGTTCATGCATTTGTCACGTCTCGCCTCCATTACTGTAATGTGCTGCTCACTGGTCTCCCAAGGTCAAGTTTGAAAAGCCAACAGTTGACTCCTCAGCAGGTCGCGTAAATTCCACCATATGAGATGCGACCATGCGTGCGGCTTATTGTGGTTTTCCAGAGACCTCCATGGAGGGTGCTCGGAGGGTGTGCAGTTCACCTTGCTGGGCCTGACACTATACTCTATACCAGGGGTCGGGAACCTTTTTGGCTACAAGAGCCATGAAGGCCAGATATTTTAAAATGTGTATCTGTGAGAGCCATATACATTTTTTTAAACATTGAATGCAATAAAATGTGTGCATTTTTATGTAAGACCAACAGTTTTAGATATAATGGGCTCTAATTGTGTAGACCAGGCACACTACCCCACGCCAAGGGGGTGTGGCCAGCACACTTTCGTGAGCAGCGCAGTGTCTAATAATAAATCAAATACTTGTTGCCATTAATACAACTTCTGCTGCTGCATGGTTTTGCACCATACTCAGTATATTTCATTCTTTTGGCCATCTTCGTCAGAAGGCTTGGTTCTGCAGCTTTAGCTAGGTGACTATTTGACTAAAGGAGGAAAGTCTACATTTACATGTTGACATCTCAATGACCGAGGTAGACTACCACATTACCCAGTAATAATCGAGTTTTGGTGTTTGACCTGGAAAATATCATCAAGAAAGATGGATATGGTCTGCCGTATTGCAGTAGAAAATAGATGGACGGATTAAAATGCATAAGAAAGTTGTTGATTTTGAATATTATTTTTAACAGTGATTTCTGTGATGGTTTACTTTACTTTACTTAAATGTTAGCAAAAATGCATTTTTATTGTGGTAAGAAATACTTGAGAGCCAGATACAGTCATCAAAAGAGCCCTACCTGGCTCCCGAGCCATAGGTTCCCTACCTCTGCTCTATACTCTGGTTCTCTTGACAGTAGTGATGTGCTAGTAATAATGTCATGATACAGTATTTGATTATCAACAGGTACACTTGGTCACAGCCTACCCTGCAGGTGTGCAAAAAATTACATTTAAATATAAATAAAATACATATAGTAAAAAAAAAATGTCATTGTATCATATATAAAAGTCTTGAAAAGTCATCCTAAATGTTCTTTTATCCCTTTCATGCATCATTCATATCAATTTTGATTATTTTCTGCAAATAAAACCACAATTGTAAAACCATAAAAACGTGTTTTGTATGAACATTTTTAGATTTCTTTAGATTTACAATCATCCCTTGATTAATTGTTTCCAGATGTGATAAGTGTATACCTGTAAGATTCCTTATTTATAAATGGAATATTTTTGTAGTTAGAGCACAGAAAACCTGTTTACCAACTTCCAAATACTTTTTTAACATTATTAGAACACCCCTATAGTCTGTTACAGTTTATTAGCTATTATTATTTCCAAAAATAAATACATTTAGAAGGTTGTAAACAAGATTTCTATGCTATAACTACAAAAATATAAAATTTATGAAGAAGGCATCCTACTTCACAGTAATTCACTTAGCATAGCCGGGTCTGGAAACAATTACTTACATATAAAAATGGATGACTGTATATGCCAAGAGCAGAAACAGAGCTTACATTTAAAATTAAACATGAACAGTAAGCATGGAAATGCACAGAAAACCCTGCAGGTATCGGTGTGTGTGTGTGTGTGTGTGTGTGTGTGTGTGTACCTGTGGCGACTGTGGCTCAAGGCTGTGGCCTCCAGAAATGTCCTGCATTTCTGGCTCAGTTCTTTCCTCTGCATGAGCTGCAGCACTGGCTTCACTCTCCTGACCCCGTGAACATGCATGCACAAGAAAGGGCAACACTTCAATAAGGCTTACTTCAAAACAACCCGTGAATATCAAATTATCAATCTAACAGGCAGGATCAAAACAGTGTATACATGTAGATATCTTAAAATTGCATGTAAGCTTTGTCGTAAAGCTTTTATTATTAGTATCAACTTCAATCTCTGCTCCATATTTTGTTACATTTACAAATATTTCAACCTTCTTCATAAATAATCTTTGGAAATTTTCTCCTCATAATGTGACATTATTTCCATAACATTATGACGTTTCCCCTTTGTTTTGTTTCTCATCATATTATGACTTATAAAATAACAAGTTTCAACTCTATGCTACTAAAATGACATTATGTTTCCTCTTATTTAGAGTTTATTCTCATAAACTTGCAACCTTTGTTCTCATTAAAACACAACTTCGTGATCTTAATATTTTGAATTTATTCTCATTAAAAAAATTTCTGCTGTTCTAGCTTTTCAAATTTTCTAACTATTCCAAATTTCTTGTAGTACATTTTCTTCACATAATTATGACTTTATTCCCATAATATTTGGACTTTATTCTTAAGACATTTGAACTAATTTTTCAAAACTATTTGTTGTTTGTTTGTTTCTTATATGACCTTTAAAATAACTACAGTAATATTTCAATGACTTTGTTTTTCCTCATAATATTAAGAGTTTATTCTTCTGAATTTTTTTTTTTTAATCATTAAAGGCATATTTGGGATTTTTTGACATGAAGTTGTATGACATCCCCATCAGCAGTGTAGTGCATCAACGGTACCTTACCCCCCCACTTGGTCCCATGAGCCCAAAACAATATGCTTTCAAAAGAGTAGTACATTTGCATCACAAATATGCCTCCTCAAAAAGAAAATAAGACCTGACAAATCGCTTGGTATTACTCTACCCAAACTACGTTCCTCTTCACCAAAATCCAACCAGAACTGTACGCATGGGAAGTGGGGGGTAAGTCACCGGTGATGCACTACACTGCTGATGGGGATATCATACAAGTTCATGTAAAAAAAATAAATAAAAGTTATTCCTTGAATTAACATACAAATTTATTCGTAATATTCCGTCTTTATTGTCATAGAATTAATTACTGCTGTTTTTCCCATTTCTCCTTAATATTCCAACGTTCTTCGTGGAAATGCTCTTCTCATAATTACAACTCTATTCCCATAATATTTTGACTTTATTCTTGTAACATTAGGACTTCTTCCTGCAATCTAATTTAAACTTTATTTGTTGTTTTGTCTGTTACTCATATTACTAATATTTCAACTTTATACTACTAAAATTATGTTATTTTTCCACATATTACAATGCGATTCTTGTAAAATTCCATGTACCTCGTATTGTATGCCCCCTCTGAGTTCATCCAGGTCCAGATGGAGATTCATCAGTTGCCTTTCTGAAGACCTCTGGCTTGACTATAGAAAGGGACGTAATGTAAGAATCATGGACGCCTGATCCATCCATCTGCATATCAGTCGTACTGTACCTCATTTTCCAAGATTTCATCAACGTCATCAAAGCCAGGCATGGTAAGATACACCTTCTCTTCATTCTTGTTGCTTAAAACACTAGAAACGGCACTGCTGCGGAGTCCCTGAGAGAGTGCAAGTCCAAACAAATTGTAATTTCTTTACGCCATCACAGATAACCACAGTGCATCCCACCGGGCATCCTCCAATTGTTGCTGTCCAAATGACTATGTATGAAAAACAATATGTACCAGAAGAGCTGATTAACAGAAACCATTAGCGTTTTCATTTTGCATTTACACATAAATATGTTTTTAAAAGTTTAATCAAATTAAAACAGTGGAGTAATAGTGTTTGCCCACTTCCTGATTTCGTGTTTTGCATGTTTGTCACACTTAAATTGAAATATTAGTTAACAACAACAAAACCAAATACAAAATGCAGTGTTTAAATTAAACTTTTTATTATTAAGGGACAAAAAAAATAAAAGCTCCATGCCCCTGTGTGAAAAACATAACTGAAAAATTTTTATAAAGCCATTTCTAAAGCTTTGGGACTCCAGCCGACCACAGTGACGGCCATTATCCACAAATGGTTAAGACATTGAATAGTGAACCTTCCCAGGTGGCTCGTCTCCACTTTGCCAGAAAACACCTTGATGATCCCCAAGACCTTTGGGAAAATACTCTGTGGTCTGACCAGACAAAAGTTGAACTTTTTGGAAGGTGTGTCCTCATTACATCTGGCGTAAGAACATCATAGCAACAGTAAAATATGGTGGTGGTAGTGTGATGGTCTGGGGTTGTTTTGCTGCTTCAGGACCTGGAAGACCTGCTGTGATAAATGAAAGCATGAATTCTGCTGCCTACCAAAAAATCCAGCCATCTATCGTGACCTCAAGCTGAAAGCAACATCGGTTGTGCAGGAAGATAATGATCCAAAACACACCAGTAAGTCCACCTCTGAAACATTTAATTGTGGCAAACATGCAAAAAGAAAAAACGAAATCAGGAAGGGGGCAAACACTTTTTCATACCACTGTATACGTTTTTTTAATGTTAAAATAAAAATAACATAATAGAAAAGAGGTGCATTATTTCAAGGCTTTTGGTACCACATAATATTATATAATAAGATATGGTACCCGGGGCCTTAAGTTTAACACCGTTTATTTACACAGACACCACCCCTGCCCTGGGATTCCCTCAGTGGGATACATTAGAATGATTTAAAGACCGTACCCCAAGATGCCCAGGTGTTTTGAGGGGCTCCAGCCCCCCGGATCCAAGTGAGCGAGGGAACGTAGAAGCAGACGCAGAGCCAGACCCAAAGATTGGGCCAAGAACAGGAGCATCCAGACCACTGAGAGGAGCCAGGCTTCCCAGGGGAGATGGCAACGACCCCAAGCCTAAACTCTTTGTACCCTAGGAGGGGGCAGAGCCTCAATTATGAAGACAGAAGCATACAGACACGCAAGAAACTGTCAGTGTCATCAACCGCTGGCTTCTCACTCATTTTCTATCTTCTCTCAGTGTTTCCACTCACAGTTCTCTGATTTTCATGTTGTTTTCACCTCTAAATGCATTCTACACAAGTAAACCCTAACCTACCCAATCTGAAGCTGAGCGTAGACCTTCCGTGCTATTTACTGATTGAATAAGCAATGCAATAGGACACACCTGGCCAACAAAAACTGTTGATCGGAGGACCCACAACATATTCATCATACAGAAAATGGATGGATATTTATAAATACCTGAAATGAAAACTGTATTTATGCCTTTATATTTCACCTGCATAATATTTAAACATATTTTCCCCTTAGAATATGTTTTTTTGTTAATATTATTTATTTTATTTTCATAAAATTACAATTGTTTTTACTGTTTCTGCTGTTGCTTTTTTTTTAAATGATCCATCCATCCATTCTCTATGCAGGGGGTATGCTGGAGCCTATCCCAGCTGACTTTGAGCGAGAGATGGGGTACACCCTGGACTGTTCAATTATAATTTTGCAATTATTTCAACATTCTTTTTGTGAGTTATGACTTATTATATAATATTTTTACTTTATTCTTGTAAAATTATTCATTATGTTTTTTTGTAAGTTTTCTTGTTAAATTCTACAAACATATACACTATAATCACTCACTCCAGTTTTGGCAGAGTCCTTCTTATTTTTCTCCTTTTTCTCCTTCTTGTCCTTCTTCTTTTTCTTGGTCCCTGATGCCTCGGCGGTGCGCTGCATGCGTTCCCGTTCTTCGACAACCAGGCGCCGGTAGTGTTCGTCGCAGGGGTGATCCCAAGTGGACTCACCAGAAGAAAAGTTGTAGTAGTAGATGTCGCCTGTAACATCCTGGCTGCCGGGAGGATCATAAGGGGACAGAAAGAAGGAAGAAAGATGACCAAACTATGTACTGTCCATCCATGTTTTAACCCTTATACCACAATAAGTCCACATACAAACATTAATGTCTAGATTGAATCCTTAATATAGAAATGTGAGTAGAGTGACTTACCAAGGCTTCCATTCGGGCGGAAGTGGAGCAACAATTCCCTCCTTGGCCAGCCACATCAGATCCGTTTCGTTGTCAACATCAATACCTATCTCCTTTGCATACTTTCTAATCTCTGATGAGTTGGGGAAACATAGCAAATTAAGAATCAACGGGACAATATGACCGTAGGGCAATGAAAATGCATGACAAAAACAACATCCATCAATAGAGTATGCCTTTCCATCACAGTTTATGCAAGTAATACAGTGTAGTACGACTGGATTCGTAGATCCACCAATTGAGAATAAATGAGCAGTTGTACCTTGTTCAGAGGGAATGTAGTTTTCATCAAAGTCCTCCTCCAGGATGAGCTGGTTTCCAATGAGCATGGGTGCAGCCATGATTAGTGCATGCACAAGGCAGCAATGCAAGACTGCTAAGGAATCACAAAATAGCATAGTAAATACATTTTATGCAAAACCAATGCGACTCTTGCTTATTAATAAATAATGGTATGTACTAAAATTACGCGGCTACTGTGTAAACATGGGGTAACTATTTGTTCAACTTAAATGCAAGCACTAAATCCGTAGGATTTAAAACAGCTACTACATACGAGCGTCTCTGATACAATGAACACTAGCTGGGCGTCATTTAGCTACGTATTGACTAGCGAAGCAGTTTAAGAAAAGGAATTTACCTTCAAACTCAAGAGGCTGTTCTTTGTCTTTCCAGATTCTGTCATCTAGTCTGCGTAGCCATAGTTTGTTTTCGAGGTGCAACATACGAAAGCTTACACTAATAGCCACAGCTCTAAGGACGCTTCCCAAGTTTCCGGTTGATGGTAGGATCTGGACTGTGATTGGCCGAGCCTCGTGAGGCTTTCAGGGGGTCATCGTAAACTTGTCACATACTAGGATCGTTCCTCATTTGTGTTGCCATGTAAGCCACTTGGTGGCTATATTTAGCGAGTGTTCAGAACCATCTGTCGACATTTTTTTATCGAAAAAGCGACTGGTGACGAACTTTAGCGACCTATTTGTGCTGATGTGAGACGTTTGGAGACTCAAGTTTAAACACATATCGCACTATCACTGCCTGTAGACAAAGCACGAGATGTTCACTTATAATGGGAAATGGTCCTTCAACTGACTTGTTAGTCACTGAAGTTAATCGGATCACAAGGCGCATGTGCAGAAACTTGCACACGCGCAGCAAGGTTCCAACCATGCCCTAACACTGGCGTCAGTAGTTGTCGTCCGGGTAATTGCAGCCTAACAGTCTGTCGACGAAGGCCAGACGTTCGTAGGCTCCTCCTAGTACCGCAACCACCAGTGTCTTGCATTCCTCACACTTCCTGGTTGTGTCACGTGTTCGGATGTTGATCCCGGAATCCATACAGAAATGCTAATACTTCTATTTACTACATATTTAATGTATTATTGAAATGGTAATTTCTTCTGTACATGCGTAATATGAATTCCGGACTAAAATGTAGTACTTCCCGTTATTTGCCAAGTCTGTTATACATTGTAGCCTGTACTTGCTACATCACGTGGAATAAATCAATTGCAAGGCAGAATATCCTCTCAATACCTGAATATTTGCAATGAAAGCAGCAGATGAAAATAAGCACATCAACATTAGTTTCAGAACAATATTTATTAACTTACACGTGAAAGCATCACTTTGTTTGCAAAATGATAATCTGAAAGTGTATATACTGTTTCCTTTTTGTCCATTTATGTGCTTGTAAACCCAGGTATTTCTGCACTGCTCTCAAGCAGAGGTGTCCAACTGGGGGCAGCAATAATGTACAAATCAGCAGTCATTTTATGATAATAGTCAAAATATTAAAAAAGGTGATCCTAAAATGTAATTTTAGTAGCATAAAGTTGAAATATTAAAGACAAATCTTGAAAAATTAGGTTGTGGCAAAAATATATTATGGGACTAATGTCACAATTCGATGCAAATTGTGACGATGTGAGTGAATTCTAGGAGGTGTGCGTGCTACGCTCTTCAGGTTCTTGCTGGCCTTCACTTTGACCTGACTGCTGCTGGGCCAACATGTCTGTTAGCTTCAGCCCCAACACTGGATCCCTGGGCTCTGCTGCCACCTGCAGAATAAAAGCAAAACTCTCAACATGCGTTCCAACATGCAGCAGGTACTTCTGGCAAAACCTACCACTGGAACACCTCTCCTTCGGAGTATGATCCCTTCCGCGAGTAAAGCCTTTGCAGTCTCCTCAAACAGAACAGACTGATCCATTTCCGACTGGCTCTTTAACTCGGCGTACTTGTCGACAAACCTGCAGCATCATTCAACAAATACAGTGTACCTCACTGAAATATTGGTCTTGCTGAGCCTTTTCAATATGGATAAGGAAATATATTACACATGTCTGCAAAATGGTGGGTATCCTTCCATTACAGCTGCTGTACGTCAGCGGCTCAAAATGCCCAAAAATGTGGCACAGATCAGATTTAACTAATACATGTCTGGACTTTTCACATAGGCCTGTTTCAGGGACCACAAAATCGGTCAATAATTTCACGCTGTTATGCAGAAATGGAGATTGATCGAGCCTTGGCAGTTTGGCAGATGACCACTCGAGTGTTTTTTGTTTTGGTTCATTATCCTGCTGCGTACCCATGACGTGCCACAGAGACCGAGCTTTCTGACAATGAGCAACACATTTGGTTCCAGAATGGCTTGGTCGTCTTGAAATTTCATTGCGCCCTGCACAGATTTAAGACACACTAAGCCCCAGAGTATATATTCTTCATTTTTATGTCAGCCAAGATAGAGCGCCATCGTACCTCCCATATTGTGATTCTCACCAAAATAATCATCCTTTGATATATTGTACAACCTGTTGGAAACTTGTCCTGTATTTTTTACCCCCAAGTGCTCTGACCATTTTTATGGAGTTATATGCACACATGCCGAAAATCTTGCAATGTTAAAGAATCGCAATGTAAAAACGCTGCTGATTTTTCTATTTAGCTTTCTTGTTCAAGTATGTTTCATCAGTATCAAGTAATGTCCGTGGCCGCTGTAGCTTTTTCTTTCTGTAACGGAAGATTTTCTCTCTGTGTGTACATACCTCTGACAGGTAGAGACAAAGTTTGATTTGGATAGATCAAATGGCCGAAGACCCATCCCGTACTGATCGTAGAACTTCCTGCAAGAATAGAGTGGTAAAAGTGTTACATGCACGGTGCTGTCTTAGCAAAGTGGAGTAAAAACACGTAAAAACACTGTGCAGATATTTGACTTACGCTCTAACTTCATCTTCTGTGTAGAAAATTTCAGGCACGGTGTCTGGTTTCTTGTCCCAGGATCGAGTATGGGTCTTGACGTAAAGTGGTTCCCGTGTCGGTGGAAAAGCTTCATAGACGTCGTACCAGATGGGTTTCTCTGTTGGCTTGATGACTCCAGAGCGCATTAGATCTCGAACCCTGTTGGCCATATTGTCACACAGTTCGTTACCAATGTCGATCAAATGCACTTCAAAATAAAGCACAGTAAGACAGAGAAAAAGAAGACCAATACTTTTAAAAGTGCTTTGATAAATGACATGCTGGCTAAATATGTTGATTTCACAAGATTGTCATAAGTGTGTACAAGTTATTACAATACATAAAATAGGAGTAGAGAGTGAGAGAGTAGATAAGCCATTAAGACGTAAATATGCTGTGTGCTCATGTGCATTGCAATAAATGTGTTCTGGTGCTTGTGCTTGTCTTATTTTCTCTGAATCTAGCTGCTATATTGGGCAATATGAATGTAAATATCAATATAGGGGTGTTATTTCATGTCTAGGCGGCTCTAATAATGTTAAAACAATGTCTTTCGAAGATCATGGAGAGGTTTTCTGTGCCATGAGTGGGAAAATATTTCATTTATAAAGAGTGAATCATATTTCACTTAGCACTTATCATAATCCACCGTTATAAATAAAGTAGTACAGTTAATGTATAATATTTGTACTTATTAACAAGGGTTGCCGCTTTCACGATGTGGTGGGTTGCCTGTTAGGCTTGTTTTGAGAGACCTGGCAACACTGATCACTACGCTAAAGGCTCCGTGTCCTTCAAAGACACTGGAGGACCAAATCGTGTAATTGCGGACATTTTAGGAAGTCTGCTTAATTCAAATAATTTCTTGTTAATACGACGACCTGGTTATACGTGTCTTATCGCCATAGTCATGTCTTTATATTTAGGCTTTAAAGTTCACCCCGTATCTCGGTGTACGGCCTTTATCGTAATAATAACAATCATATACGTTGTGCGCTTGAATGTGATTTATGTTATGTTAATGTTTGTTATAAGTAGGTTAAATAGCCCATTCAATGTTGCTTTCTTACCGTGTAAATACAGTTCCGATTCTTTGTAGCCTGCTCCCAGCCATTGCTGTTGCTTGTTCTTCTTCTGTCACTAATTGGTGCTTGGCAAGCTACTTGTGGTGTGCACTACTGCCACCTTCTGGCGGTGGGCAATCTACTTTCGGTGTGTATTACCGCTTTCTGAAGCTGAGTGCTGCTCGAGATGTTCATTGAAATGCAAATAATTCCTTTATTGTCTTGTTGACACTGCCACAGGTATTAACTTTACAATATATAATAACATTTTAAACAAGTGTCCAAATGGGTCCTCTTTAGCAACTACCAAAATTCATTCATTCATTTTCTACCACTTATCCTCATCCCAGCTGTCTTCGGGCGAGAGACGGGGTACACCCTGGACTGGTCTCCAGCCAATCACAGGGCACATATAGACAAACAACCATTCACACTCACATTCATACCTATGGACAATTTGGAGTCGCCAATTAACCTAGCATGTTTTTGAAATGTGGGAGGAAACCGGAGTACTCGGAGAAAACCCACGCATGCACGGGGAGAACATGCAAACTCCACACAGAGATGGCCGAGGGTGGAATTAAACCCTGGTGTCCTAGCTGTGAGGTCTGCGCGCTAACCACTCGACCAACTATCAAAATAACACAAAATTTTGTTGTTTTACATAAAAATTATTTATTTATAAATTTAACACTGGGCTGCATGGCCGTCGAGTGGTTAGCGCGTAGACCTCACAGCTAGGAGACCAGGGTTCAATTCCACCCTTGGCCATCTCTGTGTGGAGTTTGCATGTTCTCCCCGTGCATGCGTGGGTTTTCTCCAGGTTCTCCAGTTTCCTCCCACATTCCAAAAACATGCTAGGTTAATTGGCCACTCCAAATTGTCCATAGGTATGAATGTGAGTGTGAATGGTTGTTTGTCTATATGTGCCCTGTGATTGGCTGGCCACCAGTCCAGGGTGTACCTCGCCTCTCGCCCGAAGACAGCTGGGATAGGCTGCAGCACCCTCCGCGACCCTCGTGAGGATAAGCGGTAGAAAATGAATGAATGAATTTAACACTGGCTGCACAGTGCTCGAGTGGTTAGCGTGCAGGCCACACAGCTCGGAGATCTGAGTTCAATTCCACCCTTGGGCATCTCTGTGCGGAGTTTGCATGAGAATTCATGATGCTAACCAAGTTCCAGAACACACACTGACGTACAGGGTCATGGCATGGCATGGTTGAAAGGCGGCAAAACAGGCTTATTTTCACAAGGTAAAAAGAAGAACGTGAACATTAAACTCTCATTGTCAGCTGACTCAGAGGGGGGGGCAGTGTATGAGCGCTCAAAAGGATCAGGAACAGTACACGGTCCTCAAGCATACGTACACTTCACATACACACACGTGGGAAATCACCAAAGCGTAAGCAGCTCATTCCAAATCATATCCTCAGACTGTTTTGCGAAGCAATCGGAATGACATCTCGGAGGCAAACTGCACAGCAGCCTGCCAGTGGGTCACTTTTCAGGTTCGGCAACAGCGCAGTGAGTTTTAGGGCAGGGACGAGCAGGCGGGCAGGCCAGGTTGAGCTGAGGAATGTCAGCGTGTTACAGGGTGGTGTAGCGAGAGGGACGGAGCAAAACAGAGGAGGGACAAAGAGCAGCAGAGGGAGAGAGAGTCATAAATGCAATAATTACAGCTTAGGTAGAAATAAGCAAAGCACTCTGCTCTCACTGGCTACCAGCGTCGCTTTAGCACAGGACGGAGTACAACACTGACTTTCCCCTTTGACTCCTTCTTGGGAATTCTTTGGGTTTTCTGTTGACTTCAAGCAGGATGGATTTGCTGTTAGATTTCGGCTGAGTAGGATGGATTATTCCCACCCGCTTTCTTCATGAGTTTCTTTACCGCCATTGAAAACAAGGACCGGGACTCTTTCACCATGTCTGTGGCTGCCCTGTTTCGGGGCAAGTGGGGGACAAAATCCCAGGAAAGCCCTGACAAGCACCACTCCACCCTGACGCAGCCCGGCCACCATGAGTACTACGATGATGATGATGAAGATGACTCCAAGGTAGGCCTGAGCCGAGAGCCGATTCGCAGGAACTCGCGCTTTTACCGCTCAATGAGGAAGAAGAGGATGGCCTCAGCTGAGCAGTCTGACAGTAAGGAAACATCCACGCATGACAACATTTCCTTGGCTTTGAAATGAAGCAGACATCATTTACGCTCACATTGGCCAACCGGGCGATGCGAGCTGTGTTGAAAGAGAAACAAAGGCTTGGCAGACGGTTGGCTGCAAATCCCTATGACTGCAACTTGATGAACCTGTTGTGTCAAAATAGCAGGACTAAATGGCCCTCATCAACCTCTGACCTCATCATCATGTGAGGCCAAAATCACCTCATTGTTATTCACAGACGCACTGAAGCTGCAGTCATGACGGAAATCATTTCTTTATGTTTTACTGTGAAAGGAAAGCATTGTTCCTCAGCAGGAATTAAGTGTTTTCACTGAGCCACACCAAAGTGTTTGGGGCTTGGACTTTGCCCAGCATCTACAACACGCCTCCACGGGGTTAGACCAGCGTGATTACTTAATACGTAACTAGACAGGCCTACAATTAAAAAGGCAGTGCATGTCATAAAGCACTGGAGCCTGTCACAGAGAGTCATTCAGTCCCACACTGAGCAGGTCTTACCTTCCTGTGACTGAAAACCATTAGACAATCATTTAGGTCTATCATCATTACCAGGCGCAGACTTATTCTCTATGCCAGGGGTCGGGAACCTTTTTGGCTACAAGAGCCATGAAGACCAGATATTTTAAAATGTGTATCTGTGAGAGCCATATACATTTTTTTAAATATTGAATGCAATAAAATGTGTGCATTTTTATGTAAGACCAACAGTTTTAGATATAATGGGCTCTAATTACGTAGACCAGGCACACTACCCCACGCCAATGGGGTGTGGCCAGCACACCTTTGTGAGCAGCGCAGTGTCCAATAATAAATCAAATACTTGTTGCCATTAATACAACTTCTGCTGCTGCATGGTTTTGCACCGTATTCAGTATATTTCATTCTTTTGGCCATCTTCGTCAGAAGGCTTGGTTCTGCAGCTTTAGCTATTTGACTAAAGGAGGAAAGTTTACATTTACATGTTTTTTTTGACATCTCAATGACCGAGGTAGACTACCGCATTATCCAGTAATAATCAAGTTTTGGTGTTTGACCTGGAAAATATCATCAAGAAAGATAGATATGGTCGGCCGTATTGCAGTAGAAAATAGATGGACAAATTAAAATGCATAAGAAAGTTTTGATTTTTAATATTATTTTTAACAGTGATTTCTGTGATGTTTACTTTAAAATGTTAGCAAAAATACATTTTTATTGTGGTAAGAAATGCTTGAGAGCCAGATACAGTCATCAAAAGAGCCCAACCTGGCTCCCGAGCCATAGGTTCCCTACCTCTGCTCTATGCTCATGTCTTAACTCTGCTGTCCTCGGTGTTACAAAGAGTACAGTAGTCCCTCCTTTATGGCCGTTCATTTGTACCACGGCATCTACAGTACGATATTAGGGCTGTGCAAAGTGCGACCCAGCAGCTGGGTTGTTAATGCTCCCTTGGCACATTCTGAACAGAAAATTTAACAAACACAAAAAACATATAGACCAAAAGAGCTGAAATAAAATCTTAATTTTACTACACAAAAGTAACAACAATGAGGACAAGCAGTATAGAAAATGGATGGATGGATGGATGGATGGAAAGTCAGAATACCAAGGAATATTTTTCCAGAGGAAATATAAATGTCCAGACAGCCAAAAATATGAACATGCAGAAAACAATGTGAAATTGTGTTTCTCATCCATTTTTCTTTGGCCCCATGGTGGCTTATTTAGCAGTCACACTCAGTAATAATAATAAAGGGCACTCGTTCCTTGCGTGCTATATTGTGCAAAAATGTTGGTGAAAATGTTGATTTTTGCACAATATAGCAAAAATCATTAACATTCACCAACATTTTTGCATTTTTGACAAAATTTGAATCATACGAAAACCCGGGGGTGCCAAAAGTAAAGTATATAAGCGAAAGTCACGTTTATTGCAAATATTGATCTGAAATCAGAGGAGAACGTCAACATTGAGCTAACAGGGTTTGAAGGTGCGAGCCACATGTCGTAAATAGACATTTTTAAGGGTATCAGAATTTTTTGCCATTCACTTTTGGTCCTGGAACCCCCCCAACTTTTTCGCTCATTTTTGCATTTCAGATATTTTTAAACAAATAAACTAATAATAACATATAAGATACATATACATGATTTATTTTGTCATTTTATGATTATCTCACAAAATATCGACATGACATATATGTTTTTTCTAACATTTTTCTTACACATTTATTCTTTGTTTTGTTTTTTTCTCATGATATGATGTGAAAATGTAATAAAGAAAACGGAGGTTACTCTATTCTGCAACAGATTCAGCTCCAGAGCCCCTTCTCCCCCTTCTCTCTTCAGTATGCCTCACACACGTATTAAACACATTTGAAATCATATAACATATGTAGGTACTGTAGTCACCACCAGTGAACCATAGTTTAAGTTGGTCCATGCACCAATGGAGTGGGAGCAACTATGGTGTGTTCAAGGACTGGTGAACATTCATTCATTCATTCATTCATTCATTTTCTACCGCTTATCCTCACAAGGGTCACTGGGATGCTGGAGCCTATCCCAGCTGTCTTTGGGCGAGAGGCGGGGTACACCCTGGACTGGTGGCCAGCCAATCACAGGGCACATATAGACAAACAACCATTCACACTCACATTCATACCTATGGACAATTTGGAGTCGCCAATTAACCTAGCATGTTTTTGGAATGTGGGAGGAAACCGGAGTACCCGGAGAAAACCCACGCATGCACGGGGAGAACATGCAAACTCCACACAGAGATGCCCGAGGGTGGAATTGAACTCGGGTCTCCTAGCTATGTGGCCACTCAGTCGCCGTGCAGCCGACTGGGGAACAAAGTGTGAAACCTGACTACTTCACAATAAAACATTATCGGTGTTGCATAAATACATACAGTAAACACAGTAAATATTAACCATGGTACATGTATGCTTTACAATGCTGAATTCCAAATGTATAGGGATGCACTGTAATGCTGTAGAGCAGTGTGCAAAGTGTGGCCTGGGGGTGGGCCTTTTCCAGGCCACGCCTGTATTTTTATTGATATCTGGCACATTGTAAAAGTATCATTTACAGTGAAAACATGAACTGCAAAAGCAGTAACTGTACAGAAATAAGGTGAAAATATTCAGGGAAAAATTGTAATTCATGATAAAAGTCATAATTTTATGAAAATAAAATGATGAGGAAAAATAAATATTTTGTTAGCACAAGTAAAGAAAATTTCCATTTGTTTTTTAGAAGCTGTAATATGAGAGAGGAACAAAATAAATCATTTTTGGAAAACTGAAATATGATGGAGTAATATTATGAGGAAAAAAATGTACCAGAGGAAAGTTGAAACAGTTGGAAAATACAGACATCAGAAATATAGAAGACAGCTGTCATTTTACTGGAATAAAGTCAAGCTATTAAGAGGAAAAACTTCTAATGAGAAAAAAGTCTCAATTTTACAAGGAAACTTGTATTATTATTATTGTCATAAATATCACTATAGCACAGCATAGAGCGGAAATATTCAAGACAATTTTTAAAATGTTTTATAAAAATGTAATATTATGTGCAACAAACCAAACAAAATGAAGTTGTATTTTTATAATATTATGGGAATAAATTTAGCAGGATTTAGAAAATAAAAATGAACAAAAATGGGGAATAAGCAAAGAGTGACATTGATATTAATAATATGTTGACCTGAGATGCATTGTGTTGATATCGGTCGGCTCTGGTTGATTTGTTTCAGAGAAATGAACAGGAACATGACGTTGGTACACAAATCAACATGAAAATATCCCATGGCTTATTTTTCATCTGCGCAATACTTAATTAAATATTTAAAGTGAAATAGGCTGTTTTATTTTATTATTTTATTTATAAAAAAATGAAGAGCGCAGCCTTTCAGAGGTAAAGTATTGGCAAAAATGGGCTTTAGTGTCAGGTATTCAAGCTGTCATGATCTCTTGATGGCAATGGCAAAAAAGCTTTCTCTCTTGACCTTTGTAAGCAAGGCCTCTCGAAGCGCACCATTGAGTACCAAACATGGGACATTGAAAGGTAGAAGAAGGTTTTATTCTCCCTTGACGGTCCTGATGGCTTCCAACATAACTGGCATGACAAGGAGATCCCACCTGAGAGGCGCCATCATGATCCTTCAATGGACCAATGGAGCTTCAGGTTGTGCAGGGGTGTCAGGCGGCAGCCGGCTATGTGGAGATGTTGGAGAGGACATCCCTCGTGACTGAAGGCCTTGTTCTGTGTGGACCATCTTGCATGTTCCTCTCATCTAAATCTAACCTTTGATCAGATGATGAACAGCCTTTTTCACTTTAATTCAAAAAATTGCTTACTTTTTTTTTCATTTCTTCTTTTTGCATTTTGGGTGCTACTTAGATGACTTACATTTTGATCAGGAGTGTACATACGATCACACAACAAAGAAGAACTTTGTACTCCCTGCACTGTGAAGCCACATTCAAGTGCTCTCGTAACTTTGAGTGTTTCAGACACCGATGTAGTCACACTGTTTTTCAGTTTCAATACAATTCACAAGCTTGTTGTGTGTGAAATACTCCACTTGACAAGAGGCATGTGTATGTGAGTGTTTTTAAAGTCTATCAGGACAGTGCATGAATTCCTTCAAGTCAAAATGAGGGGTGAAAACTCCCTGCTACATTTCCATAAAACATTCTTGTACACGGCTGCAGTTGGTTGTGTGGTTAGCGCGCAGACCTCACAGCTAGGAGACCAGGGTTCAATTCCACCCTCGGCCATCTCTGTGTGGAGTTTGCATGTTCTCCCCGTGCATGCATGGGTTTTCTCCGGGTACTCCGGTTTCCTCCCACATTCCAAAAACATAATTGGCGACTCCAAATTGTCCATAGGTATGAACGTGAGTGTGAATGGTTGTTTGTCTATATGTGCCTGCCCTGTGATTGGCTGGCCACCAGTCCAGGGTGTACCCCGCCTCTCGCCTGAAGACAGCTGGGATAGGCTCCAGCACCCCCCGCGACCCTCGTGAGGATAAATGGTAGAAAATGAATATAAAGAACATGCAAACTTCACACAGAGATGGCCGAGTGTGGAATTGAATATGGGTCTCCTAGCTCCTAACCACTCGACCTCCGTGGGTTTGAAATACATTTGTTTGTTATGCTTGGAGAAAATTCTTTCGAGTTTGCCAGACAAAACCCTTGTGAGGATAAGTGGTAGAAAATGAATGAATGAATTCTTATACACATGGAGATCCAAGCTGTTGGATTCTGGCTGTGTGGTCATCAAATGAAAATGAAATTTGAATGAAAATGAAATAGAAACAAAATGTATCATATACAAACACAAACATGTGTTTGGGAATTTCCTGCACCAACGACACCAACTGTTTTTTTTTTTTAATTGCAAAACTGCTGACCGATGAATACAGTATAGCCTTCACAAAGGCTATTTTATATGTACAATCCAGATGCAAGATAATGACAAAGTAGTTAATAAATAACCAATGGGAATCGGTTATAATGAATCTACAGGGGCCCGTGCTGTAAATACTGTAGATATTTGTTGTCCTGTAAATGAACAGTGGAAGTTTTATCATAGTTATCTCTCTGTCCATCATCCACAATCCCTATGTGAGACATGATCACACACTGTGGGTTCTAAAAATATTCAAAACAGCTAAAAAAAAAGGCAGCTAAGAATGCACATAGTGGGATGTACCTAAAAATCCTTCTGAAAGAAACCCTCCAAAAAGCAACAACATCACATAACCTGCATATTACCCAAGCTACAGCCACATTATTATTATTATTATTACGCCAAAGAACTACTTTAATGGCGTAGTGGCACCTCGCCACACCACTACTAGTTGCCTAGCGACTGGCTTCACCACAAACTTGCTCACAACGCTGCAGACCACTAGCCAAAGGTAACGCTACATATAGAAGTTACCGCCACTGCTGCTGTGTGTTTTTTTTAGTTTGTTAAAGTTTAATTACAGAATTTCTGGGCGGAATGGGTGTATCTCATTACCTGCATGAATTACCTGCCTCTTTTTTAGCTGTTTGTATATCTTTAGAACACACAGAAAAGACATATGTTCAGGGGTCACCTAAGGATTGTGGGTGATGGGCAAGATTCCCAGATATAACTCCAGTTATTCAGTGTATATAGTTATGGTGGTTTATCACATTTAGAATCAGATGCTTCTCTTCAATATCTTTGTATTTATATGGTCGCCATCTTGATTAGAATATGATTAGAATATGCTTCCTCTATTGCAGCAATATCAATATAGTTCTTAACTGAAATATACTGTATGAGGAAACAACCGACAAACAGCAGACGTGTAATCTCTTACAGTACAAGGTGACATGCAGTGACCTCTGACCCTCTACTGATTCCATATCTGAAGTACACGCCAACCAGGACATCCTGTAATACAAGCTGGTGTGACTGGTGTGGGCCACATCACGGTTATGGTTGCTCTCCTGCATGCAGTACAAAACTTCTGTCTGACGTTTACTGTACGCCTGCTAGCTGGCCTTATGAGGCAAGTCTGAAATCTGATAAATAAACAGCTCCACTGCTAATAGTGTTTAAGTTGCAAAGGCCAGCAATTCTGATAGTGAAGGCAGATTACACTGACGTGGAAACACATAGATGCTGAAACGTGATTGGACAAAAACAATCTGACATACACGTACTGCAAGAAGTGCAGCCAAGAAAAAAAATTAACATTTTAAGAAAGTTAAGATTTTGTGAAAGTAATACAGTAATACAATATTATGAGGAAAAATAACATCCTTTTAGTAACACATTAAAAATTTTTATTAAAGAAAAAGTAACAGAAAATAAAACAAAAAAACCCCCCAAAAAAACAACAAAAAAATTTGCCATTTTTGGAAATTTTGGTCGCGGAAAAAGTTACAATATTATGGGTATAAAGTAAAAATATTATGGTAATAAAGTCATAAATAAGGAAATTGAAATATCTGGGAGTTTAAAAAAACAGACAACAAAATGCACGGCAAATAAGTGGTTAGGGCACCGGCCACACAACTTGGAGACCCGAGTTTGATTCCACCCTCGGCCATCTCTGTGTGGAGTTTGCATGTTCTCCCCGTGCATGCGTGGGTTTTCTCCGGGTACTCCGGTTTCCTCCCACATTCCAATAACATGCTAGGTTAATTGGCGACTCCAAATTGTCCATAGGTATGAATGTGAGTGTGAATGGCTGTTTGTCTATATGTGCCCTGTGATTGGCTGGCAGACCAGTCCAGACAGCTGGGATAGGCTCCAGCAGTTGTTACTTTTGGAAAATTAGGCTGGTGAAAAAATTCCAATATTGTGTGAAAAAGTCAAAATATTACATGTACAACATTTGCAACAATTATTTAAGAAGAAATGAAAATAAAATAAAAATCAACAGCAAAAATGGAAAAAAGGGCAAAGAGTGAAGTTGATATTAATAATTAATGCACTATATGACAAAGCTATGATGCAGTTTTTGTATATTTATATAACTTCTTAGCATCTATCCATTTTCTATAACGCCTATCCCAGCTGTCTTCGGACATATCTTTACAAAATATCAACGTTGCATCCTTTCATTTTTCACTATGTGACCCTGAATCAAAAGAAAGTGTGGTGTTTTCTCATTTTGGACTGGATTTTTACCACCGATCCTAATTCACATTTGTCTCTTGTCACGTCTACCCCCTGACTAGGTTCTCCCAGGACTGGCATGGACACTAGCTCATCATCGACATCACCAAATTACTTTTCCGTGGCTTCATCGCCGCATAAATCACCGGAGTCGCCTGCGGTTGGACGGTGAGTTGACTCACTATAGATCAACTATAAACAATCTAGAGACAGAGAGAGCACATGTTGCATGTTGAAACATGGCTTTGCACACACACACACACACACACACACACACCACATTGTCACTACGACGCACGCAGGAGCTGACATTTCTACTTTTATACAACATTACAATACTTCAAACTGTAAGTAAAGTTGTCTTTTGGAAAGTAAAGTAGACTCTGGCCTGTTGGTATGCTTACTTTCAATTCTGTACTTTTGAGTTTTATTGAAGTGCTAGACCTGCAGTCTTTAGTATTGAGGTAAAAAGATTTATAGTAGTGTGATTGATACTCTGCTTATGTGGTTGTAGACTCATGTTTTTACTTTGATGCTCTATAAAGCAACAAATGGAGATATGCCAAAAAGGTATGTTATTTGCTAAGTTACAGACAGTATATAGGCTAAGAAGTTATATGTATGTATGTGAAGACAAAACTGCATCTCAGGTGTAGGTGAAAAAGATGATTATTAATATCAATGTCACTCTTTTATCATAATTTTTCCATTTTTTTATTTTTATTTTCCAAATATTTAAACTTTCTTTTTCAATCATATTTGTAAATGTTCTACTCCTATTTTCACTTTGCCCTCATTACATTCTAACTTTTCCCAAACGTAGTTTTCCAAACATTTAGTTTCCCATTATATTATGATTTTTATTTTATTTTATTTTATTTTATTTTATTTTATTTTACAACAACAATTTTTAAATCAATATTTCAACTCTATACTATGTTTGCAAAACCGAGACTTTTTTCTTTTTAGATTGCAACTTTTATCTCTTAATATTTTGACTTTATTATTTATTCTTCTTGTAATATTTTGACTTTATTTTGGTTAAATTACAGTTGTTTTCTCCCTTTATGGTAGCGTCTGAAAAAATAATAATTTTACCTTCTTCTCGCAATATTATGACATTATTCCCATAATATTTGAACTTTATTTTCATAATATTATAACTTCCCCCCCCAATTTTCCAAAAATTAAAATTTTATTTTTCTTTCCATCTTTATTCTTTAATATTTCAACTTTATACAACCTGAATGTCATATAATATGACCACATTATTTTTGTAAAATCATAACAATATCTTGTTAATCTTTTTCCAGTCATATTTTTACTTTATTATTGTAAGGTTGTTTTTTTTACATTTTTGCTGTTGTTGGATTTTTTATTTTTTCTTGTTAAATTATCATGTCAGAATGTGCTGTGGGCCACAACTGGCCCTGCGCCACACTTTGGTCACCTCTGCTGTATACAGCCTTCTGGAACCACAAGTGAATCAAAAAGGAGTAATTGACATGCTCATAAAAATGTCTATATCCGACACCCTACTGTTGGCTTGATGGAGGCTAAACATTTGCAATAAAAGGGACTTTTCTAATGGTAAGATTAGACTGAGCTTAAGACACAGTGTGGCCTTAAGCTAATTTTACAGCTCAGCGCACTGTATTGCGTCTCGCTACAGCTACGGTGCGTTCAAGGTCTTCCTATCAAATGCGAAATCTCAGTACTTGAGGAAAAACATTAAAAACATAAAAAAGGGGTACATTTGAGGGTATTTGTGTATTATGTTCATCAATTATTACTGACGTAGATGCCAAAAAAGGCAAAGGATTTGTTGGGACGTTACTGCTGGACTTTGAAAGTGCAGCAAGTGTCCATGTGATGAGTTCTAAGCATTTTATAGCAGAACATCATCAAAACCTTAAGATTCAACCGAAGTTGTGTGGGGGCGATGGATGATGGTGGCGGTGGGGCACAACATTTCAACAGAAGGAAAAAAAAAGTCACACAGCGGGTATATACCGTTAAAAAAGTACATACATACGGCAAATGGCAGAAGAGATGAGTTGAATATTTCTGTTCTGAAATGCAAAGCTCACATTTCACCACATCTCTCTTTTCCAGGCCTGCGTTGCCAAGCAATGGTGAGGCCAGCAGCAGATATTATGCTCTGTACAGCAAGGATGCTGTGAATAAGGGAAGAGGAGGTGTGGGAGGAGGGACTGTGGACATATCCGCTGCTTCCCACAACCACAACAGCGCCTCGGTAGCCGACGACATCTTATACCAGACTCACAGCATTCGCAGCAGGGACATTAAACAGCTGTCTGAGCAAACCACTGCAGCCTGCACTGTGCGCGACGTCGGAAGGACCATGAGTTCGGGAAGGCCCAGCCCAGAGGGAGCTGACCGGGATAGCTTCAACCACAGGTTTGGCCAAATTACACTGAACAGCGGATATGTGCAAATAATTCAAGCTTGTGGGTTTCTGCTGTAAGTAAGTGATCTGAAAACCGGCACGCGAGGGAAAAAGAATGGGTAAAAATAAATTTGGAGAAACACTGAGGAAATAGGTGATGAAATGACAGTCATTTCTAAAGTGTATTTCCCTCTGTTTACTTTTGTTGAGAAAGCAAATATTTGTTATGACATAACAGCAATGCAATCACCGCATAGTGAACATACTTTTCCACCTGCTTGTCCAAACACATATACTACATCCCTTCTTCTCTTTCCAGGCTGCTGAGCAATGGTGACAACTCCAAGACCATCAGTCACCTCAACATTGTCAAAAACACGGGTGAGCAAACAATCACCAAGCAAATTCTACTCATTTTTTGTCTTATTTCACTTGGAGCTGTGCATGTGTAAACAGCCATTTAAACATTATCAATACAGCATGCATTATCTCAAAATGTAATGTTGGTCCATACGTATATATCTCCATCGTGTTGCCATGTTTTTCTCATTCTTATGTAACGCACAATCCAGTTCGACGCCCACCAAACCAATCTGCAGTATATGACTGAGGCATATTATGCAACGCACTCTTGTTGTTCACACTTGCTGAGCTTTTGGTATACAGTATGTGGAGTCGATAAGCCCTGAAAAAAAAAACTGTTATCAGTGAGCTTGGAACCCACCTGAAAACTTTGTGTGCTTCTCCAACCTCCACACCGACGACACCGTCGCAGCCTTTTAGTGCAAAGCCATGATCTTACACTTACAGTACAGTCATAGAATGATATTAATTTTCACCAAGTCCGCTGCTGCAGTTTTTATGATAGGATACTTCCATATACTCCTGGGGAGTGATAAGATGACAATTCATTACAAAGTCCCTCTTTGTCCTGAAAATGAACTTAGTCCTCCAAAATCATTTCCACTGCATTTCAGCCCTGCCACAAAAGGAGCAGTTAATCATGTTAGTGTTTCTCTGGCTAACATAGGTGAGCTTGTTGGCTGGAGATGTGATGATTGAGTGGGAATAACAGATTTTAAAAAGGAGGGAGATGTTCCCTCTAAGCTGTGTACATGCACAATCACGCACAACAAATTCAAACTGAAGTGTAAAAAGAATGAACACATAATTTATTCTGTGCCATTTTGCAATGCAACTCTGTGAGTGACAGGCGACAACAAGCGGTAACAACACAAAGACAGTGATGACAAAAATGCAAATACTTACACAGCTAAGCGGTTTAATTGTTTTGCAGGTTAGCATAGCTGCATGTAGCTACTGGTGCAGGGGAGTTCAGGAAGCTAAATGCTGCTTGCTACCCCCGTATTATGGCAAAACAAACATCCACTCACCAAGCTACTGTATGAAAAAAGGTCTTTTAAGGTGGACTGGGTGTCAGAGTATGCGGGAATAGAAGAATAAGAGTGGAACATGGGTGAGATTTTTCCTTTTTCGCATGAGAAAATCTGCCCTGAGACAGTTTCTGAGTGAAAACCGAGTGCAAAGTGTGAAGTAAATGAGTGGCTTAAGTGTGCTTGTGGTACGAGGGCACGCTTTCACTTGGATGGCCGGACTTCGCCAATACTGGAAGTGTTTTGCAGAGTTGATGCTGAAGGGACTAGAATCTGGTTGTTGAAAAATGTATGTGTGTATACCGAAACCTGGTGTAAGACAAGTTTTCGTGTAAGTCTAAGAACTTATACCTACATGGACTCCCAAGTCACGTACTACACTGTACACGGACACCACCTTCCTGTTTTCTCAATTCTATAAGTTTAATCAAAATGCTGCCACTGGCAACTTTCTTTGGTTACATTTTGTTTTTATGGTGGGAAACACTATTGAATTTTGGATAACTTAAGGAAAAACAGGAAGGGGGTGTCTGTGTTGATCTTGCTGCCATGTGGTGTCTTTGGGAACAGTCGCATCAACAATCGCATCCTCAATGAAGGTAAATGGTATTCATGCATTTTATTCATCACTTATATGCATTTTGATTTTTGTCTGCATGTAAACTATAATTGTGAAACTATAAAACATGTTTTTGGTGTCATTTTGGGGGTTCTGGAACGGATTAATTTCTTATGGAAAAAATAGATTAAATTCAAAAAAATAAAAATAAAATAAAATAAAAAATAATATTTTTTTAAATAATATTTAAAAATAATATTTTTAAAAATAAAAATAAATTAAATTAAAAATAGAATCAGACCTTCTGGAATGGATTAATGATACCAAACAAGGTTCTACTGTACAGTAAAAAAAGATGACCACAGGAATGAAATGAAAAGAACAAGTCTTCACTTTAATCCCGATAGTTGTCTTACAGGCATTTTGTATTCTGCAAATATTGCCCCGGGCTAGTCTGGAAGTAACAGCGCTCGGAATCCATGACCCCTCTAATATTCTTAAGCATTCAGTCATCTTTATACTGAATACTTAGGTGCACCGCTGCTTGGGAGACATACTGAAGTGTAAGAATTGAGCCTTCCTCGAGGCTGAATTATACTACATTCAGCCCTTCTGGTGGCGTTGTGATCCATAACAGCTCTTTGGCCGGGGGCAATCGCTTAAAATGCAAACCTCCATTAGAATTTTCCTGAGCGTGAGCAAGCACAACTCTCTTTCCTCTTTGACTAGCTAGCTTCCGGTGAAGTAGTAAACAATGGCAACTGGTGACATGCATGTATAACTATAACTATATTGTAACAATGTGTTGGTGTTGTATCATCGATATTGTGAATTCCCATTGTTGGGAATGCACCTCGCTGTGAATGTAACTAGTGGGTTGTTGCAAGCCTAGAGAGTAAGAGACTTGTGTTGGAACTGCACTACTGTTGGCGTTAAGGTTGGCAAGAAAACATAAAAAGAGCGTTGGACTCTGTGTGAATACCAGGATGCGACAGTAGTACGTTGGTGTTTATATACGTTTTCGCTCAGATGCTCTTCAACTTGCGCCGGTTCTTTTGTTATGGCGGACTTGTGGTGCTTCAGCAACTGAGAAAAAGTAGAAATGATGCATGAAGAAAAACCGCCGTGGTGCCTGAGTATAATACAGCCTTTCCTCAGTGTGGCTAAGTAGGCACACAGAATTCTTGTGCTGCAACCAAAATGACTGATTTAATTTATTTATGACAACATGTTCCTAACCAGGAAACATGGGCCACCTCTATCAGGTCTTGGCTTAGGTTTGGCTGTTGGTAGTATCGTGGGTTTGGGGTGGGCTCCAGATTCACTGGGACCCTAAAAAAATGGATGATACGAGTGACTGGTTCTGGTTCTTCAATTCTTCAAACTGAACTGCAGACTTTTCTTGTCTTTTGATTTCCCAGCTGTCATGTACCAGGAATACAGAGATACGTCTAAGAAGCAGGAGATCGAGCAAAGACGCCAGCTTGAGAATCTCTCTCCTGGGACCACGTCCAATGTCTCGTCGGCACCAGTGTTCCAGCTACAGCTGAGGAACAATGCTCGTTCACTGAGCCTGTGGCAGAACTTAGAAGTGGTGCAGGCCAGTGGATTGCTGGCCCAGTTGCCACAGAAAGAAATTATAATGCAAGAGGTGAGCAAGAGACGCTTTGAGACCCTATACGCCCCGCTTTTGGATGTATTGTCAACATAATTTTAATTAAGGATGCAAGGGTACACGGTAAAATACAGTACCCTTCGGTTCACCCTGCATGGGACAATCCGCCATTGGACTGCAGTTACCATCCATCCATCCTTTTCCGCTTATCCGAGGTTGGGTCATGGGGGCTGTTCATCCAGCTCCTCCCGGCGGATCCCAAAGCATTCCCAGGCCAGTTGGGAGACACAGTCTCTTCAACGTGTCCTGGGTCTTCCCTTAGACTCCTATTGGTCGGCTGTGCCCTGAACACATCCCCAAGGAGGCATCCTGACCAGATGCGGAAGAGCAATGGTTGTACTCCGAATCTCTCCTGGATGACAGTGGTTCTCACTTTACCACGAAGGGAGAAAACTAATTTTGACCGCTTGAAGCCACCATATTGTCTTTTCAGTCATGATCCAAAGCTCATGACCATTGGTGAGGGAGGGAACATTAATCGACCCGTAAATTGTGAGCTTTGCCTTCTGGCGCAACAATCTGGCACAGAGAGCACATTACTTCAGCCTTCCCTCACTCACAAACAAGAACCCCTCCACCTGGTTCAAGACCTCACTCTCAACCCAAAGGGTGAAATCGGCCCTTTTCCGACTGAGAGCCATGGCTTCTGATTCGGATAGCTGGGTTGTTTCAACATATTACTGCTTTCTGGGTGGATTTTTATTTTGACTGTTTGATTTCCTGTTTCTGTCCAGGCCATGTTTGAGCTCATTACGTCCGAGGCTTCGTACTACAAGAGTCTGGAATTTCTAGAAAATCACTTCCTTCATAACCCAGAGTTAATAACCACTCTCAGCCAATCTGATATGCACTTTCTCTTCTCCAACATCCAGGAAGTCATGAAAGCCAGTGAACGGTAGGACCGGGTTTTGCTTAATACTAGAGCTGCAACCATTGATTGATGATTCATTGATGATTTATTTGTCCTTATGTGAAACATAAAGTCTTTCGCTTTTCCGTGCGTTCTAAGGAGAGAAAAATAGTTAGCACGAGGGAGCTAACAATGCACATCATGGGACACACCGATTTCGACTACAAGGCCGTCTAAAAAACCTCCAGCAAGGTTTTATAGTTTTATATGCATTGCTGTGACCACATACTAACAGGTACATTCACGAAAACATGCGATACTTGATCATTTTGTTTCACATCATTTTTGACACTACATCATGCTGAAGAACTACGCCCACACCAGGCACCAGTTAGCCCCCCACGACCACATGAGGCAAGCCTGCCTTTAAGCCAGCTTTTCATTCAGGTTTTCCGTCAATAATGTGAGAACACTAGAAAGAAATGCATTCTGAAATACAAAACGTGACTTGTGGATGCCAGCATTTTTTAATGTTCTGGTAAAGCTAGCATATTCAGTTGACCGTGTGATCTTATTATTATTATATCTTATTATTACAGAGGTTAGAAAACTGTGTGGGAAGGTTTGGTCCTGGTCTAAACTGGTTCAAGTCCTATCTGGAAGACAGGAAGTATTTGGTAACTGTGCCTCAGACCAAATTACTGTAACCTGTGGGGTTCCTCAGGGGTCAATCATGGGGCCGCTATTGTTCAATCTGTACTGTTCAATCTGTTCCTTTCTGTAAAGCACATTGAATTACTTTACGTACGAATGGTGCTCTGTAAGTACACTTGCCTTGCTGGATTTGGTTTGTTTGGGTTGAAATAAGCTATGAAAATACAAAAATGGTGACCACTGAAATAGTTCTTTGTGTTAACTGCTAGAATGGCAATGTTACTGTAGCTGGGTTTACGTATATACAGGTCACAAATGTATGTAGAACATTTTCATGGAGGTTTCTTTTAGGCCTTTATAGTTGAGATAGGTGTGTCCTGTTACATGTGCATTGTTAGCTCCCACATGTTAGCTGTTTTTTTTTTTAGCTGTTTTACTCTCTTTAGAAAGCGCAGAAAAGAGAACGACATGTGATTATGGATGATTGGCAAAATTCCATAAAAAGTGCACTTTTCCTTTAAGACTCCCTCTGCAGTCTGAAGTACTCTCAGTGAACAGGCTCCATAAATCCCAAATAACATCTCTCAATGTCCTCAGGTTCCTGATGGATCTGGAACACAGAATTGAGGAGTCTATTTTGATTTCGGATGTGTGTGACATTGTTTACAACAATGCTATTGAGCACTTCAACGTCTTCGTCAAATACGTCATCAACCAGGTCTACCAGGAGAAAAACTACAGACGAATTCTGTGAGTACTTTTTTGTCATCCTCCCATTTCAGCACCTTCACAATTTCACCATGGCCTTGTTTTCTTCCACTTTCGTCACATCCTGTTTAACGAGTAATTCAACAAAATAAAATCAAGGAAGTTTTTTTTTTTCATTGCATGACATCACAGGGACTGCTGTGACTATCTGGTCTGGCTAGTCTTTTCGTGGAAATGACACTCTGTTAAATATAACATAAAAGCCCAACCACAGTAGAATTAGTAACAAAATTCCCACTGCAATGGTTTCAGCAGCTCTTCTTCTTTTTATATCCAGTCAGTCTGGGTGCATCAGTTGTTAATTTCTGCACCTCGCAGGTCAGTCCAGGTATTACATGAGGTATCTGTTGGTGGACTGATGGATTTTGCTGACCAAAAGGGAAGATGAGCTGGGTTTGGACTGTTGTGAGACGGGTTGTGTTGCAATAATAATCCTGCTCAGTAGCTAAAGATGGCTTCCCAAACCGAAAGCCATGTAACCCCTACTTCGACACACTTCAAAAACATCTTTATTATGTTAATGAACTTGAAATATTGAAGATAATTCAATGGTTCGTTCATTTTATAGTAATTCCGGGTGAAAAATGTGTATTTAGCATGGTGACATTAGGGTAAAGTTTGACATAAGTTCATCATTCTACATATAGTATTTTATTCCACTCTCTGTTGGCATCCTTCCCTTTCAATCAATTTCATTTGAATTGACTTCATTTAAGTCTGCATATTCATTTAATAGCAAATAGAAGGGGAAGGATGACATTGATAAAGCAGCATCTGTCTAAAGCTTTGTTTAACATTGATGTCTGTTAGAAGTAGAACATTTTCTAACGTTGTATTATTGTTGTATGAGCAACAAGCGGTTTATTTTGTAAATATCACCTACTTTGGGCTGTATGTGCATGTGTTGCTGTGTTTGCTGTGATTTACAAGTGTCCCTGAATGCATCTGAATGCACCATTTTAGAAAAAGCTGGAGCAGCCCTGACAGCAGTTTGCTAGTTTTGATCCTCCTCGCACTGTGAGGCTTTCAGGCGCACTCCTCATTTGGAGTGTAAGGTGGTAATTGTTTTTTTCTTTTTTATACCCCCTATGGCATTTTATGTACCCCTGACATACCTACTTTGGGAACTACTGCTTTAGAGTGATTTTCTCCTTGCCGTCTGTTGTGAATTGGAACTCTATACATTTTAATTGACTTGTATTGAGAAGGTGTGCCTCATGAAGAAGTTAGGAATAGATCCCCACTATTTGTGGTGGATACAGTCCAAGACCATGTAAAAAAAAAAAAGATTTTATAGCTTTTATAATGGGTTGCACGGCGGACGAGTGGTTAGCGCACAGACCTGACAGCTAGGAGACCAGGGTTCAATTCCACCCTCGGCCATCTCTGTGTGGAGTTTGCATGTTCTCCCCGTGCATGCGTGGGTTTTCTCCGGGTACTCCGGTTTCCTCCCACATTCCAAAAACATGCTAGGTTAATTGGCGACTCCAAATTGTCCATAGGTATGAATGTGAGTGTGAATGGTTGTTTGTCTATATGTGCCCTGTGACTGGCTGGCCACCAGTCCAGGGTGTACCTCGCCTCTCGCCCGAAGACAGCTGGGATAGGCTCCAGCACCCCCGCGACCTCATGAGGATAAGCGGTAGAAAATGAATGAATGAATGAATGAACCTTTATAACCTGCAAGGCATGCTGGGTAACTTCCTGTTGGGAAAGGTATACACACAGACTTCCCAGCATGCCTTGCAGGTTTATAATTGAGTATAAAATAGTATTGTTTTGCATGTATATTAGTGTGTCAGATTTCTTGTTCAGAAAAAAAAAAAATCGAGCGTAAGGCCGGGGATGATAATCAATAGATGAATTGATCACACAATAAGTGAAAATGAACTGGATACTTTTGCATCTGCATGTGTGTCTATTTCCCTCAGGGTTTGTGCGTGTGTTTCACCAAACAGCAAGAATAGAGTGAGCCCTTTTCTCAGTCATCCAGTCTCTGTGGGTGGAGGCGGGGCCGCTAGCATACACACAGAGTGCAGAAGATGGTAACATAGTGGAAATAATATTTGCAGATTTCAATATATTGTCATATATTTTGTCATCATTATCAAGCTAAGTGGGGCTGAGGGTTGATGAGCTCCTGTTGGTTCGTGATGCTTCCTCAGGCGAGTTGAGGTGTACCAAATAATGCAGATTATGAGTGCAAAATGGTAGTTTTTATTAGGAAATTCTGTTTTGATGAAGAATCTGCAATAGCTGAATGGCGACTACGTGGGTGATAAAATTGGAGATGTAACAGAGAAAACAGAGAGCATTGTGACTTGCATGACTGGAGTGAGAGCGCGACAGGAGTCATCAGCGTGCGCTGTTGACTTTTTTCTTGGTGCTTTTGAAGGCTTGTCTCCTTTCAGTCAAAGCAGGTTTGTATTAAATCATGACGATTCCAGGGTGTGGCTGCTGTGTGACTCTAAAGTCTATTTTGCTTGTCATGAAACACTCCTATCTGAATGAAAGGCTGATGTTCTCACGCGCTGTTGCATGGATATAAGCGGCAGAGAACATGCTGTCACCGGGAGCTGTTATTGGGGAGATGCAGCATTAAAAAGTCATGTTTGTATTTGTAGAGTTGAATTAGGTAACATTGGTGTTGTCGTGATTCACATAGCTGACTTTTCTGAAGCAGCCTTGCTTGTTGTGATACCGCCAAGCCCGGGGATGGGTCCATTTAGCATATACGAATATGAACATCTGACTGAGGGAGTTAGTGAAGCCTGATCACACTCAAGTGTTAGAAAAAGGTGACTAATCAGTACGAATGAATGACTCTCCCTCTCTGTCACGCGTACTAAATGACTTTATTCAGTCAGGCGGACATTTTCAACTGGGATTGATTCCAGGACAGAAAATCACTTAAGCTAATGAGAAATGTTGGAATTATTATTTTTTTAAGAGCTAGATGATGGATCTTTTCTATTCCGTCAGTGAAAACAAACCCGTAATGCTTGTTACTTGGCATACCACACACGATAATGTCTTTAAGACTTCTTAATTGCTTACTTTGTTCTTTTTGGCAGGGTGTCTGACATCATGTGACAGCATTTACCCTGAAGGAAATTAAAGTGTTAATAATGGGCAAAACCTTTTCATGCAGACTCACCTTTTATGAGTAATCAGTCTGTTTTTGATGTCTCATACCTCTTCAGTGTCTATCTCTTCTGTTTGTTTATCAATATGTCTATCGAGCTACACTATTCATCCATCTAAACCGTCTTTTCTGACCCTGCGGTTTGTGGTTTTTCCTAAATTGCTGCACTTATTTTGATGTAGTTATTTGTGGAGTAACCCGCTCTCTCTCTCACTCCACTCTCTGCCACCTTTTCTCTCCTCCTCAAGCCGATACTGGGTATAATTCAGGCTGGTATCAGCGATACCGAGCCAATAATGATACACCTACTGTGTCTGGTAAATTTTAAAAAGCAGTGTACCGTGTTTCACTAAATACAAAAAATCACAGTAATTAATTGAAACCCTGAAGTGTATTGAGGTACGGTGGTGTGAAAAAGTATTGTTTGCCATGTTTGTCACACTTATTTAAATATTATTTAAACAAACAACAAAAACAACTGGTCACAAAATGCAGTTTTGAAATAAAAAACCTATGGTCATGAACTTTGGGTAGTGACCGAAAGGACAAGATTGCCTCTGGGAAAAACCAGGATACGTTAGAGAGACTATGTCTCCCAACTGGCCTTGTCTGGGCCTCCCTGCTTAGGCTGCTGCCCCTGCAACCCCTGGTAGAAGATGGATGGATGAAATGAAAAAGTGGAAAAAGTTTAAAGCAATTTCTAAATATTTGGGGCTCCAGCCAACCACAGTGAGAGCCATGGTAAAAACATTGAACAGTGGTGAACCACAGCCAAAATTTCATAAAAGACCCCACAACAACATCTAAAGAAGTGCAGGCCTCACTTGCCTCAGTCAAGGTCAGTGTTCATGACTCCACCATAAGAAAGACACTGGGCAAAAACGACCTGCATGGCAGAGTTCCAGGCCCAAAACCACTGCTGAACAAAAATAATAATTTAAAAAATAATTTTAAAAATAGGGCGGCACGGCGGTCTCGTGGTTAGCGCGCAGACCTCACAGCTAGGAGACCAGGGTTCAATCCCCACCCTCGGCCATCTCTGTGTGGAGTTTGCATGTTCTCCCCGTGCATGCGTGTGTTTTCTCCGGGTACTCCGGTTTCCTCCCACATTCCAAAAACATGCTAGGTTAATTGGCCACTCCAAATTGTCCATAGGTATGAATGCGAGTGTGAATGGTTGTTTGTCTATATGTGCCCTGTGATTGGCTGGCGACCAGTCCAGGGTGTACCCCGCCTTACGCCCGAAGACAGCTGGGATAGGCTCCAGCACCCCCCGCGACCCTCGTGAGGAAAAAGCGGTAGAAAATGAATGAATGAATGAATGAATGAATGAAAATTAATAATTAGTGCGGCCAACATACATTGAAATATTTCATACGTGCTCCATGCATGTCTCGTAAGTCTGTTGTGTGTCGCCCATATGACAAGAATGCATCAATCACATGAAAACTTGTGTATTTAAAGCTTTTGTACATTTGCATACAATAGTATTGTTATTTGTATTTATCAGTGTATATTAGTTTTCCTTTTTTTGCTTTGTATCTATTATAATATATATGTAAATAAATATTCAGCAGTCGGTACCCCTGCAGCTTTATACACCTGAGTTTTTGCGGGATTGATTGACAAAGGTTCAGCCAGATCCAATCAATAGAATGTCTGACAGCCTAAGAATCATGAACAGCGTCTATCTGCCTCTGGAATGACGAATGCCCAGACAGGTTTGACACCGAGTGGCAGAGATTGAAATATTCAATGGAACTGAATGTTGTACTGTTTGTTTTAGTGTTATTACAGTGGAAATTCCCACACTTTCCAGTCTGTGTACTATACTTGTACTTGTACTATATTTGCTTGTCTTCATCATTTTTTATTGCGGTGCGATACAGATTGGAGGTAGAGCAAACTGAAAAGATGTTAAAATCCTGAAGTAATTGCCTAGTGGGAGAGAGAGAAAGAGAAAGAAAATGAGGGGAAGTGAAAGAGGGAGGGATCTGGAAGAGCAGGCTTTTAATAGTACCAGGCGCACCGACCTTACAGGTGTGCCTCAGCAGACACACTGAAACCGATGCTGGGAGAAAGACATTATGTACTCTAACCACAGTCATGCTTCCTGAGCACTTTCCCACCCATAACTACTCTATTATTAAATGGCGATACACAACTATCCCATCTCAACCTCACACTTAGTAGGTAAAACATTGCATGCAAGACTGCAACAAATTAAAAACATCAAAACACAATCCCTAATATGTACATCCCTGTCCATGGAATGAGGGTGATGTGATTGCTAACACCAGCGGGTGTCCAAACATTTACCAGTGAGGGCCACATAGTCAAAGATGACGGTAAATGGTAAATGTTCCAAATATTTAAACTTTCTTTTCCAGCTTTCCAATTACCCTTTTTATTCTAGTGTTGTCACTGTATTTCCAAGATATTTTGACTTTATTTGCATATTTTTCCCCGAACAATTTTTTCAAAAACAACAACTTGACTTAAAAAAAACATACTTTTTCCTTCATATTCCAACTTTATCCTCTAGCTAGTCTCATAAAATCATGACTTTTTTGTGTTTTTTCTGGACTGCATGGTGATAAAGTGGTTAGCGTGCAGGCCACACAGCTAGGAGACCCGAGTTCAATTCCACCCTCTTTGTGTGGAGTTTGCATGTTCTCCCAGCGTGCATTTTCTACGGGAACTCCGGCTTCCTCCCACATTCCAAAAACATGCTAGGTTAATTGACGACTCCAAATTGTCCATCGGTATGAATGTGAGTGTGAATGGTTGTTTCTCTATATGTGCCCTGTGATTGGCTGGCAACCAGTCCAGGGTGTACCCCGCCTCTCGCCCGAAAATGGCTGGGATACTCCAGCACCCCCGCGGCCCTCGTGAGGATAATGAATATGAATGAATGAATGAAGTTTTTTCCTCTTCATATTTTGCCTTTATTCTGATTTTTCTTCCATTTCCAACTTCAAACAAATCCAACAATTTAAACTTTCTTCTTGTATATTTCCTTCTCGTAATTACAACTTATTCCCATAATATTTTGATTTAATTCTACTAACATTAGCTAGTTTTCCAACAATGACAACTTCATCTTTTGTTTTGTTTCTCATAATATGTCATCAAAATCATTTTAAAAATCTCGACTTTTTCAACTTCATGGCACTAAATTGAAAAATAAAATAACATTTTCTCTTTAGATTGCAACTTTTTCACTTGATATTTTGACTTTATTCTCCATCCGTCCATCCCTCTGTCCATTCGTCCATCCATCTGTTCCTGCATTCATCTGTCCATCCATCCCTCCGTCCATCCATCCGTCCATCCCTCTGTCTGTCCATCCATTCTTCTGTCCATCAATCCGTCCATCCATCCATCCATTCATCCATCCATCAATCCATCAATCCATCAATCCATCAATCCATCAATCCATCAATCCATCCACCCATCCCTCCATCCACCCATCCCTCCATCCATCCATCCACCAGTCCATCCTTCCATCCATCCATCCATCCACCCATTCGTCCATCCACTCGTCCATCCGTCCATCCCTCCATCTTTTCATCTGTTCATCCATCTGTCCACCAATCCCTCCGTCTGTACATCCATCCATCTGTCCATCCATCAGTCCATCCTTCATCCATCCATACATCCCTCCATTAATCTGTGCATCCTTCCATCCAACCATTAGTCCATCCATCAGTCCATCCTTTTGTCCATCCATCAGTCCATCCATCCATCCATCCATCCGTCTTTTCACGACCCCCCAGGCCGTGCTTTGGACACCCCTGGTTTAGACAGTAGAGGGGGGTGTTTGAACACTCCTTAAGTACTCATTTGATTGGCCAAAATGTGAGGGGAAGATGCAGGGATTGGTTGGATATGTGTGTAATGAAGGCAAATGTTCATGTTGACATTATCCTGCAGTCACTATTTCTTGTCCTATTATTTAATCAAGCTCAATAGGTCAACTTTCATTTCAAGTACTACGTTTCACAGTGTGCTTAAATGCCACATCTTGTGTTTCTCCAGGGAGGGAAACCAGGCTTTTCGGGAGACCATGGCAAAATTGGAGAGACATCCATGTGTTAGAGGATTGTCCTTTACGTCATTCCTCATCCTACCCTTCCAGAGGATCACCAGACTCAAGTTGCTTGTACAGGTGAGCATGCCAACATGATTTAAAGCCATAGTGCAATGGCGGGAATACGTTTTCAAGACAAACTTTGTGTCTGACGTCTGGCATCACACAGAACATCCTGAAAAAAACCGAGGAAAACTCCCAGAGGGAAGCCAACGCCATAAAAGCACACCAGCGACTGGAGCAGGTGAGCATCAGTGTTTGGCAAGATAGAAATATGACAAGCACTGATTTTATTGAATACATATCCGTGTCTCCTACAGATTGTCAAAGAGTGTAACGAGGGCGTTCGAAAAATGAGTCGCACGGAAGAGCTTATCAGCATTGAGAAGACGTTAGAGTTTAAATCCAAGGTAAAGAAATGCTTAGGAGTAGAGCGTCAAACCAGCAGATCATGAGCCACTGTGGCCCGAGGGCATGTCGTCAATAATGTACACGTTTTCTTCACCTTGACGTTGTACAGCCTGTAGAAAGTCTTTAATGTTAGTGTGACATCATGATTCTTGCTGATCAGACAATCGCACATGCCTCATAGTGAAAAATGAAAGCATACAACTTTGCCACTTTGATATTTTTGGAGAGAAACTATGTCGATATGCTAAGAAGTTTTTATATTTCAAGAAAAAAAATGCATCGCAGCTTTGTCGTACACGTGAAAAAGGCTATAATTAATGGCAGTTATGCTGTTGTTGTTTTTGGTATTTTCCAAATATTGCCACTTTCTTGGGCGGCACGGTGGTCTAGGGGTTAGCGCGCAGACCTCACAGCTAGGAGACCAGGGTTCATGTTCTCCCCGTGCATGCGTGGGTTTTTTCCGGGTACTCCGGTTTCCTCCCACATTCCAAAAACATGCTAGGTTAATTGGCGACTCCAAATTGTCCATAGGTATGAATGTGAGTGTGAATGGTTGTTTGTCTATATGTGCCCTGTGATTGGCTGGCCACCAGTCCAGGGTGTACTCCGCCTTACGCCCGAAGCACCCCCCGCGACCCTCGTGAGGAAAAGCGGTAGAAAATGAATGAATGAATGAATGCAACTTTCTTCTTAAAGGGGACCTATTTTGCTAATTTTGGACCCTTTGTATTGAGTTGTGGACTCCTATACAGTAGCTACACACCATAACCCGCGAAGAAAGCTTTCTAGAGCTTCAATAATATGCACCTATTCCAGCTGTATTTCCTTGCATTTCCAAAATGCTCTGTTTTCATTTATTCCACCCCTGGCCTGCCTTCGGGCACGCCCACTTTGCTGTGATTGGTCATACTCCGCTTGTACAGCTAACAACTTGTACAGCTTCTACCCAGGCACGCCCATATGAAGTGCAAAGTGCAGCTCACTGTGACAAAGCAGGGCTCACTTCCAAATGCGCAAACCTCATTATCTGAAACATCGGTGTGGTTTAACACGAGAATACAACATTCTAACTACATTTATAGGTCAGAAAAGTGGAAAAGGCATAATAGGTCCCTTGAAGATAATATTTTCTACTTTTCAAATTTACTACTTGCAATATTTTGACTTTATTTTCATAGTATTATAACTTTTTCCCAATGTTTCTAAAAATCAACTTTGGTCTTTACCCTCATTTTGTTGTTTTTCTTTCCTCTATATTTCAACTTTCTTCTTAAATAATCTTCATAAATACCCATCTTGTTGACGCGGTGCGGCGTGGTGTGGCATTGACCTCACGATGCAGAGATGGGAAGCCAGTGTTGTCAAAAACTGAGCAGGAGACACGTGGCTCAAACATACCACAAGCAACAGCGTGCACAAACAAGCAACGCTCAGACGCCGCATCACGCCACCAGCTGAACTAAGATAAGACTTTGGGTTGACAGCAGTGAAAGTACAAGAGCACACAAGAGCAGATCAAGTGCAAAAACAGGGTCATACAAATGGGAAGTTATATACACTATATCCAGTTACAGTATATACATGTGGACCAAGTCACACATGGAGAGTATTTTATTGTACGTATTTATTGGCAGGGTTAATTGCACGGTTATTGTACCGGATTGATTATAGAGCTGTGATATCTCTCCTTCACGCACTGGATGTATCATTTGTATACAGAGGTGAGCTTCCTGGTACAATAGAGTACATTCTCGGTGTGTAATGTTGACAGCATGCAGGTACTGGATTGCCTCTGCTATGCTCTACATAATTTTATTTAATTTTTCTTCTTGTCATTGTCACTTTATTCCCACAATATTTCATAATGATAACTTTTTCTCCAATGTCATTTTCCAAAAATGAGCTTTTATTTTGTTGTTGTTTTGCATTTTTGTAAAATAATAATAATAATAGTAATAGTAATAGTAATAGTAATAGTAATAATAATAATAATAGCTTAAAAGAATAACGTCTTTTTTCATTCATATTTCAACTTTATATTACAAAAGTGACTTTATTTTCCTCATTACATGATGACATTATTCTAAAAAAATGACAGCTTTTTCTTGTTAAATGACAACTTTTTTCTATCTATTACTATACTATACTATACTATACTATACTATACTATACTATACTATACTATACTATACTATACTATACTATACTATACTATACTATACTATTCTACGTTTCTTGTCATTATTATGATTTTATTGTCTTTATTTGTCTTTATTGTCTTGTCTTTTGGTTCTTTTTTCATTTTAATTGGTTTTATTTTTTATACTTTTATTGCTTTGCTTCTTGTTTTTATTATTTTGATATCTATTTTACTATTTTATTTCTCATTTAATCTTTTAGTTTCGGATTAAATTCAATTTGTACCTTTATTTATTGTATTTTATTTTTACTTTTTATTTTACTAGTCTGTGCAGCACTTTGGAAACTCTGTTTATAAAATGTGCAATATAAATAAAGTGGATTGATTGGATTTATTCCCATACTTAGTGCTACTAATGTAACAGTTACTGATGCAAAAGTGACCTCATTAGTGTGCAGTTGCGTCTGTTTTTGCCTCACGTGCAAAAAAATATCAAAGATGTATAAATGCTCTCGAGGTCATAAAAACGAGCAAACCCATAACAAATGCTCATGAGTGACACTCAAAGGCCAATAAGATGCATTACACGTGCATTTAAATGATAAAATGTATAGGTACTCACCACTAATGCATAAGAATGTAAGATGACTGATAGAACAGATGGAATCACAGTCACTGGTCGTCAGGCTACCATGACAACCGGGCTTCCATCCACGGTCAAATGCCGTTTCCAAGTCCATTTGGCCTCCTGGTTCATTTCTCATAATAGTGAAAATATTTCATTTCATGCTCCAAAAATCCAAACTTAAAAAAAATCTTTCATATTTCTGTCAAACTCTATGCCACTGAAATGACATTATCCCACTCTACATCTGACCTTTGACCTCTCGACCCATTTAGTCTGTGCCCATCATCTCCCACTCTCGCTGGTTGCTGAAGAAGGGTGAGGTGCAGCTCATGGCAGGACCCAAGAGCACCAGGACAATGCGAAGCCGCAAGCTCTACCAACCCGTTTTCCTCTTCCTTTTCAACAACCTGCTGCTGGTCACCAAGCCCAGCTCCAGGTGAGCAACCATCATCCATATTCTCACCTGAACTGCTGTCACTTAGTTTGTATCCTGAAAGGAATTTCATTTTATTGCTCAGTGGGGACAAGTTCCAGGTTCTGGACTCATGCATGCGGTCCATGTTGAGGACGGAAGACCAGGAAGACCAAGGCCAGGTTCTGGCCAATGTCTTTCATCTTAAATTGCTGGAGAACCAAGAAGACCGTCAAGTGGACTACATGCTCAAGACCTCAAGCATGTGAGTTTGCAAATCCAATATGATTGGAAAAATAGCATGCTATGCATTTTACAAAGCATTTATTCGACCGATGCAATCAATGGAATTGTGTGCACAGGAGTGATAAACTTCGATGGATGTGTGCTCTGACTCCCAACCGCCGCACACGTTTCACGTCGACCAGTGCACACGAGCCAGGTGAGATGTCACAGCCGCACATGAAACAATCGGCATGCGGATGTGATACGGAACTAATTGTTTGATCTGTGATTTTTAGATTCTTTACAGGTGCAGTGTATTCAGTCTTATTCCTCTCAGGAGCCGGATGAGCTTTCCATTGAGATGGCTGATGTTTTGAATCTCTTGGAGAAGACAGATGATGGTGGGTGAATGCACAAATCTTCTTTTCATGTAACATTTGAAGTATGTCCAGGACATGGTCATTTGCACTGGTTTCATTTTCTCTTTGGCTCTAAAAATGTAGGCGCTTGGGTTCTTTGGGGGTGGTCACAATCAGGTTGTTGTTGTTGGTACTGTGGCCTATCCTGCATAACAGGAAGTCGCCAGCTAAGATTTTGGCCAAACAAATTGTCAGAGGTCTCTGTTCCCACTGAATGACAAGGAGAATGAGACAGTCTTTGGGGGAGAGATGTCAGGACATTGTTGGAAGCAGACAATGATGGCGATGATGCAAACCTCCATCATCCATCATTTTCTTCCACTTAATCGGGCCCAGGTCACGGGGGCGGCAGTCTGAGCAGGGAAGTCCTGAGGTCCTATTACAGTTCCACCATTCTTAGGCCAGCTGTGAGATAATTCCTCTGAGGTCTGCCTCTCTCACGGCTGGAGGCATCCAGACTAGATGCTCAAGCCAACTCCTGACCCTCTCTTAGGGTGACTACTGCCACCCTAACTCACTTGGGTACCTTGTTTCTGCAATCCAGTTATTTTAATAGCAAACAACTGTTCCTGACCAGGCTGCACGGTGTTCGAGTGGTTAGTGCGCAGACCTCACAGCTAGGAGACCAGGGTTCAATTCCACCCTCGGGCATCTCTGTGTGGAGTTTGCATGTTCTCCCCGTGCATGCGTGGGTTTTCTCCGGGTACTCCGGTTTCCTCCCACATTCCAAAAACATGCTAGGTTAATTGGCGACTCCAAATTGTCCATAGGTATGAATGTGAGTGTGAATGGTTGTTTGTCTATATGTGCCCTGTGATTGGCTGGCGACCAGTCCGAGGTGTACCCCGCCTCTCGCCCCAAGACAGCTGGGATAGGCTCCAGCACCCCTCGCGACCCTCGTGAGGATAAGTGGTAGAAAATGAATATAAAGAACATGCAAACTTGACACAGAGATGGCCGAGTGTGGAATTGAACTTGGGTCTCTTAGCTCCTAACCACTCGACCTCCGTGGGTTTGAAATACATTTGTTTGTTATGCTTGGAGAAAATTCTTTCGAGTTTGCCAGACAAAACCAGCCACCTAAAGGACTGCCACGTTTCATCTGCAGTTTCCACCCTCAGGCTCAGGGGTAGGGGTTCCTCGTCTCGTAGTGGATTTGACAAGGGTCCAGCTACAATACCTACAGTTAGAAAAATCGGTCTTGATGTGTTCTGTTCCTTCTATCTTCTGCTGTTGGTGATGGGATCTTCTCTGCTATAGCATTGAGGTTCTGATCACACCAAGCTTGTCTTCTATCAATGCTTCCATCCTTCTCTGCGCCAACAGCAAAACTATTGTGACCACCCCCATGGGACAACCCCCACCAGTGAAACTCACAATTCAAATTTTAGAGCCTCGATTTAACGTACAGTATGTGTACATCTTTCTGTGGCTTCTCTGTTCCAGGCTGGATGATGGGTCAAAGGCTCCATGATGGCGAAAGAGGTTGGTTCCCAAGTCGACTTGTCGAGGAGATTCAGAGTAAGGAGGTCCGAGCTCAGAACTGGAGAGAGGCAATTAAGGTTCAAATGGCTCAAGAGGGAGGGTCAGCCATCCAAAGTGGAGGAAGGTTTGGCCTACGGGGGGGGAGGCCCATCCCAAAAGCCTCCAGCATCTTCAGTTCGTGGAATGATCAGATGGGAGACAAGTAAAGCTTTGGCTTTAGGAATCTGCATGTGATTTCATTCCTGTACAACCCCTCTTGTTGTGTAGTTTTCGAACCATGGACAGAAGAGAACTTCCTGTCTGGCTCTCATTATACAGTACAGCAAAGTAAAGGATTTCATCCCCTGGTTATCAATCTACAGTATGCTGATTTTGTACATTTAAGCCCTGAGAAAGATACGAACAGTCCAGAACGTTTATGGTCGGTTTATTGTATCCGAGAGAGATGACAGAGGTCATAGTCAATGCCCGCAACAAGACGTATGTACAGACCCCGTGTGAAAGGGCTTGGGAGAGTGTGAGAAATGGTGAATATGAATCCAAAACAGGCTGCACGGTGGACGAGTGGTTAGCGTGCAGACCTCACAGCTAGGAGACCAGGGTTCAATTCCACCCTTGAACTAGACAAAACTTTGTTTGATTACTAGTATCAACATTTGCGTTTGGCCTTTTTGCTGGCTTTTGACTTCATTCTTGTAAAATTACTGCTTTTTTTCCCATTTGCTCCTGTTGTTGTTTTTTTTCCCCAACTATTTCAACTATGACTTAAATTATCTGTATTTTTTTCATAATATTATGTAAGATAATTTTTGGGTGGCACGGCGGAAAAAAGTGGTTAGCGCGCAGACCTCACAGCTAGGAGACCAGGGTTCAATTCCGCCCTCGGCCATCTCTGTGTGGAGTTTGCATGTTCTTCCCCGTGCATGCGTGGGTTTTCTTCGGGTTTCTCCCACATTCCCAAAACATGCTAGGTTAATTGGCGACTCCAAATTGTCCATAGGTATGAATGTGAGTGTGAATGGTTGTTTGTCTATATGTGCCCTGTGATTGGCTGGCCACCAGTCCAGGGTGTACCCCGCCTCTTGCCCGAAGACGGCTGGGATAGGCTCCAGCACCCCCGCGACCCTCGTGAGGATAAACGGTAGAAAACTACTGTTAAACATGGAGGTGGAAACGTTCTGGTTTGGGATTGTTTTAGTCGGTCCTAGAAATGTCTGACCTCTGCGCTTGCCAACGAGGAATACGACACAGTTTGCTTGGGGATCAAATACTTGTTTGTCATATGTTACACTTACCATAGGAATTCTGGACTATTCCTTTCTTTGGAAGAGGGTGAACTTACAAAGTCAGCAGGAATGAATAGAGGATGAAGTCTTATTATCCTTTCTGCATGGTAACGGACCAATCAAAGAAACTCAAGTCACCTTGCATGCCTCATAAATGTGCAATGGAGGGGTTTTGTTATGTATGCCCCCTTTACTGTGGTGCGTAATAAATGAAGACAAACAGCTTTTTGTGGGGGGTGCAATGGCAGATACCCCTACATGTTGTTCCTATTTTTGTGCAGATAATGTAAATGTTCCTCAGATGCATGGACAAGGTTTATCGTGTTCATTCATTTCATTGTAAAAATACATCCAAACCACTGATAATGTGTTTATGGCTGCTTAAAGAACAAGTCAACCAAACGTTACTTGACCCAAACATGTGTTTTGGTTGTATGACTCAGTGACTACAACAAGGACTGTTGTTGGATTGATGGTCAGTTATTGAAAATTACACCTTAAAAGTGCAGATCCCAAATGATGATGCCATGATACCCCACAAATGCACTTTGGCTGTAAAATAAACTAACTTTAAAATGTTTGTCTATCATATAAGTTATTTTATGATACAAAAATATAGCTTAATTTCAATTTGGCATACACAGTATAGACTGTGTTGAACAACACTTTATTACTATCACCCCAACAGTAACTACACACCAAGATACACAAATCAGTGTAAATGTATCGAATGTATTATGAAGTCTGGACAGCATGATTGTATCTTTCTGTCTGTGTACAATAAGGAAAACATTCAATGTTTTCACTCAGAATGACAAAGGAATTGTTATTTCATTTTTTTTAAATATGTAAATTATTGCGGACATGAAAGTAAAAACAATATAATCAGAAGTTTGCCCATTGTGATTTCTTCTAGCGGTTGTGTTTTGTCGCTTTAAAGACTATAAAAGGTATAAGCCGTATATACATATAAGACGTATCCACATCACAACATAGGACAAACACAAAGACACACATTAGTGCTTGCAATCCTACCTGCATTTTAATTAATAAACCATGCTGTTTCCTGCTCAAATACGTATGCATATTTAAGCAAATGTGACATATTTCTTGTCTAAATGAAGCATAAAACTGTGTAAATGAACTAAATTAGCGATACAGTTGTTGGATTCCCACCAAGCAGGATTCAATGTCAACTAAATATTTTCTTATAAAAAACCTGTTTATGCAAACAGACTGGTGAAGAAGGACAAAATAAGAAGCACAGTTCAGTCTGGAGCAGATAACAGATTCAACTAAACCGTTTAGGAGTACCAATAGTAGATTGGTCATTTATATTTGTGCATGTCGTACCATGTCGTGCATTCCGTTACGTGTCATGTAGGACCCCTAACCTATACCTACTTATTAGAGGCACGTGGAACATTTTTACTGCATAATCGACATGCCTATGCCTGAACATTTTCCAGTGCCCATTGGTTATGCTCGAGTTCCCCTTGTGAACCAGTAGGAAGAGCTGCCACCAACACATTAAAACTGAATCCTAATCTCACCCCTACCCGTCTAAAGAATAGCACATTGCATAGGCTCAACTTTTCTGCCCATATGGACTCTGAGGTCAGGGGTCGGCAACCTTTACTACCAGAAGCGCCCCCTCCTCCACAAAAGAAAATGAATCTGTCCATGCAGGTCGGCACACACTGGCTTTCTCTTCCTTTATGGACAGTTAGATATTAATATGCACATTTCTACACTCAAAAAAAAAATGTTTAGCCTCAACAAAAAAAATCAACGCAACAGTTTCCATTAGTCTTTCTTAGTTATGACAACTTAATTTGAAATTGCTTTGAACCAACAAACAATATTGCATTGCACGAAATATATATATATATATATATATACTTCATTTTTCTTTTTGGTATTTTTTGTACTTTCAAGAAAGACAGTTCAACCACTGCTTTTGTGCAATTAGCTGCATATTTTTATTTTGAACGCGAGCGTTGCAAAAAGAAAGTAAGAAAACAATCTTACATTTCAACTGCTCCTCTGTGGCAAAAGTTTGTAATTCTTATGTATGTTTGTGTGAGCAGCTCAAAATAACCACATACAAAGTCTTCATAGATATATAACAGCAAAAGACAATGTTATGGCAAGAGACAAACTGCAAAAGAATGAAAGCTGGCAAGTGAAGGAAAGAGTTTCTGACCTGACACCTTGCTGAGCTTCACGGGAGTGATTTCTTGATAAATGGGATCTCAGGCTACCCCATGTTTTAAATGAACAAAAACAGTGCTGGTGAATGCATGGCAGACGTTCCCCACCATGGCCATGACGCAACCTGTAGTGTCTTAGCAACCCAGTTTGTGTAGAAGTTTCAAATCTACAAAGTTTGCACTCACAACCCATATTTCAAAACAATGACACATTTAACAAATGTAAATCTGATTAAAGTAATTTAAGATTACATCATTGCATTTACATGATGATACATTTCCACCTCCAGATTTAAACACGTAGACAAGATAAAGAATGTACTTACTACTTTGATTCCTCTCAGAACATCAGATCACCATTTGGGGGAAAGTCCAGCTGCACATGTGAATGAACAAAATATTTTTTTTTTCTGGAAAAAATGTGGCTGTGGCACTTGGGTAACAGTTGCTGTAGGTAGCAGTTACACGGCTAAACTAGCTCAGGGGAAGAATACAACTAACATTTGGTTACAGTGCTATACAAGCTAGCAGTCACATGTTTAAACAAGCTAGGTTTTACTTATCTCAATGAAAGTCTACTGTGACTAATTTAAACCCATCACTTCAGTAGAACAATTAGAAATACTTTACTCACCATGAAATGTTGCTTCAGCCTCCTGCACTGTCTTGTCTTGTACGAGATGGAACTTAAAATGGAAAGGTTAATGTTGAGAAAAATTATGTTACCAAGCTAATTTTATAAAGTCATGGCAACTTGAATTTTGTTTTAAGCTTACCAACAATAAAATTTGAGTGTATATGACATGCTAAATTAAGTTCATGTAATAGCCAACATTATTATTTGAACATAACTTGAAAAAATAAAGTTAGCAACTTGGAAAGTTTATCTAAATCAATTAATTACATTTTTTACATTGCATTTATGTATTAAATCAAGTGGTGTCAAAAGATACTCTGAATTATTTTTTTGAGTGTACAGTGGAATCACACAACCCAACCCAATCAACAGTGCTCCGTTTTGTTAAGACTGCTGGCACGGGTGCTGGTGTTGCGGACCCCAGAGCACAGACACAGGTAAGATGTAAAAAAAGGTATTTAATAATAACACAAGGAGAAAGAAACACATGAATGCTCAACAAGTAGATAGATAGTTGGCAGCAAGGAATGAAGGCTTATAAGGATTTCTATTGGCAGGGGAAAACAAAGCATGCACAAAGCTGGTGAGGTGAAGCAACAATCTGACAAAGAATGGCTGGACCTAAGAAGGCTTAATTGTAGATGAGGTGCAGGTGTGCTGGTCAGAGGAGCAGGAGGGAGGAGACCACTGCAGGACTGGAAGGAGACAGCAGATGGCAGCAGAGAAGTAGTGTGCAAATCATGACAATGTTTGCCTCAGGTCATCTAGCAAGTGATTATTCCCATCTCTACTATTCTATATCTACCTCTGTTGCTTCTCTATGAAAGATTATTATTGTTCCAGTCATTAAGATCTCACCACTTTGATGCAGAAGAAAATGCTTTATTATAAACAGCAACAAAACCAAAGTGTTGAATAAATAAAGGTAATAAATAGATCGGTTACAGACATGTGTTCCTCACTTTTGGTCAGCATCAGATCAAACGACATGAAATTAATGTTCTTAACTCAAGTTGGCTTTTAATTTGTGACGTTTTTGTTCTTTGTGGATATGTGTATATAAGAAAAGGCGGCGCCGCTGAGCGGGATGGTTTACTTCCTGTGCTCTCCTGAGGAGATGTAGCCCACGGCTCTGTTGATGGTGATGGCTCGGACGTAGAAGCCTCTCATCATCTTGTACATCTCCAGTCTGTTGGTGAAGGTGTTGTCCCCCCATACTGGGGACGTGTCCTCCTTGGAGGCAGAGGAAGAAGTTAGCAAACAACAGAGGTGGAGTTCATGACGATAATGCTGATCAATAAAGCAGTCATCTAAGACATATCAAATCATTTTTTTGTCGTCTGAACTGTTGTTGAAAACTTTTTTTTGTCGGAAAACACATTTTATTCCTGAGAGGCGTCTTCAAAAAGAATGGTCGTCTTAAATTCAGAGTTGTATAGTATTTAGGTTGTATTATATTTAAGGTTGTTTTATATTTGAGGTTGTCTTACATTCAGATTCAGGATTTTTATATGCTTGGGGTTGTCTTATATTCAAGGTTGTTTTATATTTGAGGTCGTCTTACGTTCAGATTCAAGATTGTTGCATGTTTAGGTTGTCTTATATTCAAGGTTGTTTTATATTTGAGCTAGTTTTACATTCAGACTCAAGATTGTTGCATGTTTAGGTTGTCTTACATTTAAGGTATTTTTATATTTGAGGTTGTCTTACATTCAGATTCAGGGGTGTTATATATTTAGGGTTGTCTCATATTTAAAGTTGTTTTATATCTGAGGTCATCATATATTCAGATTCAAGATTGTTGCATGTTAAGGGTTGTCTTATATTTATGCTTGTTTTATATTTGAGGTCGTCTTACGTTCAGATTCAAGATTGTTGTATATTTAAGTTGTCTTATATTCAAGGTTGTTTTATATTTGAGCTAGTTTTACATTCAGACTCAAGATTGTTGCATGTTTAGGTTGTCTTATATTCAAGGTTGTTTTATATTTGAGCTAGTTTTACATTCAGACTCAAGATTGTTGCATGTTTAGGTTGTCTTACATTTAAGGTCTTTTTGTATTTGAGGTTGTCTTACATTCAGATTCAGGGTTGTCATATGTTTAGGGTTGTCTCATATTTAAAGTTGTTTTATATCTAAGGTCATCATACATTCAGATTCAAGATTGTTGCATGTTAAGGGCTGTCTTATATTTAACATTGTTTTATATCTGAGGTCGCCTTACATTCAAATTCAGAATTTTCACATGTTTAGGGTTGTGTTATATTTATGGTTGTTTTATATTTGAGGTCGTCTTACATTCAGATTCAAGATTGTTGCATGTTTAGGTTGTCTTATATTTAATGTTGTTTTATATTTGAGCTTGTTTTACATTCAGATTCAAGATTGGTGCATGTTTAGGTTGTCTTATATTTAAGGTCTTTTTATATTTGAGGTTGTCTTACATTCAGATTCAGGGGTGTCATATATTTAGGGTTGTCTTGCATGTTAAGGGTTGTCTTATATTTATGGTTGTTTCATATTTGAGGTCATCTTACATTCAGATTCAAGATTGTTGCATGTTTAGGTTGTCTTATATTTAATGTTGTTTTATATTTGAGCTTGTTTTACATTCAGATTCAAGATTGGTGCATGTTTAGGTTGTCCAATATTCAAGGTCTTTTTATATTTGAGGTTGTCTTACATTCAGATTCAGGGGTGTCATATACGTATTTAGGGTTGTCTCATATTTAAAGGTGTTTTATATCTAAGGTCATCATACATTCGGATTCAAGATTGTTGCATGTATTAAGAGTTGTCTTATATTTAAAGTTGTTTTATATCTGAGGTCGTCTTACATTCAAATTCAGAATTTTCATATGTTTAGGGTTGTGTTATATTTATGGTTGTTTTATATTTGAGGTCGTCTTACATTCAGATTCAAGATTGTTGCATGTTTAGGTTGTCTTATATTTAAGGTTGTTTTATATTTGAGCTAGTTTTACATTCAGATTCAAGATTGTTGCATGTTTAGGTTGTCGTATATTTAAGGTTGTTTTATATTTGAGGTCGTCTTACATTCAGATTCAAGATTGTTGCATGTTTAGGTTGTCGTATATTTAGGGTTGTTTTATATTTGATGTCGTCTTACATTCAGGATTATTTGAGGTCTTACATTCAGATTCAGGATTGTTGTATGATTAGGGCTGGTGTTTTATATTTAGGGCCAGCTTAATTTAGGGTTGTCTTACATTCAGGACTTTTTGATATTTATGCTCATCTTATATTTAGGGCTGTCATCAAGGTTTGTCTTGTGTCTGGAGTCGTCATATATTCGGACCAGTATGGAATTGTAAAGTGGAACTTTTACGAGACTAAAAGAGGTCCATGAAGATGTGAAATACCTCCTCCAAGTCTCCTCCTTCATTGGCCATGAGAGAACAGTTCTGCGTGAAAAACAACAACAAAGGATTTAGCCAGGAGATTTTCAAAGGTCCTTTCCCAAAGGGTCCCAGCTGCACATGGGCAACAAACCTTCTTTAGGTCCTGGATGAGTTCCAGGGTCGGGCGAAGAAGTGCACTTTCCTCTTCAGGGTTTCTGAGTGCAGACTGGAGGTAGGAGCGAATGACGGCATCGTAGTGGAGCACGTCCCTCATGATGTTCCTCAGACACTCACCCTGTCAGCACAACGTGCATTCTGTCATGTCTGCACATCATCTCACAGGACACAACATTAGGTACACCTGCACAATACTGCCATGACATAAATAATACTCTCAGCTTCATTCAACAATATTCTAGTATTATTATCTCTTGATGAAGCTACAAGATGAGATGTGAAATTGTGTACCTAATGAAGTGGCCAGTGGGCGTATGATAACAGCAGAAGATGACATCATCATCATCACAACAGAAACTTAAGTCATTACCTCATCAAAGGAGGAATTTCTCAGCACTGTGCAGCCTGAATTCTGGAGAGGAAAATAATAACAAAGTAATACATGTGTATATCATCAAATTAAAATACAAAAATACATTTCAAATAACTATAAAAAGTCCCAAAGGTGCATAACATTGCTATGTAATGCAATGTAAATATTTAGACATTATTATTAGTATTTTGTGAAAATGAATAAGAACTTTATTTAAGAAACATTTCACAGAAACAAATATGTATAGATTAAAATATATTATTTTTATCAGTATCACCTGTTGCATCTCGGGCACGCATGCGCGTAAGGTGTCAGCTGAACCGCTCATTTTCACCGTTTCCGACGTGACCGCGTAAAACAAAACATCCTTTAAAAAAAAAGAAAACATGACGTTTTATAGTCGAAAGAGAAGGGGTGTAAAGTCCAAGTAGAATAAATACTTACACTCCTGAGAAGCCCGGTGATGTTGACCAGGAGTCTTCGGAAGAGCACGGAGCAGGTGGCGCACTCATGCGCGCTCAGGTTGCGCACAGGCAGTGAAGTGGATGTGCGCCACTTCAAGGTGGACGAAAGCAGCAAGAAGCTCATCACGTCTAGAAAGTAGAAAACAGGACCCAAAAAATCGAATCAAAACGTTTTTCTGGCGTATATTTGTGCCTGGTGTGACTTACAGGAGATAAAGTGTGCCATGTTTGTCGTGTGTGTGCTCTGTCTGTCTTCTCCGTCTTACCTGATGCATTTATATACTGTATCTCCTGTACAGTGCAGGGGATATACCATCCTCTCCCTCCTCCGGCGCCATGGAAAGATGTTATTTCCTCTTCAGAAGGCGTAAGAAGGAAGTCACGGTGTTGCATAGTTTGTGACAGGCAGAGAGTAGAAAAGGTTGGTTGCGATGAGATGTGTGGTTGTCATACAATCAACGCAGAGGCGTTTTTGTGGGCCGCTTGGTTTCGCAGAAGTCATACTGGCTCTGTCCACACGGGGGCGCCAAAGAGTCTTATTGTGGTTTAATTGTGGCATAATTGTGCTACGTTTGTGGTTGAACATGGCCTGTTATTTGCCAAAAAATGTGCACATTGAGGCAAATGTCACATATTTACTTTCTTTTTTATTTATTCATTTTTTATGTACATATTTACTCATTTATTGCTTATTATTTATTTATTACTTATTTCTATTTACATATTTACTTTCCAAGTTAAGCATTATCAAATGTAGCCGTATTGAAATTGTGAATAACAGTCACAATAATATCCTACAAATAACCACATGGGATACCCTGTGTGGCTGTAATCCAGCAAAAATTCAACTCTGAACCCTACGACGTCACTTCCTGTCCATACGCCATTTATCTCTTAAACGTCTTATTTTCTCCAGAATATATCTACTAGCTGATATGAATGTTAAATGTGTTATTTCATGTGTAGGAAAAACATATTTAGATGATATAATCAGGTTTTCTATGCCATAGCAGAGTTTCCTGTTTCTTTCCCCCAAATGAAGCATTTTAAAACATACAAGTAGCCAAACAAAGTAAAATACAAATACAAGATATGTATTCCATATTGGTTGATAATTGTTCGGTGAGTGCAAGACTTGTTGTATATATATATATATATATATATATATATATATATATATATATATATATATATATATATATATATATATATATAGTATTAGATATTTATTCTACAATCATATATTTATTTATTGTCTAGACTTGCTAATATAAGACTTGTTGTATATATTATTATATTATATATAATATATAATATGTTATATATAATATAATAATATATACGGACACCTATCGACCAATATGGAATACATATCTTGTATTCTTTACTTTGAATTGTATTCTTTTACTTCGTTTGGCTATTTTATTTATTATTATTTGGAGTGGCCGGACCACATTTTTTACGCCATCTAGAAATGAAATTTTATATATACATATATAAATACATACATGCTAAACAGATTTGCGAATTTGGCGTGGAGTTTTATATATACATATATATATAAAATTTCATTTCTAGATGGCGTAAATATAAAATTTCATTCCACTCCAAATTGGCAAATCTGTTTAGCATGTAAGGGCTTTTAGATCAACAATACTATCTGCCCTAATGGCTGGACGGAACACACACACACACACACAAAAAAACAGGTTTCCTATGCCATGAATACAAAAATGACGAATGGAACCAATTAACCGCGAAGAACAAGCAATTGTTTTATTTATATAAAGTGAAATATCATCAGAGGCTTTCAAATGAATGTGGAATTTTCCTGCCATCATTCCTGCTTTTGTTTTGGCCTCATTAAAGAAATCCCTTCATTGGGAGAATGATGCGTTTGTTGTTGTGTGTTGCAGTGAGAAAGAGAGCGAGAGGATGCTGTGAAACTTGAGCAGTTAAGGAGCGAGTTTAAGTCATCAGGAGTTTCCTGGCCTTCAAGCAGTGAAACTTATCGTCGTCGTGTATGTAAACATCAGCGGTAAGCCTTGTGGTGACTACGTGTGTATTGTGAAAGAGGAAGCTGGCCTGCAAAAGTCAACATAGCGCACGTCGGTATATGAAACAAAGTTTATTCTTTATTTTACATATCTGTACATAAAACATTTTCTCCCCTCAAATAAAGTTTCTGAATACAGTAGGATGAAAAGGATATTAACACACCGATTCGTCGTCGTCTTCTTCAAATGTGGCCACAAAATCAAGATGAAGAGCAATTGGAGTGAATGTTTTTTTTTTTGTTTGTTTGTTGTTTTTTTTTTTTTTTTACCAAAAGCTACGACTCCACTACAAGGCAGGCATGTTTCCTTTACACTCTTTTAGCACCTTCAAATAAACATTTGTCAGTTGAAAACTACCATTTGTGCAGAATATGAAATACTTTACAGTCCAACTTAAAATGCTCTGAAGATAATTAGCCATCATCTTTTTAATACAGTGTTGTTTCTTTTTCTTTTTTATTCTTAAGACTGACTTTCTACTAAAGTTTTCACTAGAACTTTACTTTTTTTTCCCCCACAATTTTTTTTTTTTTTGCATTTGACAGTAATAATTTAGTGGCGAATGTAGAAAGTTGTAAAGTAAAACGAGAGCAAAGCAAGGCCGATTACTTCACAGGAAGCTGGGACAGAATCCATGACAATACACCATCTGTTTCCTTGTTTCCTTTCCTCCTCCCAAGGAAGTACAGGCATCGCTCCGTCCGTCCTTGGGATGCAAGCGCGTGAGAGTTGGAGGTTGTGGGCGGAGGAAGGAGAGCAGGAAGGCGTAAAATGGCGCCGGGAGACAAGCGAGCAGATGTGGATGGAGATGGAGGTGTGACGGTTTGGTGAAGGGCTTCATTTGGTTCAGGCGGCAGGGAAGGGAAGATGAGCTGGAGCCAGCAGGGGGGGACATGGCGACCTTCTTATTTGGATAGGGTCCTCTCAGCCAAATGTTTCTGCTGGCTTTCGGCATGCCTGAAAGGAGACACGTGTGATTGCTTTCAACCATTGGGGTTGGAGTTTGGGGTGGGTATAAAACTGGAATGTGGTTTTCAAGTTGAGCTTTTTAAATTTGGGTCAGGGTTTGAGTGCAATTTAGTGCAGGGGTGTCCAAACGGTTTCCAGTGAGGGTCATATTTTTCACTGTTTTTATTTTCTTGAAACAAAAAACTGCACCTCAGTTTTGTCATATCGGTGAAAAAGCCTCTTATTGACATCAACTTCACTCTTGTTTTGCCCCCCTCCACACCCTGATTTTATTTATTTTATTTTTATTTACTTTCTGTTTAAATGATCATACATTTTCTTTTTTTTGTGATTTTCTTCTCAAAATATTTAGAATTTATTCTTGCTAAATTACAACTTTTTTCCCCAATTTTTTTCTGCTGTTATAATTTTTTTAAAACCTTTCCAACCATTCAAACTTTTCTTCTTATAATTACGACTTTATTCCCCCAATATTTTGACTTCATTCATTTTATTTATTTTGACTTGTAATTTTAGAACTCTTTCAACAACTACAATTTTCAAAAATTACAACTTTTATTTTGTCATAATATTGCAAGTTTATTCTTGTAAAATTTTGACTTTTTTCTAGTTAAATTATGACAATTTTCTATTAATATATGGACTTTATTCTTGTGAAATTACAGCAGTTTTTCTATTTTTTTCCCAACTAAAACTTAAACTTTCTTCTGGTAAATTTTCTTCACATAATTCTGACTTTATTCCCATTATATTTTCACTTTAACCTTGTAAATTAGAACGTCCCACAAGTAAGTTTTTCCAAAAATGACCCACCCCTGCCCTAAAACCCCACACTAACCCCCATAGGGGGGGGGGAAATGAGATTAGGAGTGACACCATGAAGGTCAGAGGTCATGTTTCTTCTCCTCACCTGGTGAGGTCCTCGATGTCGACCAGCATGGCATCTTGCTCCATGTGGAGTTCATCTCGGACCACCAGCAGCTGGACCAACTCCTCGTTCAGACCTGCATGGCACACATAGAGAATGAGAAGAAATCAGCATATTAATTTTTTACTTCAAAAAAGCATTTTTATATATATCTTTATTATACAAAGGCCCCATATGTCTTATCCATATTGACATATTTGGTATACATATTGTGTATCAGTGACAAGAACTAATAACACGTCGGAACAAGAGGCTTTTATTGCAGTTTTCCATGCTCTCACGATGCAACTCTGGACCCCCGACCTCACTTCCTGTCCTTCAGACAGAACATATTTACAGCAACATGTCTTATATTCTCTTATTATGTATACTATATTGGGTAATAGGAGTGTATAGGTGACTATAGGGGTGTTATTTCATGTCTTGGAGGCTCTAATTGTGTTAATAAGCATATTTAGAAGGTGGTAAAGACGTTTTCTATGCTATAACTACAAAAATATTCAATTTGTAAATAAAGATTCCTAAAATTCACTTATCGCCGTAAGGGTCTGAAACTAATTAACTGTGATGATTCCTGAGGTAATGATGATTTTATGATAATTTTAGTGATAATTGGTCAAATTCTCTATTAAAGGTTACAATGCTGCACATACACATCAGGTATGAAATGATGTCATTGATGTCATCACAACAAGAAAATAAAAGAAAAAAGTTCCACTCTGGTTCTTTGGTGTGAAACCACGTGTTGTCATGTTGTGGTCCCTGAGGGACGCCAACAAAGGAGTGAGCTTTGTGTAATTGTGGACTTGTGGGGACTTTTACAGCTGATTTGTGTGATGAAGTGATATTTTTTGATGATTTATTGCATCTTTCAAAGGTCAGCCATGAGCACGGTGACAGTAAACTCTTGTGCTCAAAGATTTCTTCAGTCTTTTACTCTTTTACTGTATACGGTATATTATATTGTATACTGTGTGTGTTGAACTCACTCTCAATCTGGGAGTGCAGGTCGTTGACGATCACCTGCAGCTGTCCCAGGGTCATGTCCCTCAGGTCGTTGGGCTTCAGGCTTCTTTTCATGAGACATTCACTGATGTGAGGCATGTGTGGAAGCTGAAAGACAAGAAGAAGTGGAACCGTCATCTAGCGTACGCTATCCAGAAAACATTTCATGGAAAAGCTTGATGTCCAAACAATAAATCCAAATTAAGTAAGGCACTTACTTAATTCTAGAGTTCACTTTGTTCCCTTAAAAACCGCTTAAAATGCTCCAGAAATAATAATGTATCAGAATCAATTACTGACCTAGTCAAGACAGGATTTGAAGATATTGTATATAAAATGTTGCATATTGTTTCTATATATAAAAATAATATAACATTTTTTTTCAACGTGCGTGAAAAATCTAGAATCATGAAAAAAATATTATGAAATTATCTGTTAAAAAGTGTAAGTGGGAAAAAAACATTAATATAGGTCACTTTTACATGGGGGGGGGCATTGTGGGATATAAGGGTAAAAAGGATAAAAGGAACAAAGCAGTGAAAAGAATAAAGTCAAAATATTAAGAGAAGAAAATGATAAAAATGTGTATTAATTTTCATAAAAATGTTTTTTTATTAGCATAATTTTAGTAGTATAAAGCTGAAATATGAAAGAAATATTTTTTTCAAGTGGTAATATTAAAAAAAAGCAAAACACAAATATATTTGTAATTTTTGGAAAATTAGTTTAAAAAATACATTTAAATTATTTTATTTTAGAATGTTCCAAAATAAAGTATTATAGTAATAAAATCATAATTTAGATGTAAAAAAAAAAAATCAAAATTGTGACCAAGAGAGCAAAGAGTGAAGTTGATATTAAGAGCTGAGATGGTATTTTCTTGAATTCTATATAACTTCTTACACTTTTTGCTTTGTTGCATCTTTTCATTTTGTGTGGCCTCTGCTGGAAAACTACTGCTAATATAATGTAATACTACTGCTACTAACAGGCGACGTAATATGACGTCACAGCGACGCGCATATAAACCCAGTGACACTGTCGTGTGCCTAACCGAGCACTAGAGGGCAGCAGTGCAAAACACAACAAAGTAAATGTCTTACTGCACTCTTTCACTTTCTCGTGTGTCACTTTGTGCTATAAGAAGAGGTTATGTCATACAATAATAATAAAAAAAAAACGGGTGCTGACCCCAATTTTGCGTCATGTGATGGATCCTATCACTAAACCCAGTGATGGTAATACTGTAGACTACCAGGCACATCAACAATGAGTCAATATCTTACTGAGGAAGTTAAAGGCCTGCGTTTCTGTCTTCTGTCTGATTTAGTCTGCTGTATATTCAAATATGCACGACTGGAAGTGAGTCACTCATTGTGTATTGTAATGCTTCACCCATCAGTGGGAGGTCAACCCACACTGGCGCTGTTGGAAGTCCACCCAGTGAACCACTACACCAGGGGTGTCATAACTTTATGGCATAGTAAAAAAAAAGACAAAAAAGACCGAAAGAGACACTTTGATATGTAAAACATGTACACATCATCTGCGCTCTATAATATTTCAATTTTAACTTTAAATAATTGTATTTGTAATTTAATTGATATTTTTTATTTCATAGTTTTTCCTCATAATATTCTGAAAATAAAATCTGTTTGCTTTAATATTACAACTTTAACTTTAATTAATTTTATTCATAATGTATTTATTATTTATTTTAATAATTGTGTTTTTCCCCTCAAACAACCTTTGTCTTTCATATTTCAGCTTTAAATTCAATGATTGTATTTGTCATTTTGATTAATAATTGTCTGGTTTTCCTTATAATATGAAAATAACATCTTTTTCTTTAATATTTCAACTTAAACTAATTTTATTTGTAAATAATTTTTTTATTTTTTACTTTAATAATTATATTTTTTCCTCACAATATGGTGAAAATAACATTTTTCTTTTATATTTCTAAATGCTAAATTTATGTATTAATTTATTTAATTTATTTTAAATCATTAAATTGAATTAAAATATCCCATTATAATAGGGAATTATCTGAATATTTCAACTTAATATATAATATATTAAGTTTTTGTATATATTATAGTTTTTGTTTTCTTTCAATGTTTGGTATTTTCTTGTTTAATTGTAATTGTAGAACGCGGCGTGGACAAATAAACATAATGTTAAGAAAATAAAGTTAAAATATTACAGTCATAGTTACGAGAAGAAAATTTACAAGAAGAACATTGAAATTATTTATATTACACACACACACACGAAAGCTGTAATATACTCCAATAAAGTTGTGATATATTACAGAAAAAATGTCAACTCATTAAAGTACATACTATGGAAAAAATATTTTACAGAAAACAAGTCTAAATATTTAATGAAAATTGTCAATTTCATGAGAATATATTGGGAACATAACTTGAAAACGATAATTATACAAGAATATTCATGTTACAATAAAGCACTCAAAAATACAGGAGTTACTGAGGACCAAATGAGTAGAGTAGTTACTGAGGACCAAATGAGTAGAGTAGTTACTGAGGAACTAATGAGTAGAGTAGTTACTGAGGAACTAATGGGTAGAGTAGTTACTGAGGAACTAATGAGGAACAAATGAGTAGTAAGTGAGGAACTAAGGCAAATACATAATTATATTAATAATGATACATTGTAGTATTGAGGATGCCTTATGCAGCCGTGGCCTTGATGGGTTTGAATATTCCTTGTGTGTTTTGGCCAGGAAGTGACAGTGATGCTGTCTGACTGCTGAGCACGGCTACATTCCTCAACACAGTCGATGCTTCCCTGCGTATGAATTATGGATGGAGCGGGCCCAGCCTTCCTGCACTTCTGTGAATAAGTAAAGTCTGCAAATCCACGTGGAACTGCACTGCGTGTACGTATCGAGCGTGTGTGTGTGTTTATGTAAGCTCCTGGGGAGGCAGCCAGCCAGAAAAAAAAGGATGAAATAATGATGACTGGTATTGCCGTTTCCTTCCTCTAAACATGGGCCGGGGAAGGGAGGGGCCCCGTGACATCATCACAACATGACAAACACGACGTAGTAGGTCATCCACTCACCAGATCAACCACCGGCGACTTTTTACGATTCTGTTTCTCCACCTCCACCTGCATCTTGGCCATGGGCTTGGCCATGGCCAGCGCCAGCTTGGCCTCCGCCTGCAGCTTCTTCTGTCGACTCAGGAAGTCCATGTCCTCCAGGGACTCTGAGTCCTCCTCTGTGGTGTCCCTGTCCGAGTAGGACGAACTCTGCTTGGACTGCACGCCGACAGAAACGGGAGCGTGTCAAGAAAGAAAGAGACGGAACGTGATCAGCAGGTTGGCGTTGAATGGACTCTAACCAACTGTAATACAGAGTGATGATTCTGTAGTGGAGGAAACGGCCCAGCAGATGGTGCTCTTGACGTTCCTCTATGGGTGCTGCTCATTTGGTTAGCCACAGCGTTTCAATGACACACTATTTAAGGAACGACTGTTTTTATATATAATACAGAGCTGTGATTTAGCTTCCAAATAGTCCATAAACATGTCTCATAATCCTTAGGGCCTAAGAGTCCAAAGTGCGGCTCGGGGGCAATTTACAGCCCGCGGCCAATCTAACAGAAAAAAAAACTAAAGAAAAAAGCTAAAGAAAAAAACATTAGCAGTAAATTTTATGAGAATAAAAAAAAATCCATAATTTTAGTTAAGCTGAAATATTATTTTTTTTCCTATTTTTTTAAAAACCATGAATAAAGTAAATTGTGGAAAACTACATTGCAGAAAAAGTTACAATATTACAAAAATGAAGTCAAAATATTATAGTCATAATTACACAGAAAAAAACTGCTGTAATTTTACATAAATAAGGTCAAAATATTGAGACAAAAAACTTGAAATCCAAAGACAAAACTTTTACTTTATGAAAATAAGAAATAATAATCATATTTATATTTAGTAGTAGAAAAGTCAAATATTAAAGAAAGGTGTCTTTTTTATAGTTATAAGTTATAATATTATAAAAACTAAAAAAAACATGAATAAAGTTATTATTTTTGGAAAATTAGGTTGTGTAAAAAATCAGAATGTTAAAAAAATAAAGTCAAATTATTATTGGAATAAAGGCATAATCACAAGAACAAAGTTTACAGAGGGAAAGTGAAATAGTTGGGAAATAAAACAGCAAAATGAAAAAAAACATGTACTTTTACGAGTATAAAGTCAAAATATTAATATTAATAAAATATTAAATTGTCTAGGAGTAAAAAATATTAATAATTTGTTTAAGAATAAACTTGTAATATTATGAGGAAAAATAACCCTAACCCTATTTTAAAAGCATAAAGTTGAAATATGAAAGAAAAGATTATAAGGTTATTTTTTAAAGCAAATATGAAATTGGGAAAAAATGTCTGGAAAATATGGTTGGGAAAAAGTAAAAATATAGGAATAAAGTCATCATTTTACAACAGTAAAACTTACAAATTATTTCAGAAGAAAGCTTAAATATATTTAATAAAATGAGCAAAGTTGATGCTAAGAATAGGCTTCCAAAATAACAAAGTGGCAAAGATGATTTATTTTCACTGTGTGGCTTTCTGGTTTCCAGTCAGCAGACACGGATTTGGTCTATTCCAGGGGTGGGCAAACTACGGCCCGGGGGCCACATCCGGCCCGCCAAGTGTTTGAATACGGCCCGCCCAATCTTTCAAAAGTATTTAATTTAAACTCAACATACAACCTGGCATCATGGCCTGAGCCAACCTTTTGATGGTTGTATCAATTTTGTTGTTTGACATGGTCTGTTGTTTACAAAGTGCTCCTGAAAAAAGAGACACAAGCACATAATAATAATAAAAAATAAAATAATAATTATTATATTATTATTATAACTATTATGATTATTATATTAATGCTAACTATTATATTAATTATATATAATAATATTGTTATATTTGCATATTTTACATAATAATAATATAATTATTATTATTTTGATTTTATTGTAATTATTATAATATTTTATTATTTTTAAAATATTTAAATATAAATATAAAATAATAAATAATAATAGCAGATTGCATGACAATTTTACAGATACAATAATACCAGGTGGACTGTTACGTGTAAAATATATAGTCCCCCCCCCCGGAAATTTTGTTATATCAATGCGGCCCGCGAGTCAAAAAGTTTGCCCACCCCTGGTCTATTCTGTTATGTAAATCTATTTTCCTACATAAAAGTGCCTACCGACATATTGTACAGTGGAAGTAATCATTGTACATAAGCAGCAGAGTCAGGATGAACATTTCCCTTTCGTTGTGTTAACTGTGTTTCAGGCTGACAGGAGGTTAATGTGGCCAGTCATCCGTGGCCTCGCTGAGCGTATTCCAATTCCTTTCTCATTTGCTGCCCAGGAATTGGTTAACAGGCCAGAAAAGGCAACCAAAGACGTCCATATGGCTGCTGAAAGCCATCCGTATTGAATATCCATGCGAGTGTGGTGTCATGGTGGTCGTACCATGGGGGACAGGGGCGTGTCCAGGCTGGTCTCCGTCTTGCTGTCGTCCGCATCGCTGTCCTTGTCGCTGCCGCTGTCGTTGACGAAGCAGATCTGCAGGTTCATGCCGCTCTGCAGCCTGTAGCGAGGACGCACGGGGTATAGAAAAGAAAGAATCCATGATTGCAAAATACACCATGAGCACACGCTCAATGAGGTCTTGTTGTTTTTAATCATCTCTCTCGTCTTCGATAGAGGTCGATACAGCAAGCAGCAGGGAGTCCTGGTCCGATATCGCTGACACCAAGCTGGGCTGGCGGATACGACTATAGGTGGGATCAATAATCTCCTTTTTCAGCGCAGTAATTACAAACACATTTGATTAATCACACACTAATGATTAAAATAGGACCCTGGATGTTGACGAGTCTGGTTCCAAAAGTGACAAAAAATTTAGTGATTTAAATACAGTGGAACCTCAATTAGCATCAGATGCTAACCCAACCATTTCCAAATATAGTCATATGTGGAGGATCAATTGGAAATGCATATAAATACACATGAATGATGGATGAAAGGGAGAAATGAACATGAGGGATCTATTATGCTAATTTTTGGCTTTTGTATGCATTTGTGGTCTCCTACAGACTAGCTAAACAACTAGAACCCGCACAGTCGTGACTCAACACACGGTTTCATTTTCCAAAAGATGCTAAACCCATTACACAGCAACTTAACATTCAAAAGGTATACCTAATAAACATACAAACATGTACCAATATGTGTACGTACCAATATGTGCAACCCAGAGGGAGGCTGACGTCATTGCAGCACCCCAGCAGGCATAAATGAAGATGAATAGCAGTAGGTGTGTCCAATTACATGCATTCTTACCTGTCTCTTTTTTAAATCTCTTTTATATATTTAGACATACAGAAAAGACAAATATGTGTGTTCATGTGTCATAAGGATTGTAGATGATGGGCAAAATTTAAAAAAAAAATCTTGAAGTTCAAGTACATTTTTATTCAGTGAATGTCAAAAATGAGGTGAAAATTGAAAAATAATGACTTTTCATATTTTGACAAAACGTTTCAAGTCCAAAAAAAAAGTCTTTCATATGAAAAATGCTTTTGTCCATGAATATTGCAGCTTCTTACTGCCATTTTTCTTTATTTTCTTTCATAATTCCCAGTGAAGAAGATGTGACGTTACCTTGACGACAGACTGGGTTTGCCACTCTTGCTGCAACTGGTGTAGATGCCCGGTCCATCGTCAAAGAAACTGCCCAGGGCCAACTTCTGCCTGATGGACTCCCTCTCATTCTTTTGGGCCTGAAATAGAAGAGAAAACAACACATCTTGTTAGAAGTTCTTCTTCTCCAGGTTGTCATGGCAGCTTTATTTTTAGGCCGTGACACCATTTCCCCCCTTCCATGAGTGCCTGGCGGCTGGTGTATTATTAGCAGACGCTTCATTTGCAGCGAGAGGCTGCGTGTCATCTTAACAAGCCGTGATACAAAGTGTGGAGTCAGCGGCACCACCAAAAAACCTGTGAACATTACAAAAAGAAAGGACACTACACGTGTGCACAGGTAGAGGGCGCTGTTGCTTCATAGAAAAAAAACATCCATTCATATGGAATACAGTCACTGTACTGTACCTTCACATAAGCTTCGTTTAGGAATTTGAAACTTCAGCAATGTTTAATAAAGCCGGGGGGTGGGGGGTGGGGGGGGGCTGAGGAGAAATAATGCCATTTTAGTAGCTTGGAGTTGGGATATTAAAGAACTAAAATTATTATGAGAAACAAAACAATGAATACATTTGGCAAATTCGCAGAAAAAGATATTGTGACAAGAATAAAGTCCAAATATTATAGGAACCAAATCATAATATTATGAGAAGAAAATGTATGAAAATTATTGAAGAAGAAAGTTGAAATTAGGGATGTTAATTAAGTTTTATTTAATTAATTTAATGAAGTTAATTAAAGATTAATTAAGTTAATCAGTTTTCCCAATGAATTAATCATAATTAATCACCATTTATTTTATATATTTTTTATTTATATTTTGTATTTTATGAATTAAGAGATAAAGAAATGATATATACAGTATTTCTATGCTTTACTTACTATTTCATTTTCCAATCATGTTTCCATTTTGCCTCTACTGTATGTATTTCCCACAGATTGCAAAATGGCGATAAAGCTGATAAACTATCCAAACATTCAACCGGGATTCTTCTTCCTTCCCGCTCCCATTTCTTGCCTATCTCCATTCCCCACATTCCCACATGCTCCTTATCTGCTTCATTCAGCCTCACAGGTGCTCCTTCCAGGCGTCTCCACTCGTCTCCATCTGCCTCGGGGCCTTGACAATTCCTCCAAGCTGTCCTCTCTCATCGCTTCATTCCACCCCACCCCCACCTGCACCTTTCTATCCCACTCCTTTTCTGCAAAACTGGACAAATGAACAAGAGCCCTCCCACGTGGCCACCAGATGGCAATAAAGTGCAGTGGGACTCAAACCTGCACACCAAAATACACCCTGTCATTTTTTATTTCATTGCTCCAAACTCATAAAGCAGATGCAGCGTTAAGCATTACTGACACCTAGTGACCAATGTAGAATATTACAGTCACAATTGGAATGCGTCTGATATTTTACTTCATTAGACACTTTTATACTTGAAAATGCTTACAAATACGTTCAATTATCTTAAATGTATCTATATTGGCCTAATAATAGGCCATAGTCAACCACCAAACAGAATGATTTATCAATGGATGGACACACAAAGGAATTGACACCCTTAAATACAACATGACATGGAAGTCCCCCCCCCCCCTCAAAAGCAGAACGAGACTGAGGTGAACATGTCTACACATCCCACCTGCCACATAAAAGCACTTCCTGTATTTGTCTCCACAATGAGTGTCCCACCAAGCGTCGTTATCGCGCCTGGGTGGGCTGCGTGAGGGCAAACAGACACCATGACGCCCCCACCATAAAGTATTTACAAAGGTGAGGAATACGACACAGCGGGGGCGGAAGCAGCAATTAGGAAGTCAAGACGTGCACCCCTGCTTGCTTTTTCTTTCCAGTCCATCGTGTACAGCAGGGGTGTCAAACTTTGTCCCCTGGGGGCCACATCTTGAACAATGAAAGGATGCAACACATGGATATGCTAAGAAGCTCCATAGAGTATCTACAGTATGTTGATGCATCTCAATTTTCTTTAATATGCCAACTCTATGCTACTAAAATGATTATTTACTTTGGACACCCTGGATGTAAAGCATACCCCATACCTTCCCTCTCTCTCCGTCTCCTCAATTGGACGCTTTACCGCCAGTCCTCCCACTTCCCAGCTCTGGTGGGGAGATTTGCAGCAATGCTCTAAAGGCCTCTCCAATGGCAAATTGTCTTGGAGTGGCTCCCTTTGCGATGGATGATGAGATGGAAAATTGCGGGAGCCGTGGAATTAACATTTCAATGCGGGCGGGAGGCGATGGGAGGATAATAGTGACGGCCTAACGACCTCCTTCATCCTGAGCGTCCCAAATTAGATCGGAGGAACAAAATCAAGCTAATGTGTGTTTTCCACAAATTGAGCAAGTACAAAAAAAAAAAACAATAAAAAAAAAAACTCATTGATGAGGGTAATCCCTCCTCGGGGCTGCAGTGGAACCTTTCATTTTGATGACAGCCCACTCGTTTGAGCCCCTTCAATTTCCACATTAGAGCAGGGAGATGTATTTAATCATCTGTGCTGACAAAGAGCATCCATCTTCTCCCTTCTCCACATTGCCAGCTCTTACAGCCAGCGATTGTTTCATGCTTATCATGAATGTGGACGTTTGTCTCGCTTGCATGCCTCTGGGCTTACTGCTTTTCTTCAATGGAAGGCCCCAGCAACAATATGCAGAAAAAACTTGCATATTATTAGTATTGTTTCTCATAATCTATATTATTAAATAACAAATACATCAGTAATTGTTTGGAAAATTAGGGTGTGGAAAAATGTATGTTAATTAATAAAGTAAACATTTCTTAAGATAAAATTTGAAATATTTGGAAAAAAATTACTAAATAAAGTTGGTTGGAGGAAGTTATTATAAGGGAATAAAGTGAACATTTTACTAGTCTAAAGTCATAATATTATGGAAAAAATTAATAACATTGTCCAAGAAAAATATTGAAATAAAATGTTTACTAGAACATAAAAAAACAGCACAAAACAGCTGTAATTTTTGGAGAATAAAATCAAAATATTAAAGAATTAAAAAAAATTAACCTGAAAAAGTCCACATTTTACAACAGTCACTTTGTAATATTATGAGAAAAACTTATGTCATTTTAGTAGCATAGTTTAAATATTAAAAATACTAACTTAAATACAAACTTTAATAGCTTAAAGGTGAAATTTTAAACCAAAAAAAAATTTAAGCTTGCAGAAAGTTATGTTAGGAGAATAAAGTAAACATTTCTTAAGGTTATTTAAGAACAAATTAGAAATATTTGGACAATTAAATATGGACAAGAACAATGAAAAAAAATACAGAGGAGACTAAATCCAAATTTTAAGAGAAAAAGGCACATTCTGGTGAAAAAAGAGTCGCAATTTCAGTAGAAACTGTGGCACATAAATGCTAGAATAACTTAATATTTCATATGCTACTAAATGATAATACTACGTTATTCTCATTAACGACTGTTGGTTGTTGTTTTATGGTTCATTCATTCATTCATTTTCTACCGCTTTTCCTCACGTGGGTCGCGGGGGGTGGTGGAGCCTATCCCAGCTGTCTATGGGCGAGAGGCGGGGTACACCCTGGACTGGTCACCAGCCAATCACAGGGCACATATAGACAAACAACCATTCACACTCACATTCATACCTATGGACAATTTGGAGTTGCTAATTAACCTAATTAACCTTTTTGGAATGTGGGAGGAAACCGGAGTACCCGGAAAAAAACCCATGCATGCACAGGGAGAACAAGCAAACTCCACACAGAGATGGCCAAGGGTGGAATTGAACCCTGGTCTCCTAGTTGTGAGGTCTGTGCACTAACCACTCGACCGCTGTGCCGCCTTGTTTTATGGTTTTCTTCCGATAAGAAATAAAAATTAAAAAAGCCATGGGCCACAAATGGCCCCCGGGCCACAGTTTGAACACCAGTGCTCGAAAACGTATGATTCCTGTCATTGGTACGTCTCTATGTTTCTCCCTCTCATCTTCTGTATGCAGTTCCTCTCTTGCTTTCAGTACAATGGAGGCCTTGCTCCTTGTCTTTGGTTACACACGCACGCACACACACGCACACACACACACATGCACACACACACACCTCTTGCAAGTTTAGGATGACATCCCAGTGCATCTGTAACTGTATATGTGTTTGGGGAGTAGCGAAAAAGCTTTGATATGTGTATGTTTAGGAATCAGTGTGTGTGTGTGTGTGTGTGTGTTCCGTTGCTAATGCAAACAGACGAGAGCCTCACTCTGATATCTTTTCCAGAGTCGAGGGTGCGCTGCCGCTGCGCCTCACAGCTAGACAAACGCATACAAGGTCGGTGTGTGTTTTGACTCTCTCGCAGATGTTGTCACGCGCTTCCACCCGTCCATATTTGGGAGTATCCCAATCCCAAATCCTTTTTGGTATGCCAGGGAGAACTTGTCTTTCCTGTCTGTCTACGGAAGCCTGCAGCATTCCATCCCTGATAAGGCACCTGACCTTTCACCCTTTGGACAGTTCAGTCGCAGGTCAATGCAAGGCTGCTCCTGTCACTCACTCTGCTAGTGTGTGTGTGTGTGTGTGTGAGGTGGGGGAGGGTGAGCGAAGAGAGGAAAAGAAGAATAGCGGCAGGATGACAAAGGCAGGTCAAACAGGGTTCCTCCGGTGACACTTCAGCTTCTACTCTGGAAGCGAGCAACATGGATTTACAACCTGCTATGTCATAGCGCTAAAAAGCTAGCGTGGATACCTAAAATAACCATAAACATGCCGCTTATACGTATGCGTCTGGAAGAACTTCAGGTGGAAAATACTGGAAGTGTTATCTCGACAGTGGAGTGAACCTTCTGTTACCGTCCACACGTAAATCACATCAGACTGTGTGTGCATGCCAAACCAAACCTCCATTGCTTTGAACTGTTGAGTAGAGATTATAAGGAAAGGACATTTATGGGCTGTCATAACTGCACATTTGTCAACTTTAGTACTCATCAATGCATGACTTGGATAACTCATGCCATATATGCCATCATATTATGTCCATGAAAGAAGTCTCAGTATACTATGCTACAGTATATGAAGGATTAAGGCAGGGGTGGCTATTGTTTATTAGCACTCGGCGGGTTTAAGAATACATTTTAACTAGAAAACCAACATCAAATATGGAAATCCATATATGCCATAATCAAAAGATAACAAGATAACAAGAAAAAGTAGTAATTTTATGAGAATAACTTTGTAATATTATGGTGAAAAATAACATTAAGTCGCATGTAGTTAAAATATTAAAGAATAGAAAAACAAATAAAAAAACAAAAAAGACAAAATTTAGAAAAACAAATAAATAAAGTTATCATTTTAGGGAAAATTTGGTTGCAAAAAAATCACGTCATGAGAATAAAATTAAACTATAATATATGGGAATAACGTTAGAATTACAATATTTTTTTTTAAAATAAATTAAAAATAACAGCAGAACATGTAAAAAACAGCCATAAATTTATGAGTATAAAGTCCAAATATTAAGGAAAAAAGGCATATTCTAAAGACAATAATGTTGTAAATTTTGTGCTCTTAATATTATGAGGAAAAATTTTATAGCATTGACTTTACATATTCAAGAACAAATGGAAAAAGTTGAAAAAATGAAAAAAATAAAGATAATTTAAGACGATAGTTGAAATAGTTGGAAAATAAATAAAAAAAAATAACAGTAGTAAATGGAAAAAAGCTGTAATTTTGCAAGAATAAAGTCAAAAGCCAGCAAAAATGTGGACAAATGTAGCAAAACGGTCAAACGTAAATGTTGATACTAGTAATCAAACAAAGCTTTGTCTAGTTTAAATGTAAATAAAGTTTATTTTATGGCACCTGCATCCTTTGGTTGTCACTATGTGGCCCCCAGTGGAAACAGTTTGGTTTAGTCCACCCCAGCATTGGTTTACCTCCTTGTAGTCGTCACTCAGACAGAGACAGGACGCATGCCTGATGACATCATCCACGCCACGGCTTCCATCTGTGCTATCCAGCGACTCCCTCATCGCTCCCACAACGTTCCTCTCTCTCTCTCTCTCTACCGTGGCGAGCGTGGCGTCAGGCTCGGGTCCCCTCCCAGCTGACTCATCTCAGCCATGATCTAACATGAAAATCCCAAAAACTGCTCCTCCAACTGCTGGATCTTCTCTGTCTTCCTCTTGCCCTGAGTGGAATGGATGCTGTACTCAACTGTACTGTGTGTGTCTCCCACAGGACTGTGAAAGCACAGTGGTCAGAGGTAAGACCCTGTAGACCCTCCCAGCCTTGCACCCTCTGTTCAGGACGGCCTCTCAGGGAGAAAAACCTCCCTCTGTGTGTTTTTTTTTTTTTTTTTTTTACTCCTTTAAGCACTGACTTGTGGGCAGCAGCTGCTTGCAGACACATTGGAAGGAATGGACCAACCACATGGAAAGGGGGTGTCTTATACACTACGTGTTACTTTCAGTATGTACAGACTTTGCTTGTTCTACTGACGTACGATCTGAAGCATTAACAACAATTCTAAAGCAAAGGTTTTACTGTCAGGGCAACAGAGAGAAAAGTGAAAGGACGTAACTTTGCCACTTTGATATTTTGCTTTGTCATATATGGAGGTGAAACTTCCTATTGTTAATATTGACTTTGCTCTCTGACTCCATTTTTGCCCATTTTTGCTGTTTCCCCCCAAAAAAATTTCTAAATTTGTAATAACTGTAATATTATGACTTTATTCCCATAATATTAGCTATTATTGACTTGATCCACTACAGGAATGTCACAAAATTACTTTTTAATTTTGTTTCTCTTAAAAACTATATTTTTCTTAATATTACAACTCTATTCTACTAAAATGAGGTTATTTTTCATTATAATATCATGAGTTTATCATAAAGAAAATCTCTTTCACTTACTTATTTTGCCATTTTTTTATGTTGTTTCGTAAATTTTCCAACTCTTCAAACTTCCTTGTAAATTTTCTTCTCGTAATTATGACTTTATTCTGATATTATGACTCATAATATTACTAGTACTGCTACTTTTAATTTTTAGGATTATTACTTTATTCACTTTCCTTTCACTTTCACTTCTTTCCTATTTTAATTCACGCTACTAAAATGATGTTATTATTCCTCATAATATTATGAGTTTATGCTCCTAAAATATTTTTTTTTGTGTTAGTTTGCAACTTTTTTTTAACTTACTTTTTGGAAAACTACTGCTGATTTTTAAATAGTTTTTGCTGTTTTTTCTTTTTTTTTTTTTTTTTTTTACTTTTTTGTTAGATTATATTTTTAGAATGTGGCTCGGGCCAATAAAAAAAACCTCTGCGGCCACAAATGGCACCCAGGCCACAATTTGCACCCCCTGTTGTAGAAACTTCACAACCATTTATGATAATATTATACTGTATATACTTGAACCTTATGTATAAGTCTTAAAATAATAGTAAATCCCAAATAAATTCAAATTTGTGTCCTGAATTGTTATTTTTGGACTCCCTGCTGAATTGTGTTGTATTACCAACCAAAGGACCAACATTGATTGGTTGCCTTGTGATACTAGGATAGAAATGGTGCCCCGGGTGGACCCCACAGACAGGTCCTCCGAGGACCCCAATGGAGCAGTACTCTGTCCCACACAGCGGGCCGCCATACAGACGCAGTCTGAGGTTCCGTCTGTGACTTATGCTTTCAAACGGAGGCCGGCTGTGTTATGATCTCATCGCTGCGAGACATTATCGACCCGTGACTCACGTATTTGTCATGGCCGCTCAGACGGAAAATTAGAAACACATATGGCCCCGGAATCATATCGCAGAAAAAAAAAAAACATACAACAGAACTTGAAACAAACATCCAAACCACTGACTGGTTTCCATGCGTAACAAACAAGTCTACCATTTTAAAAATAGCATCAGCTGAACCAATTACTGTGTGAACGCAATAAACCATGGAATACATTCCCTGGTTATTTTCTCAGCACCCTAAATAACATTCATACTGCTTGTCTTTGTGCAAAATCAAATCCTATCATCAAGCCGTAGGGAACCACTAGCAATGTTAATCGGAACTAAACTCAAATAAAATGATCACAGGTGTGACAGTGAAGGGGGCGTTGTGACTTCAAAGTAAAACATGGTAAAATACATGTGAAGCAATATAAACTATGCTAAAATCAAATCATCACAGATGATTGAGGAGCAGGTGCTGGGGCGTTGTCCTTTGTAACGAAGTACATGCTAACAAAGTTCATAAAGGGATTCATATGTTCGGTACATCCTAGCCATCATGTTGGATGAATCACTAGGATGAATTACTATTTATCACTGCAGTAATCCCTCATTTATCGCAGTTTATTTGTTTCCAGACCCATCCGTTATAAGTGAATTTCCACAAAGTAGAATTCCTTGTTCATAAAGCTATTAGTTAGAGCATAGGAAACCTGTTTAATACATTTTTTAACATGATTAGAGCTCTATAGACATGAAATAACACCCCTATAGTCACCTCTACACTCCGATTACCCAATATGGTAGATCAGGGGTGCTCATTAAGTCGATCGCGAGCTACCGGTCGATCGCGGAGGTGGTACTGGTCGATTGCTGGTCGATCGCGGCGTGACATTAAAAAAATATCATCCTAGCATCAATGCCGTCACTTGATTGATATACAGGGCAGCCATTCAGATGACAACTGAATGTTGCCCTTCGGGCGACCAATCAAATCAAACAACGTCTCTAAGTGCAGCAGAACTTACGATGTCAGTCTATCATCCATCCCCGTTACTTGATTGACATACAGGACAACCAGTCAGATGACAACTGAATTTTGACCTTTAGGTCACCGCTCATGCGTAAACAACGATGCAAAGTGCTAAGCTAGTCGGCGAATTGCGAGATTTTAAGCCCTCGCTAAAGTTTATGGTCACTAAAATGAGTGAAGGAGCTGGACCAAGTAAAAAGGCAAAAACTGGACCAAGTAAAAAGGCAAAAAACATATCACTTCCATACGGATATGGAATATTATACGGATATTATGATACGGATATTATCCATGACTGATAAACATTTGGAAGTGTGCTTGAGGCTGGCTATCAGCAGCTACTGTCCGGACTATGCATCCCTGGCTGGTTCAATTCAGTGCAAGTCATCAAAGTAAACTCAGGTAATTACAAAAACATGATTAGAGCTCTATAGACATGAAATAACACCCCTATAGTCACCTCTACACTCCGATTACCCAATATGGTAGATAATAAGAAGAGAAAATAAGGCATTTAAGACCGCATTTAAAACAGTTGGTGTGCATGTTCTATAAATATAGAAATGTCTTCCCTCGGGGAGCAGAGTGAGTGGCGGACAGGAAGTGATGTTGGGGGTTCAGAGTTGAGTTTCAGTGTGCCGTGACTTACGACCCGTGTCGTTAGGGATTTTTTATTGTGCTTGTTGTGAGTCTGGTGCTTGTGTGTCTCACCTAACATTACAGTAATATTACTGACACCTAGTGACCAGTGTACAATACTACCTGTACTACTACTACTTGTATTTATTTATTTGTATTGGTATCCAAAGTGGAACCTTGGATGGTTATACTTAGTGGCCACTTCATTTAAATAACCATGCCTTTGGAAGCCCTGAGGAAATATACAAAAAAAGATTAGCTCTTACGCTAATAAACTGTTTGTTTGAAGCAAAATAAACAGGGAAGCAGATCCAAGCCAGGGGCAGTAGCCAGCGGTATCAGATAAAAAGTTGAACAGTCATGTGAGGACAAAGCAGTACAAGGGAACAACAAGTAACGCACACGAGTACACGACGCTCGCACGGACCCAAAGAAGGGGGCCAGACAAAAAATAATGAAATATTCATCCAGTCGGGGAATTCAGTGTCAAATCTCCAAGCTAACACACTCACAAAGCACAAAACATGGAGAAAAGGAAGTGTGTTTGATTCAGTGTGCATCCCTGAGGATTATGGGTAAAGTACACAGGGCTGTCTCGCTGTGCCTGCCATGCTGGACTGCACACACACACACACACACACAATAAAAGCGCTGTTATGGAGTGGATGTGAAGGGTGGGGCAGCTTCATTACCGAGGCTGACTTCACGCTTGAGGTGAAGTCACTCCTGATCTGCACGGTTTGGAACGCTCGTTACGATGGCCGCCACGGGCCCATCAGATGAAGGGCAGCGGTTGGGGTTGTTCACAGTTGAGGTGGTTAAATGTGTCAGAGCGGGGGAGAGGATGGCGTGACTGTCAGGTGAGGGTGAGGAGGTGCGAGGGGGTGCCTTGCGGGGCGAGCGAGACATAAACACGCAGATATAAAGGCTTTTTGTTCCAAGTGAACAGAGGGTGGCTGTGGGACGGAGGGTTCCTGGCACCTTCTGAGGGCCTGGCATGCACTGCTATGGCCCTCGGTGTGTGTGTGTGTGTGTGTGTGTATGTGTGTGTGTGTATGTGTGTGTGTGCATATGCTTGCTGCTGACGCACCGCCTCCCTGCTTGTTTGTGAGTATGCAAATGTTTCCTTGACATTTACTGACACATCTAAAAGCTCCATGCTCACATGGCAGAAAGCGAGAGAACCAGAAGTGGGTCTGCTGCCATAGCAACGTGGAGAGAACGTCTCCATGGCGATGTTTTGTGTGCCAAACAAATTGGGCGGCAAGAGGAGCACGGGGCCGGCCCATCAGGAGGTCCGCTAACTTTTTTTTTTTTACTCATTATTAAGTCCCTTTCAGCTTACTTGCCACGCTGCACCCACATAGATCATTTTTATTCAACTAATTTCATCCATTCTGACCCTCACCCCAGGCCCCAGGAGGGTCCCAGGGGGGCCTTGGGATGCTGACATTACTCTTGCAGCCTGATAAATCTCCCCATCACCTCGCGGTCTGATTGGCCCGCTGCTGCTGCTGACAGTAAAGACAGCTCCATCAGAGTTATAGATGATAGCTGGAGACCAAACAACAACAAAAAAAAAGATGGATTGCAACCTCGGCCCTCTGCAGTAAAGAACTGTGTGGATTTCACTCATTTAAGCACTTAAATAGATTAAGAAAAGAAAACAAAATACTAAAAAAAAACATGACTGTGCACCAATCACTTCCTTGTTCACTGTTAGTGTTATTTAACACCATCAATAATGTTTTAGGGTGTCACGGCGGTCTAGTGGTTAGCGCGCAGACCTCACAGCTAGGAGACCAGGGTTCAATCCCCACCCTCGGCCATCTCTGCGTGGAGTTTGCATGTTCTCCCCGTGCATGCGTGGGTTTTCTCCGGGTACTCCGGTTTCCTCCCACATTCCAAAAACATGCTAGGTTAATTGGCGACTCCAAATTGTCCATAGGTATGAATGTGAGTGTGAATGGTTGTTTGTCTATATGTGCCCTGTGATTGGCTGGCCACCAGTCCAGGGTGTGTTTGTCTATATGTGCCCTGTGATTGGCTGGCCACCAGTCCAGGGTGTACCCCGGATAGGCTCCAGTGACCCTCGTGAGGAAAAGCGGTAGAAAATGAATGAATGAATGAATAATGTTTTAGTCTAAAGACTCTGAGTCTAAGTCTTAGTAATGTGGAGAGAGCGAGTGACTGGCATGACTTGTGACTGACAGCATGATGTTCACTGCTTGTTAAATACTGTGACTGAAGTGCTTTGTGTTTCTCAAACAACAGCATTAAAGTAGCATTCTACACCGGTCTCTCGGTGTCACTGATATTCTTACATTGATGAAACAACAGCCACCACAGGAAGTACGCTGTCAATGCTAATGTGTGAGTCTATTCGTTCATTCATTTTCTACCGCTTCTAGAGCCTATCCCAGCTGTCTTTGGATGAGAGGCGGGGTACACCCTGGACTGGTCGCACGCCAATCACAGGGCACATATAGACAAACAACCATTCACACTCACAATTTGGAGTGGCCAATTAACCTAGCATGTTTTTGGAATGTGGGAGAAAACAGGAGTACCCGGAGAAAACCCACGCATGCACGGGGAGAACATGGAACTCCACACAGAGATGGCTGAAGGTGGAATCGAACTCGGGTCTCCTAACCACTCGACCGCCGTACAGCCTGTGTGAGTCTAGATATGTCTTATTTATGTCTAAGATTCTTTTACTATGTCTACTATATTGGGTAATATGAGTGTAAAGGTAAATATAGGGGTGCTATTTCACGAGTCACCAAGCCCTCACATTCGTCTAGATGTTGGAGAAAGTCTTTCCAGAAGAGCAGAAGCTCAACAACGAGATTCTTCCATTTGCGTATTAGCTACGTACGTGTCCCAATACTTTGTTCCCTGTACATCAGGGGTTCATCAGTTCACGAGAAGTTCATGCCTTTGTTCTGTGCAACAAACGTGCCAAGGTGCAGCAACCAACACACCAATGAGTGAACTCAATGCCTGAGACCAGGAAAACAGACACACATGACGCACATGGCGATATATTGAACCTGGCAAAATGATCCAGGTCATTCGTTAGTTCCTACCATACCATTTTTTTTTCTGAAAGAGTAATCATGTCACGTTTTAATCTCGCAAGATCTTGTGACACCCCTACTATACATCCAACATTGTGTATCCCCCCCCCCCCCCCCCCCCCTTGTGTGTGTGTGTGAGGGGCGCTGTCTCTGCTGGTTGCCAGGTTACTGCTGTAATGGAGGGGCCTCCAGAGAGGCGCCGTTATCCGAGGCTGAATCCTGTTCCGCTTTCATTCTTCCGTGAATTAATGCCGCAACTTCTATCCTGTTTCCAGTCCCCCCCCCCCCCCAATCTTTCTGAATCTCCGACCGCTGCATTTCTCCTAGGATGTGTGATCTATACAAGAGCAGGCATGTCTGAATGAGTGCTGTCGATACTTCCCTTGTTACTGTTTAATCTTCGCCTCTCAGCCTCCTTCTCCACTTGGCCCTCGGCATCCCTTCTCTCCCCTTATCTTCAGCGCTGTCCCGATATCGTTCTGTCGCTCTGTCTCCTTTTTTATCTACCGCCAAACATGGGAGGAAATCCTTATCCTGTTACACAAGCGTGCCCCCCCCCCCCGCCCACCAGTCACACAGACCAATAAATCCACCCACTCTTCTGACTGACACGCACACGCAAATATGTACAACAGTCACTCAAAATGAAACCAAGTTGAGTCACTAAATAGAGAACTTTGTTACGCAGTAGGCAGCATTTGGTCATCATGTTGACATTTCTGAATCTGAATCAGAGGTTGGTGTTTTATACTGCAAAAGATGATCTAGAACATACAAACGCTCAGTTGATTTTTGACTAAAATCAGAGATCCATTCCTTAAAGTAACATGGTGTTTTAGCAAGATTTTTGGCAAGTAATCCCTCGTTTATGGCGGTTAATCAGCTCCGGACCTGACCGTGATAAGTGAATTTCCGCAAAGTAGGATTTCTTATTTATAAATAGAATATTTTCATCATTAGAACATAGAAAACCTGCTTACAACCTTCTTAATATGCTTTGTAATATTATCAGAGCCCTCTAGACATGAAATAACACCCCTATAGTTACCTTTACACTCCTGTTATACAACATAGTAGAGGGAAGTAAGAGGAAATAAGACATTTAAGCCAAAAATAAAACTGAAATGCATCAACCTGATACTAACCACTACTCATTAGTACCTCAGTAACTACTCATTAGTTCTTCATTAGTTCCGCAGTAAGTACTGTATTATTGTGTGCAATATTGTAAAGTGAGACCGTAAAACGTAAATATGGACGTGACAGGAAGTTATGTCGGCGGTTCAGAGTTGAGTTTTAGCTGTATTACGACATTATGCAACACTTTGTTTGATATACTGACACCTAGTGACTAGTGTACAATACTGCATATCATAATTTGAATGCATCTTCATAATGCCTTATATTTGTATGCTAGTTCGTTTAGGTGGGTATGCTTGAAAATGCTTCATTTAGAAGAAGTAAAAGTCTTCCTCGGCTAGGTACTGCCCACAGGGCGCTAACTTTTGATGAACTGGGTCATTTTGCCAGCCTTAATATATCGCCACATGTCTGTTTTCCTCAACTCCCGCCTCCATTAGTCAATCCAAATCAATCAAAGTGAGCATCGATGTGTTTCTAAAGGATCTTAGTTGACACAGATGTAGCTAATGTTCATCTTCTACTTTTTGCTCCATCCTCCACCCACTCCTAATGCCTCCCTTGGCATCTCCTCTGCCTTTCATCTACCTCTCTGCATTGCAGACCTGCTGCAAAGTAGATGCAGAGCTGTCTTACACTTGCTTCTTTCTGAACCGAATACATCAGGTGGAAATGCACATAAACATGAATGAAAGCATATTCCACGTATTTGTCACATTGTAAACATGCACTGGTGAAGAGGAGGAGGAAGAAGTGAATGTGAGCTTGGACATTGTTCCTTTGAGTCAGGTGCTCCCTTAGCAACCCAAGAGCCATCAGATTGACAACACAATCAAACAACCGAAAAGGGCACCCAGACTCTCCCACACAGGTCCGAACCCGTGACGCACAAGTGTGTGACGGCGTCGGCGTGCATCGTGACATTGGGTGGATGTGCTGGAAAAAGTACCGTGGTTGAACACAATACGCGGCATAATAATGTGGACTACCTTGTAAGAACAGTTTTCCTGGTGGACCATCCTTCACAGCATCCTAGAGCGGGACTGGCCGAGCTGGGAGAAGAGCAGCGGGACTGGGAGAAGATTCCCAGCCCTGCAATGGTATTCCACTTGGACAGAGGGAAGCGGAGAGATCCCGCGGAGAGATCCCGCCCTGCTTTCCACAACACAACTACCAAAAGAACCACGAAAAAAAAAAAAATCCCGCTTTGCCGGTGCTAGTCTTGTCAGTTGGATCTTCTTGCTGCTGTGTTTATCAAGAGAGAGAGGAAGGGCTGAGACCGGACCGCTTCCCTTCTAATAGCCTAATAGCTAAAAGAGGGAGGGGGACGAGAGACCAGGATGAGGAGGAGGAGGGCTGTGAGAATGAGTGAGAGGAAAAAAAAGGAGAGGGAGCGCTGAAAAGCAGTGCACACACTGACTCGGCCTCTGAAAGGGGGGAGGAGCTGGTGGATTGAATGTGTGCAGGACGTGGAGGGAGGGAGTGAGGGTGAGGAGGCCCGGAGGTCAAGGTTGGGATGTCGGATGGAGTCACGCCAGACTAGGGAGCCTCATTCCTTTGAATCTTCGTGTTAATACACTTTGGAAAGTCAATGTTGCCTTTTTTTTGTTGGCCTTTTTTCGTCTTAATATTTTGACTTTATGCTCATAAAAAGACATCTGTTTTTTCCCCATTTGATTATATATTCTTTTTGATATTATGACTTTATTCTCATAATATTATAACATTTCCCCCAACCTAATGTTCCGAAAATCAATTTATGTTAATATTACGATAAAAAAAATCTCTTTTTTTCTTGAATGTTCCAACTCTATGCCCATAAAATGACATTATTTTCATTACTGATCATTTTTGTAAAATTACAACTTTTTCTTGTAGTATTTTGACTTTATGCTCATAAAATGACAGCTGTTTTTTTCCGTTTGATCATATATTCTTTTTGTGATATTATGACTTTGTTATATATTATAATAAAGTTATATATTAAATATAAATATTAAATATATTATATTATATATATATTAAATATAATATATATATTAAATATAAAGTTATATATTATAACATTTCCCCCAACCTAATGTTCCGAAAATCAATTTATGTTTTTCATAATATTAAGATAAAAAAAAAATTCTTGAATGTTTAAACTCTATGCCCCAAAAATGACATTATTTTCATTATTGATCATTTTGGTAAAATTACAACTTTTTCTTGGAATATTTTGACTTTACGCTCATTAAATGACATCTGTTTTTTTCTATTTCATCATATATTTTTTTTGTGATATTATGACTTTATTCTCATAATATTATAACATTTCCCCCAACCTAATGTTCCAAAAATCATTTTGTTATGTTTTTCATAATATTATGATAAAAAATATCTTTTTTTCTTGAATGTTGCAACTCTATTCTTATAAAATGATATTATTTTCATTATTGACAATTTTTGTAAAATTACAACTTTTTCTTGTAATATTTTGACTTTATTTTCATAATTTTAATTTTTTTTTCATTTTTGGTGTTATCTTTCCAACTTTGTTCTTTCACATTTTCTTCTCATAATTTTGACATTATTCCCATATTTTGACCTTATTATAATAATTTTTCGGCAACCTAATATTCCCCTTTATTCATTTAACTTTATTCATTGTTTTTTTTTTCGTTTTTTTTTATTCACAGACATCTACGGCCTCATGGTCATCAGAGTGCAGCAACTGTATCTCAGTCTAACTGTATTTTTGTCACATCCATGAACATTTGAGCCTTATTGGATGTCTGTGCTCTATTAACAGAATGGAGGCAAGAAGCGGCCGCCGAGTGTACGAGCGGTATTTTGGCAGTGGAAGAAACCGGCAAGCCTGGCCAAACTCCGCCTGCCTCTCTGTTGGATTATAATCTCGGGCGGTGGCAGATGGACTCCCCATAATCCACCAGCGGGCCAGCCAGCTCCTGTAATCCTCTCTTCCATCTCCTCAGCCTCCACTGTGCCTCCCGTACATCGCCTGGTTCAATCTTTTCATAAGATTCCAAAAACCAACTCAGTAAAAACAAACAAATCCAATAAGATATTTGCCTCTTTTCGGTGTATATCTTAGTCATTTATGAATCCATCATTTCAGTTGTTATTTTTGTCTCTCCCTCCTCACAGGCACATCTCTCCATCTGATATCGACGTCTGTCCAATGACGCCACGCTTCCTGAAAAGACCGCTCTTCTGATTAATGACGTGGATCTGGATCGATGAGCCCGCTGCTCAGGTCTTTCAGCTCCCGGCGAGAGCACGACCTGATACGGTTTGACCTGCCGGGCCGCACCCCGTCACGCCGGCTGAATAGAATTATGCGTGCATGACACAGACTTGCATGGGAGGGACGGTGTTGCTTCCCCAGGCTTTCCAGCCTACATGAGGCGGAACACAGTCAGCTTTGTGGGAACGGGCAAAGAGATGGAGGACGTGGCTACTGCCACCAGCATGAATGGGAAAATGTCAAAAAAAGGGAAAATATGAACAGAAAAAATATGTAAATAAGAGAATAACATCAGAACAAAAAAAGTCGTAATGTTACAATCACAAGAATAAAGTTAAAATATTATGGGAATAAAGTCAGAATTACAATAAAAATTACAAGTAAAAATTCATAATCTAAAAAGAAAATTTTTCCGAGAATTAACTATGGTGACGGAAAATAATGTCATGTATGTCATTCATATGTCATGAATGTTGAATTCATGAAATATTAATTAAAGAAAATGTTTTCTTTTACATTTTAGAAAGACAAAGAAAGCAAAGAGCTGCACGGCGGTCGAGTGGTTAGCACGCAGACCTCACAGCTAAGAGACCTGAGTTCAATCCCAACCTCGGTCATCTCTGTGTGGCGTTTGCATGTTCTCCCCGTGCATGCGTGGGTTTTCTCCGGGTACTCCGGTTTCCTCCCACATTCCAAAAACATGCTAGGTTAATTGGCGACTCCAAATTGTCCATAGGTATGAATGTGAGTGTGAATGGTTGTTTGTCTATATGTGCCCTGTGATTGGCTGGCGACCAGTCCAGGGTGTACACCGCCTCTCGCCCGAAGACAGCTGGGATAGGCTCCAGCACCCCCCGCAACCCTTGTGAGGAAAAGCGGTAGAAAATGAATGAATGAAATGAAACAAAGCAAAGAATAAAGTTATTTTGGGAAAATTACTTTGGAGAAAATGTATAATATTACGTGAATTATGCACTTTTTATTGTAGCACATCTACATGCCAGTAGTTGCATCCTTTCATTTTTCACTATACAAAGATTTGTGCAGTCTTTGCCTTTAGTTTGTCAAGCCGACCTGGTCATTTCCTGTGAGCCAGTTATGATAGAGCCCTATGGAATATGCTTAAAGAGAGATGAGAGGGATGATCAGGGAAGTAGCCACCGATCAAGTAGCTAGCAACACAATCGTCCCTTCCAATGTTGCAGTGTCGATTTTACTTTATCATCGTTTTAGAGCAATAATTCATGAATCATGCTGTTTCAAGGTTATTTTTTAATTGTAAAAAGATACAAATATAATAGCTAATTGAATGAATTTTTGGCCGAAATTAAGCATTATTATGCATACAAATGGATAAACCAACTAGTGTGCAAATACAAGGCATTCAGAAGGCATTCAATATGTGAATGTAGTCATCTACACTGGTCACTAGGTGTCAGTAATGTTACTGTGATGTTCGGAGAGACACGCAAGCACAGGACTATATTACCGGAACAACAGGCTTTTTTTTTGTTGCAGGTTTGAATTATCTCTCATAATACTATTAAAAATAATAATTATAATAAATACCACTGTGGCTGTGACAACACAAAAAAAAATGTCTTATTTTCTCTAATTATGTGTATGATATTGGGTAATATGAGTGTAAAGGTGACTATAGGGGTGTTATGTCATGTCCAGAGGACTCTACTACTGTTAAAAAGCCTATTTTGAAGGTCAAAAACAGGTATTATATACAAAAATGTTCAATTTTTAAAGAAATGTGAAAAGAAATTGATATTTATCTTATCATGTTTTATTATGTTTCTCCACTTTTATGACCTATAAATGATGTTGTAATGTTCTATTCTCGTTAAACGATGCCGGCGCATTTGGAAGTACTATTTTGAAGGTCATAAACAGGTATTATATACAAAAATGTTCAATTTTTAAAGACATTTTTTAAAGAAATGTGTATATCTTTCTCTTTTTCACTCTACCATTCATTTATATTACTTTTTTTTGTTGCTAAAAGGCGTCTTGAAAAAGTGTTTTGTGTTGTTAAATAGATGAGAATAGATGAGAGCGTAAAGAGTATGAGTTCCAGCATAAAGCCTGCACGCTTCTCCTCTCTGAATACAAATTCCTCTTTGCAGCATTCAAGCGCTACAGCATACCCACCCTATCCACGAGCATCTCTGATCCACGCTTTGATATAGCAACCCCCAGCTCCCATTACCATGGCAGCGTTGAGGCAAAAGTTACCCCCTGCTGACCTGAACGTGGTTGTCAAGGTTACACTGGGAGGCAGGTGGATGGAAAGCAACACGTCCTTATTACATGTAGAGGAACAGCACTCAGTTAAAACTGTGATCGTGGCACCGCCACACACACCTCAGTAGTCTAGGGCGGAGTCAAACGCAAGAGCTGACGGGAAAGAGATCCATCTTCTCTCATGTCCAATGTGAATTATGCATGCATGGAGTCAGGCGCTACGGCTTTTTAAGTGTGTCGCTCACTGTGAGGGAGCATGGCAGTGTACTCTTAGCACCCGGGCGCCTCCTCTCATCCCACACACACACACACAAACACACACACACACTATGTGTTTAAACTCTCACAGCGTGGGCGTATTTATAGATGCAAACAGAAAAAAAATATGAATACTTAATGGTGAGTCAATTATCTCAGAGCGATATGGAATGAGCCAGATGATGGCAAACGACAAATGAGACATGTTCGCTCCTTCCTGCTTAGTGCAGATGCATTTTTAACCTGAAAATATCGATTTGTGAAGGGTTTTTTTTTGGTGTGGAGTATACAACACGGGTGTCCAAACATTTCTGAAGAAAATGATAAACCTGCAAAATGGTTTGGTCATTTTACAAGAATGAAATCAAAATGCTGAAAAAGTCAGAATTTTACAAGAATAATGTCATAAATATGATAGCACAAAGGTTCAAATATTAAACAAATGTTTTTGTTGTCATATTACAAGAAACAAACAAAACAACAAACAAAATTGTACATCATTTGGGGAAAATTAGCTGCCAATGTCACAAGAATAAAGTCAAAATATTCTGGGAGTAAAGCAAGAACTACAGGAAGAAAATTTACTAGAAGAAAAATGAAATAATTGGCAAATTAAAAACAACAACAGCAGCAGCACAAATGGTAAAATGCTGTCATTTTATGAGAATAAAAGTCAAAATATTTCGTAATTTGAAGAGAATTAACAAAAATAAATAAAGGAAAAATAATATTGTGTTAGTAGTTTGGAGTGGAAACACTTTTTTGAAATTAACTTTTTTTGAAATTGTTTATGTTATGAAAAGTTAGGACACCCCTGGTATAGAAGACAACAGCAGAAATAACACCTTCGAGCAGAAATCACCCTGCCTTCCAATGATCATAATAACATAGCATGTTATTTATGTCTTATTTCCTCTTATTATGTCTTTCATGTTGGGTAATAATAGCGTCACAGTGACTATAGGGGTGTTATTTCATGTTTAGAGGGCTCTAACAATGGTAAACAGGTCTTACTATCCTTTTCCCTTTAAGAGGAGCAGCTTGTCCACTCTTTTAGCTTTTTTCTGCCCCCTTTTCGCAGTGTTTTTTCTCACTGTAACTACCTATGCTTGCGTTTCATTACTTCTCTCCATCTTCCCCCTCCTTCTCTTCCATGGCTTCGTGGCTGACGGCCTCGCCATCCCTCACAGCGGGGAGACGGCAGCCCAGATGCTTTTAGCGTGCTGACATTTTGTGCCAGTGCAAAAACACTGCATAGCGAAGCAGGTTGGCTCAGTGTGAGGGCGAGATTCTGGCGGTAATGAGCTCGCTCTGACAGGGAGGACGAGTGTGTGCGTGTGTGTGTGTGTGTGTGATGTGTTCATCCACCAGGCTGTTTCTAATGAGGCCTGCCATAGCTGGTGGAAAGACTGAGCCTGCTGTGACCACCAGGCTGTAGTAAAACCTCACATTTGACGTGTGTCCCAACATGTGACTTACAGACTGGGTTAAAGACTGACAGAGCGGCAATTACACTTGCAGGTAGACACCATCCTTCATGGACCAGGTGCTAGGAGTCAAAGCAGCAACCGTGCTCATAAAACCAATGACGTCATGGCCAGCAGTAAACATGGGAATAATAATGGAATGCTTTAGTTACATCTACTACCTTAAAGGTCTATTGTGCTTCCATTTTTCTCTCCATTTATTTTGTTTTGTGATGAGACGAAGGCAACAGATGAAGCACTCAGCATGCTTGGGTACACCACACACACACACACAAAAACACACACACACACACACAGTAAAACAAGACTGAGACCAAAATAGCCACCCTTTGCACGTGTACTAAATGAGATTTAAACATGGCTTATAGCAGGGGCATCCAAAGTGCGGCCTGAGGGCCTTTTGGGGACATTGTAAAAAAAATAATTTAACCGGGAAACCAAACAAAAACAACTGCAAACATGGAAAAATCTGAAGTAATTTTACAAGAACAAATATTTATATATATATATATATATATATATATATATATATATATATATATATATATATAATATTATATTATATTATATATTATATACATATTATCTTATAACATAAATATTAAGAGAAAAAAGTTGTAATCTAACAAGAAAAAGTCCTGATAACATAACATAATTTTAGTAGCATAAAAATGAAATATGACAAAAAAAACAGTTATAATATTATGGTAAGATGGTCACAATATTAAGGGTATAAAGTCAGAATATTACACAATGAAAATTTACAAGACAAAAGATGGAATACTTTTAACATTTAAAAAACAACAACAGCAGAAATATAAAAAAAACTGCTGCAGTTTTATGAGGATAAACTCAGAATATTATGAGGAAAAATACCATCATTTTAGTAGCACACAGTTAAAATTATATGTTATTTTTTAAGTCAGAATATTATGAAAAACAAAACAAAATGTGGCAGTATTACTATTTTGTACTATTGTGGTAATGAAGAAGAAAGCTTAAATATTTCGGAAATAAAACCAACAGCTAAATAATCAAAGAGAAAATATTACGAGAAAAATGTCATAATTTTACAAGAATATGGTGGCGATGCTAGAAGCAAAAAGAGCATAATTTTAGTTGCACAATCTTGAAATATTAAAGAAAAAATACATGAAATGAATAAATGAAGTTAAAATATAAAACAGTAGCAAAAACAGGGCATAAAATGAGTAAAGAGTTGATAGCAATAACAGGCTTTTCCACCTACAGTATACCTAAAGTATGACAAAGCTGAGACATCTTTCCAAACTATCCAAGTGGCCCGTAGTGATATTTTTATCAGTGTACATGAACACGCCATGTTTACGACCCACTGGTCCGCCCCACACACCCAAACACATACGCTATAATTAGTTGCAGAGAAGAACCGTGTCACGTTTCAGCTCCACCCAAATGAATGTTTACGTCCACTCAGCTAAAAACCCACGTCACACTTTATGTGTGTCTGTGTTCATTATTCCCGTGGTTAATGCTTCCCTGCTGAATTTTGGAAGTATGCTTAAAACTTTAAAAGGGACTTATTATGTTTTTCCACTTTTCTGACCTATAAATGATGTTCCAATGTTCTATTCTCGTTAAACGAATCCAGCGCATTTGGAAGTACAGGGTTTTTTCTAACATCAACTTCTGCTGATGTTCTACTTTGACCCATGCCAAGCTAAAACTCAACTCTGGAATACAACACTGGAACCGTTTTTTTTTTTTTTAATTGTCTTATTTTCTCTAATTATGTGTATGATATTGGGTAATATGAGTGTAAAGGTGACTATAGGGGTGCTATGTCATGTCCAGAGGACTCTACTACTGTTAAAAAGCCTATTTTGAAGGTCATAAACAGGTATTATATACAAAAATGTTCAATTTTTAAAGAAATGTGAAAAAAATTTGATATTTATCTTATCATGTTTTATTATGTTTCTCCACTTTTCTGACCTATAAATGATGTTCTAATGTTCTATTCTCGTTAAACGATGCCGGCGCATTTGGAAGTACAGGGTTTTTTCCAACATCAACTTCTGCTGATGTTCTACTTGACTTCCTGACATGGGCTGCAGATGGCCTGCACTCAGTAAGCTTACTGTTACTGACATAAATGGGCATGCCTGTAGTAGTGTATACGTGTTAGCGGCTATGTAGACAATAATGGCTGTGTGTTGAGTCACTTTCAGGGTATAGTAAATCTCTATATTAGCATTATATTCTACTGTATTGTCCCTTGAGACCATATAAGATAATGGTTGTTGAAATGTGAGGGGTGTAGTGGCTTCTCAGAGTATCCAGCTGTGATATCAGAGGCTGAATCATGGATGAATGAATCAGAGGGTGTGATTTTAGTGACCCTCAGGAGGATTACCCGGTGTGTGTGTGTGTGGACGAGGAATGTGAAGAAAGTTTTTTCCACAAAAACACAGCCATCTCTCTCTAGGCAGGTTCATTAACCCAATCACTCCTCAAGTTACTCATCGTTACTCAGCTGTACAAAGACATGTTTGTGTTTGTTTACCTGTTAAGAGGCGGGGTGGTTATGAGGCGGCGTGTAAAAGTGTACTTTGGCACCAGATAAGAGCGCTTTAAGCCCATATGACTCACATCATTCACCAGAAATATCAAGTCAATCTGACTTAGCAATCAATCCAACTTAGCAACAGCGTCACTTTGTGTTTGTCAGAAAAATAATAACTCTGGCAACGTGCAGTAGGAGTCCATTATGATCATGTTTTGTCAAGAGTAAAGGCGTTAACGTTGTGGTTTCAGAAATGATTTCATGAATAAATGATGGCTGCTTCCTGGTTGACTATGTCCTATTATTAAGTTATAAGTTGTATGTGTCAGTAATGTTACATTGATGAGACATTACCTTCACACTGCATGGAGTCAGTAATGGCATGTACAACATGAAACAGTAGAAAAAAAACTATCCTCCCATTCCGTGTGGAAGTGGTACGTTTTTGCCTTCTTAACTCATTCCCTAGCAGACATTTTTCAACTGGCCATATTAGAAGGTTTAGATTGATGGGGAAGAACCGCGCCGAGCTTTTGTCGAATGCAACTTTGTGCTGGTTTTTATGGCTTTAAACTGCACTAAACATGATATCTGTTCTATTATGCACTTGGGCTGTATCTTTTTTGCCTCTCGTGCAAAAAACATAAATTAGAAAAACGTCTTTTGGATCGGGCGTTCGGGTTGAAAATAAACTTATAAACAACAAACTTATGAGAAACAAACAAAACTGTGTTTACATTTTTGGAAAATTAGGTCAGGGAAATAATTTTAAACTATTCCGGGCATAAAGTCATAATATTACAGGAAGACAATTTGCAAGAAGAAAGTTGGAAATAGTAAAAAAAAAATGTCTGTAATTTTGTGAGAATAAAGTCAAAATATTAAGAGAAAAAAGTAGGGCCATGATCTTATGAGAAACAAAATAAATAAACAAAATAAAATTGTAATTGTTGGAAAATTAGGTTGGGAGGGGGGTGTTATAACATTCTGGGAAGCCAAAATATTATGGGAATAAATTCACAACACTAGGAGAAGAAAATTTACCAATATTATTTAGAAAATAAAAAAAAACAAAACCAGCAAAATTATGGAAAAAGGGCAATGAGAGAAGCTGATAATAATAATGTTTTTTCACCTATATGACATAGCTGAGATGCATTTTTTTCTTGAAATATAAATACTGTATAGAGTAACTTCTTATATCAAAGTGGACAAAGTTAGGCCATTCACAATCGGTGCTGTGCTGTATGCGTCTTGCTGATTTAAAGCAGGATTCAAACACACGTGTGCTGCATATTGCCGGCTCGACTTCAAGCCCACGTATGCACACACGGCTTGCGTTTGTACATACAACCTGAGCCGACAAGAATGCATAGCCTGAAGCCTGAAGACGATCTTTGGCAGACCTGTTGCCCAACTATGTCACATTTTGCAAGCAGTAGTTCAGGGTGTGCTCTACCTGAGTTAAGTGCCCGGCTCTCTGTGAGGAATCCAAGGTTAAAGCGAGGTGAGAAATACTCCACATTGACAAAAACAAAACAAAAGAAAACAGCACCTCTGCCAACGCTGACCATGAAGGGAGCAGATATGGTTGATACAATGAGACTAACTGCCCAACTTTCAGACAGAGGCGGTGCAAGTGTGTGCAAGACCTGGAGGGCCGGGCGTGTTTCAGCTGGTTGTGCACACACACACACACACACACACGCACACACACAGGAAGAGCAGTGCTTAGCTGGCAGGGTTGAAGCTAAAGTCTCAGGGGGTCCCTCCACACCTGCCTTGCACCCTCATTTTCCACTTGGTTCCCATCCTGAAACGTACTCCAACCTCCACATATAGAACATGTGGCGTCGCCTGAGAACCGAGCATAGTTGTTATGTTATTATTGCAGGGAGGTGAGCCCACTTCTTCAAGATAATCATAGAGTCCAGTGTGGTTTTTCTCCGCGACAGCCTCTCTCTGCCTTTTGTCTGTCTCGTCCTTTCATTTTCTTCTGCTCTTGTATGCTTTTTCTGGGCCAGACCATCTCCACGTCGCCTCTACTTGGGTTATTTTAGTTCTCATGCTTTATATACCGTGCTTGGGCATCATTTTCCCGAAAGAAGATGCTCGTCGACCTTCTCCGTGTTTTAAACTTGCTCAGACGGCACAGAGAAGACACTTCCAACCGCACAATGAGCATGTAATAACATCAAGTCTACCGCATACAAAGAAAGACACTAATCAGACTCTTCAAGGAGACTTTTGCTTAAAAAAAGCACAGTTGTTTTTCATTGTAGGCAGACAGACCTTGTGCTGAATGGTAATCCTCTTACTGTATATGGAGCACTATGCTTCCTAGGGTTGGCCCATACTTTCTACATACCGGTATACCAATATGAATTCTTCCAATGATAAGAAAATGACTTATAAAAGTGGAAATTATCATTTTAAACAGAAAAAAGCAGTGTTGATGGTGTGTTTTTCCTGAGACTGTTGGCACCTCGGCTGGACGGTGGTCTAGTGGTTAGCGTGCAGGCTACACAGTTAGGAGAACAGAGTTCAATTCCACCCTTGGCCATCTCTGTGTGGAGTTAATTGGCGACTCCAAATTGTCCATAAGTATGAATGTGAGTGTGAATGGTTGTTTGTCTATATGTGCCCTGTGATTGGCTGGCCACCAGTCCAGGGTGTACCCCGCCTCTCGCCCGACGACAGCTGGGATAGGCTCCAGCACCCCCCGCGACCTTTGTGAGAATAAGCGGTAGAAAATGAATGAATGAATGTTGGCACCTCACGTGTACCACGACATGATCCAACGGTGGTGGTTTGGTTTTGAGCAGATGTGGAGCAAGAGACCATAATATACAAAGTTTGCAAAGCAATGGTTTAAAGGTGGCAACACGACAGATTTGTTCTACCATCTCAAGCCCAAACAGGGTAGACAGGAAATAGTATGACTCAAAGTCAACTCTTTTACAGCAGTGTCAGTGTTTGCGTACGTTTTGACTCATACTAGTCCATAGTCTACCACCAAACATTCATTCATTCATTCATTCATTCATTCAGCGAGGGAGTGATAATCCATGCATGATATTGCGAGGGATGACGTTATTGCATATTGGAGTATTTTTCTCATTTTACACACAAAGTTTTGTGACATTTGTGGTATCGGTTGATATCCAGCATCTCTACCATTAACCTTTGGAGCTATTAACGATAATGACATGGATTTATATAGAGATATTTATATCTATGTATATGCAGTATAATGCAGCTTGGACAGGCATGGTGCTGCAGGCGTGATTGGCTGGTTGGAGATGGTCTTCATGCACCCAAGGAGATAAGCAGGTAAATGAAGAACAGCCTTTCACCTCAGGCTGCCTCTGAAGAATAATATTATTGTTTATATTTCCACAGTGTAGAGCTTAATGGGGAGTTAGGGGGGGTTCAGGCCCCTACGGGTTGCTCTTCCCTGCCACGTGCCTCCAGAGTCCATTAGAAACAAATTACAAAAAGAGGCCAGGGGAGACCCCTGTGACCCCAACCAGGGCCTGAAGGCAGACGCTGAGATTATCGCAGCTAAAACCACACCCAAGGTAAACACACCTGCACCAGTACCACGACTCCACTTCATTCATACAGACTTGCTTTTTTTGCACATGTAGGACAACCCTTTTCTTGTTGCCATGGAGACATGTCCATCACGGAACAAATTGACCGCTAAAGATTAGCAGCTTATGGGCTCCTCTGTGTCCATACGTTCTGCAGAGCATAAAGATATCCCACTGGACTGAACCCCTCCTCTCCCCCAAAGCTACATCCAACACAAACACATCGTCTGGCTGCTTGGCCCCAACAGGCGGGGTGTCTAAATATTTAACAACATTTTAAAAGCATCCATCCCCTCCTTTCCTCACTTCCCTTCCCTTTGGGTGTCTGCTAAGTCCTGCCAATTCCAGGATTAAAACGTTCACAGGTCCCCTGGTGGAGGAGAAGGAAATAATGTCCATCCATTACCCTTTCTATCCCTGCTGTTCCTTTCATGGATCAGACTGGAATGTTCCCCATCAAATATTTACCTTTTACATGTGACCTTAAAAACATGACTGAAATAATAATAATAATGTCCCTAAATGCACCTCGTGTTCTTAAAAAAAAAAAAAAAAAAGAACAACAAAGGCAAAAATTGAAAAATCAGCAATAATTTTACAGGAATAAAGTAAAAATATCAACAGAAAAACTTCAGAAAAAATCAAGAAAAAAAAAAAATCAAGTCATTATTTCTTACCAACCAAGAAAAAATCAAGAAATAAGGTTGTAATATTATGAGGGAAAATAACATTGTTTTAGAAGCATAAAAGATACTTTTTGGAGTCATAAAATTATGTGAAACTAACAAAAACTAGTTCTAACTTTTGGAAAATGAGCTTGGGGAAAAACCTTGATAACAACGTGAAGCTAATATGGGAATAAAGTCATAATAACATCATAAAAATATATATAATATAACCATATACAACAATTCAAATAAGACAACAGCGGAAATTGAATGGGAATCAAAGTTACTAAAGAAAAAAAGTTTTTTTCTATAACAAGAAAAAAAGTTCAAAATCTTATCAAGAATAAACACAACAAAATAAAGTCATAATAAAAAAAAACTTACTTTGAGAAAAAAAGTAGGGATGTCTGATATCGTCTTTTTTTTCCCTCCAAAAAACGATATGCCGATATTGTCTCACTCTCATTTTACGATACCAATATAAGCTGATACCAATACCGATATGTGTAACATGACACACTGCACTTTTTAAACAATCAGTTTTCATGATCGGGAAAAAAATCAGATACCAATATCAACGGATATCTTATTGTTTTTGCTGATATCGGTAATTAGAAAAAGTTACACTAGTGTACGTAGAATTAAAGTCAAAATATTATCTCCTGTCATAGATAAAATCCTACCATTTGGTGCCGGAAAAGTTTGAAGCTATATTACCCACTAGTATGATCCACTTGGCAGAGGGTCAATACAAGGTTCCTTTACAATTATCTTTGCTCTGTTGTATCATCCCATTGCTCAGGTGTCTGATTCCACGTTGTTATCAGCACCACACCGTTCCAAGTACAAACCTGTTTGTGTGCTGTGGGGGCTGGGACAAGGGCAAAAGACGTGCTCTGCTCATGTGTACACCAGGAGGGTGCATGAGAACATCCCTACTCTTTTAGGAGCCTTTCCTCCACGCAGGTCAACGATACCACATGGGATATACTACAAACACAGGTGAGCATTCCATTAATTACAGCATTCCAGGAGCCAATCTTCCGCAGGGCCAGCAAGTCTCACCAATTGAGCCACGTGGCTGAACTACTTCAACCTTAAAGATATCATCTTCTTCTTTCCGCTCCCTTTCCTCTCTAAAATCCCCCTCCTCACTTCTCCCACTGCATTCCTGACATGCCTCAGGGAGGCAGGAGTCTCTCTCTCACACACACACACACACACACACACACACACACACACACACACACACACAATGGCATTGGCTGCAACCATTGTCAGCGTGCACTGAGGAAAAAAAAAGGTCTTTGCATAGCAAAAGGAGCGCATATCTGCAGCTGCATTCAAACCAGCCATTCAGCATCACTTAGTGCTTATTTGCACTGCATGCAAGCTCTCTGTGTACAAATGTATTTATCTGGCTCCTTCATTGGAGGTGACATCCTCTTGCAGCCGTAGAGAAAACAAATCTACTCGCTCTTGGGATTGCAACTAACTGATCTCAGGAGATTGAGCGTACACCACCGTAAGAAGCTGCAGTTCTTGTGGCAGGATGACAGGCCCCTCTGCTTCTATGCAAACCTGCCAAGGCAACACTACCATCTACTGGTAGAAACAACACATGACCGGCGCAACAGATACAGTACTGTTATATATCCTGATACTGTATATCCTTCCCCTGTTTGCAGGGCAAAAAGTTCCAATCTTTATCCTCGGCTGTCATACCACAGTGTTATATGATTGGTTGTACCAGGGGTGTCCCAGCGAATGTGACATTTGTCTCTTAATATTTGGACTTTATTCACATGAAATTACAGCTATTCCTTCCATTTTTGTTGTTGCTGTGTTTTTCATTTTCCAAATATTTCAACTTTCTTTGAGTAAATGTTTTTTGTGTAATATTATGATTTTCTTCCAATAATAATTTGACATTGTTAGTATATTGTAACTTTTCCCTCATCTCATTTTTGTGTTTGTTTTTTATTAATATTACAGCTTTTTTCTTTAATATTTCATATTCATAAGACTAAAATGTTACTTTTTCCTCATATTGTTAATGTTGTATTCTTGTAAAATTACAGCTTATTCTTGCTAGATTACAAATTTTCTTTTAATTTTTTTTCAAATTAAAGTTACTGGTTTGTATTAATATTACAGCTTTTTTCTTTAATATGTCATATTCATAAAACTAAAATGTTACTTTTTCCTCATATTGTTAATGTTATATTCTTGTAAAATTTCAGTTTATTCTTGCTGGATTACAAATTTTCTTTTACTTTTTTAAAAATTAAAGTTACTGTTTTTTTATGAATATTACATCTTTTTGCTTTAATATTTCATATTTACAAAACTAAAATGTTACTTTTTCCTCATATTGTTAATGTTGTATTATTGTAAAATTACATCTTATTCTTGCTAGATTACAAATTTTCTTTTAAATTTTTTTGAAATTAAAGTTACTGTTGATTTTGTTTTTCTTGTTAAATTATATTTTTAGAATGTAGAGGGCCCCCGGGCCGCACTTTGGACACCCCTGCATCATTACCTTATGCTGACCACCTGTTATATTCTTCCACCAATTGACCAAAGAGGGCTAAGTTCTGATTCTTTAGTTTCCTGACACCCATCACCCGTCCTTCCATGACAAACTCCAAGAGAGAGGAAGCCGCTGCAACGCAACCCGGGAGGTTCCTCAGTGTCCCAATACTTTTGCCTGAGATGGTGCTCATAACACAACAACCATGTCTGTCAGTATTAGGTTGGCCCATCCTTCCTGAACAACAACTTCCCCTCCAGCTGTGCAGACCCAACTTCCACGGCGGTCAGGTTAATAGCCGGACCACATAGCTTAGCGCTACATTAGCTCTCTAATCCCTGTTCTTCACTCCAGCTAACCCAAGCGTGTGTATCTCCAGTCCATCTGACACGGATAAGTGCTGGATTAGAGCAGCCCAACACAGCTTGGAAAAGTCTGTGATACACAGTCCACTCATGGAAAGAAAAAGCCCACTTACTGAGGTGTAGCTGGTCTTGCCCACGTTGTGGTTCTGGTTGTGATTGAGGTTTTGGTTCTCCTGCTCTCGGCACTGCAGCCCCGCCAGGTGCCTCTCCAGCGCCGCCCAGTCCATGGTGGGCAGAGTCTCTTCCTCGATGCCGTCCTCCTGTCCGTAACCCCCCATACATCCTACCGTCCCGGCACTGTCTCCTCCACCGCTGCCCCTACCGGTGCTGCGGTCCCCCCTGCCTTGGCTGAAGCTGTGGTGTCTGCGCTTGGCAGTCCCTGTCGACCCCCCCTGCGGTGTACCAGGGGAGTGGAGCTGGTTGCTGCGGGGCAAAATCACATTTCCGTTTTGTTGGAGTTCCTCTGGAACGCCGGTGATGGAGGTGGTAGTGCGTCTGTTGGGGGCCGGGAGGGGAGGAGCGGTTTTCACATCCTGTAATTCATCGCTGAGGCCGCGACTGTTCTTCCTGTAGCCCTCGCTGACCTCTTCGGGCCCCGTGACGCCTCCTCGGCTTTCCTCTTGACCAGGAGCCTGTGGGGAGGCGCAGTCGTCTCCGTACTCACTCTCCCACTCCTCTATCACCTTCTTCTTGTACTCTTGGTAGTCCTCATCCTCCTCATAGTCCTCTAGGGTGACAAGGTCCAGAGAAGGGGATGATTTGTAGCCATCCAGCGTGGCCAGGTCAGGCGAAGGGGAGCAGGGCGTAACCTTGTTGGAGTTGGACTCTGAACTGGAGCGACTGGACGCATCGCTCCCCAGGTCCATGCCATCCTCCCGGTAATCCTGCAATGTCACAAAAGAGAGGTCATCTGGCGTTAGACACAGGACAGAAGAAAGGTTGCACAGTCATGTCTGTAAATGACATAAGCAGCGCCCCCTATGGGCTGTGCTCAAAATGCTTCATAATAATGGAGTGAAGCCGTGAAATTCAAAGCATTGTGGGTAGACTGTACTCACTAAAAGTCACGTGTCAGTAATGCAGAAGCAATAGAGGACTGCAAAAACCTAGACTACTACATACATGTGTTTCATACTGACACAAGATATGTTCCATAGCTGTAAATGTCAGATAAAAAACATATTTGACAAGCATAAGGTACAAGGGACAATCTGTGCTAATCAGTCCAACAAGACTACTGTAATTGCTGGACTCTTTGTACCTTTTTCAGTCAGCAAAATAATCCCGAGTACAAACGCAGTCGACAAGCCACTGTGTCCTGGAAGACCAATCTTCCTTTTCGGTGGACCGCCGATCACCAGCTTCATATCACAGTATGGCCGCCCCACAGCGACAAAAGCAGAGTGCTTCAATGGCTTCCGATAAGTGACAGACACATCAGCACACACACTGACACGAACCCGAGCTCCCGAGGGTAACCTTGACTGTGTGTGCCCCCACTTCCCACCCTCCCCTGCAATCACTGCATGACTGATTACTTCATCACAGGTAATGAAACCGTCTGCATTGTTTACAAGAGATCTCCACCTGACCTGACCATCCGTCAGAGAGGCGGCAGGTTTCTCGCAGCACAACCGTAAATTTATGACCCTCGGAAAAAGAAATGATACACGAAGACCTCCCGCAGGTGACACCATCGAAATATGATTAGTCATTATTTCTTATCAGTATACATCAGGTCTTTGGGTTAGTCATCGTTTCTTATCAGTATACATCCGGTCTTTAGGTTAGTCATCGTTTCTTATCAGTATACATCAGGTCTTTAGGTTAGTCATCGTTTCTTACCAGTATACATCCAGTCTTTGGGTTACGATATCATTTCTTACCAGTATACATCCGGTCTTTGGGTTAGTCATCATTTCCTACCAGTATACATCCGGTCTTTGAGTTACGATATAATTTCTTACCAGTATACATCCGGTCTTTGGGTTAGTCATCATTTCCTACCAGTATACATACATCAGGTCTTTGGGTTAGTCATCGTTTCTTACCAGTATACATCAAGTATTTGGGTTGGTCATCGTTTCTTACCAGTACACATCAGGCATTTGGGTTAGTCATCATTTCCTACCAGTATACATACATCAAGTATTTGGGTTGGTCATCATTTCCTACCAGTATACATACATCAAGTATTTGGGTTAGTCATCATTTCCTACCAGTATACATACATCAAGTATTTGGGTTGGTCATCATTTCTTACCAGTATAAATCAGATCTTTGGGTAAGTCATAGTTTCTTACCAGTATACATCAGGTCTTGGGTTAGTCATCATTTCATCAGGTCTTTGGGTTAGTCGTCATTTCTAACCAGTATACGTCAGGTCTTTGGGTTAGTCATCATTTCTTACCAGGATACACCAGGTCTTTGGGTTACTATATCATTTCTTACTAGTATACATCAGGTCTTTGGGTAAGTCATAGTTTCTTACCAGTATACATCAGGTCTTGGGTTAGTCGTCATTACATCAGGTCTTTGGGTTAGTCATCATTTCTTACCAGTATACACCAGGTCTTTGGGTTACTATATCATTTCTTACCAGTATACATCAGGTCTTTGGGTTAGTCGTCATTTTGTCAGGTCATTGGGTTAGTTGTCATTTCTAACCAGTATACATCGGGTCTTTGGGTTCGTCATCATTTTTTACCAGTATAGTACATCAGGTTTTTGGGTTAGTCATCATTTCTTACCAGTATACATCAGGTCTTTGGGTACTGCACAAAGGCCACTTCATTAGATAGACTTTTTAAAGCGAACACAGAGATGGGCTGGTGTATCTAATGGCAATGTGCAGTCATACATGGTTGGTATTTATTATTAAAGCAGGGCAAATTTTCATGACATGTCACATCAAACCTCCCAAAAATATTATAGTTTAGCAAACTTTGTCAAAGCTGCTTTAAATGTACAAAATAGTTGATAAATGTGGTAGAGGAAAACATTATACTGTTATGGGAATAAAATCACAATATTAAGTAAACATTTCCAAGAAAAAAAGTTTAAAGATTTGGAAAATATTAATACTAAGAGAAAAGGTTTCATTGTAGAAAGAAAAAAATAAAATGTAATAAAAATATATACTATATAAAGAATTAGGAAAAAACAGCGGTCATTTTAAAAGAATAAAGTCAAAATATTAAGAAAAAAGAGTCAAAAATATGTCATTTCAAAAATTAGCTTGGGGAAAAAGTTACACTATTGTAGGAATAAAGTCAAAATATTATTGGGATCAAGCCATAATATTGCAAGAAGAAAGTTGGAAAATGAAAAACATAATGATAATTGAAAAAAAGAGCAAAGACCTTCCAACCAATATGCTTTTTCATCTACACACAAAGCTGAGATGCAATTTTCCGTGAAATATATCTAACTTTTTAGCATATCGACATTTTGTTGCTTTACAAAATATCCAAAGTTGCATCTTTTCATGTTTTAGTATTTCAGAGTGGCAAAATCAGACTTAATGAGATAAGATAGCACCCAAAAGCACCAAATGTTGTGCATGCCAATTGCACATACAGATATTGTCACGAAAACATGACCAAATATCACACAAAACCTCCACATGGGTGGATCCCTGGTGAGAAAACAAACTCAGGGTTCACTCATGTTGGCGTTTTAAATCAGACATACAGCGGCCGTCACACTGTACCAACAGCAAGTGCTGAAATCAACATTACCGAGGTGGTCATGAAACGCACCACGCCGTCACCCAGTGCTTCTCCTCTTGGCCGTGTACGCCTTCATGCGTGTGCTGCAAAAACAATAAATCAAACCGGCTTTTTTTTTGGCTCTCAAAAAGTGAGAAGAGTGCTTTTGCAATGCTCCCAAAGCGCGGCTTGCAAACACAAAAAAGTGCTAATCCGATTTGTTCCGACTCGGAACAGAAGAGGCTTGCGAATATGAACGCGGTGAACTACAGTGCAATATTGCAATCAGTTAAAGTGCCTGTTTATGAGAAAGAGAGGCATAGGGCGGGAGAGGGTGACGGGAGTGGAGTGGGGGGGTGAGGAGGGGGGGGGGGGGTCGCTGCAAGACGGCATCCTGGAGCCGTAAAGCTGATCCGCGGCGGGATTAACGAACACCATGCACACAAACACAGCCTGGATTTTGTTTGGCCAACAACACAAGGCTGCCTGCACAATGACAGCTGCACCGAGCCCCCCCATTCACCCCAAATGAGAAAGGGGGGGGGGGGGTCGTTGCAAAAAGCCACTCTGTGACGTATGCACTACACCTGTCATTATGCGCTAATTTCAGATTTCAGCCTCATTTGCAGAGTCATTCGCCGTACAGTAATGATGTAATGTTCCCTGAAACTCCCCACAGGAACCCGACACCCCCCACACCCACCCCTTCCACTTCACATTCAGTGACAGAAACGCCCATACGTGCTATAATGAACACCAACACAGCATTTCCCGGCATGCATGCAAGCAGCCTAGCGGTGTGTCATTTTTCTACTCACTGTCATCATCTTGTAAGATTCCCACCTCCACGTCTCAAGACATCGTTAAAGTGTAAAAAAAATCACAGCTATCCCACTTGGCTCCCAAAAGCAGCAGCAGCAGCAGCAGCGGCAGCGTCAGATGTATCCTTATTAAGGGCGGCTGGCGGTGCCGGCTCGGCCACCAAAATGACAGACAGCCCGGGGAGGAAGAGGACATCTGGGTCCCGGCATAGCTGCGTGCGTGTGTGTGTGTGGGAGAGAAATGTGAATAAATAAATAAGGAGGATGGTTTCAAATCCAAAGGGGTGACGACAAGCAAAGCGCTCACTCCTCTCTCATCCCTCCGTGCGTGGAGTGGAGTGGAGTGCTGGTAGGTTTAAATGCTGCTTACAAGTTGCAATCCTGGTCCATTTAAACAGTCACATCAAGCTCCTTCTAAAAGCGCGGCGTCTCTGTGAGAAAGTGACGACACAGGACTAGCACTGACCTTGCAAATGGTAGAGAGAGAGGGAAAGAGAGAGAGAGAGAGAGAGAGAGAGAGGGAGAGGAGGGAGGGACAGAGGAAACTATTTGGGTGAATTATTAAACACTTCTTCTACTGTTCTGAATTTAGAGTGTCCTCTAAGTCTTCAGATACAGAACCTGCCTCCCCGCAGCCACTGTTTACATCCGACTCGTTTGCATTGCCTTTGCAATTTTGAGCATTGGCAAGCATTAGAGTGAAATATGGTAATGTTAATGGTTTTATTTCATTTGACAATGCATCAGATTACAATTGAATGCATCACATAATCAGTTCACAGTTCCATAATATCCAAAAGGAGTAGGAAGAAGCAAAGCTTATTAAATCCTACCCCTCCATCTGGTACTTTTACAATCAGTAACTGTTACATTTGTTCACTTCCTGCTTTCCTAATATAGTTTACTTTTTTTAAATAATTTCTTTATTTATTTATTGTATCGAAGTACGAGGTGATATGACCATCCAATGACATAATGGGTACCATAGTAACTGTCAATATAGTGATATGTATAGCACATCCTTGTATTTCGCAACCATCAACTGCTCGTATTGTTTCTTGAATTGGCTCATCGTTGTGCATTGTTTGAGGGTCTTACTCAATCCATTCCATAGTTTGATTCCACATACTGAAATGCTATGGCTTTTTAACGTAGTCCTAGCATAGAAGTGTTTCAAATGTAGTTCTTACCTGAGATCATATTTCTCCTCTCTTGTAGAGAAGTATTGGATGACATTTTTAGACTTTTAGACTTTAAACTTAATAGACTTTAAGACTGTAGCAACAAAAAAAAACAGCCCCCCCCCTCCTAAAATAGAAATAAAATGTTGAAAAAGAAGTCAAAAAATGGCTTCAATGAGGGCATCCACTGTCATGAGGGATGCTCCCTGCATCATCTCCACATAGTCAGTCGTCGTTTTACGCCCCTGCACAACCAGAAGCTCCATTATTCAACTGAAGGATCATGATGGATCCCCCTTCACTGTGTCGTGTGGAAAACATTTCAGGTGGGATGTCCTTGTCATGCCGGTAACATTGAAAGCCACCAGGATCATCAAGGGAGAATTCCACCTTTCAATGTCCCATGGTTGGTGCTCTCCTGCAAATTCCTTGAAGGAGGCATTTTTTGTTGTTAAAAGTCTTCTCCGGCAGATGGTGTCTGGTTATTGGACTGCACCAGTAACAACTTTCATTTGGGCCAAGGATGACAGCCAATAGGATCCTCCAGCTATGGGGTCGGGACATTTTTGGGCGTCTTCCATTTGACCTTTTCAGTCCCAAGCCTCAGGATGGTTGAAGAAGTTTGGAATGACCGTCTTACTGCATCCACTGTGAGATGCCTTGCTGTTGCAGCTCTTGAGAACATGTCATGATACTAAATCACATCCAATTCATATTGTTGCCCACATTTTGCCTTTTAAAGGCTGTGCTGTCAACTTTTGATCAGCTTAGTTCACTTTAATGCCTTTTTTTTCCTCACACCCATTTCTTATATTTTCATTCTGAAGCTCAACTAAGAACCACTTTAAGATCAAAAGTGCAAAACATGTATTCCTGCTTGTAGCAAACATTAAAAAAGATTCTTAGCTTGCACTTGAGTGCAGTTTGGTTAGCGTTCACTTGAGTGTTTTTGTTAGTTTACAAAGCCTTTCAAAGGTTTTCACCCTTCTTGGATGTTTCAGCCATCATGGTCGATGTTATTTAAAAAAAAAAAGTAATTTCACGTCTATGTGAAAATAGATTTTCATCACCTGCTGTCAATGAATGAAACATCTATCAGGTACAAGTGTTTGCATAAATATTCACCCTCTTGAAAGTAAAGTGACTGATCTCATTCAGTTGATGCCTGCAGTGTCACAGTTAGAGAAATGGAGATCATCTGGCAAGGTGCGTCAAGTGGATGCAGTCAAAAAACACCACCCGTGTCGGGGAGGTGCAGAGTCTGGTTCATTAGTATTCCTGCTACAATTGCAATATGCAGACAAAAGAACCCGAGACACTCAGAAAAAGCTAAATGAAAAGTATCGGAGAAGGAGTGGCTACCAGAAGATTTACAACCATGATGAAGAAGTAGAAATCGGAGCTGGCCGTCTTCACAAAGTGACTGACCGTGCAGGGAGGTGAGAGAGACGGTACATGCAACTGTTCCTCAGGTTCTTCACCAAGCCAAGCTGGATGACAGAGTGCCAGAGAGAAACCTCACATGAAATCTCTTTGGTTTTTGTCCTTCAGATGAGATGTGATGTTTGGCTAACACCAAATGGTGCTGGCGACATCATGTTTTGGGAATGCTTCTCCAAAAACAGGTGGACGAGGCACATGAACATGGAAAAACATCGCAAAGAGAATATCAATTGTGATCGGGGTTCAAGCGGACTGTGTAACATTAGCCACGTTTACATGGACCCAAATATTCCAATTCCATTCGGGTTATTTGCTCAAACGGAAAGAATGTAACCTCATTCCGAAAGAAAAGTGCCAATCCGAATGAATATATAATCGGATTCGCAGGGGTGGAATATTCCTTTCTCCAATCCGATTGAGGTATCTTGTACCCGCTCAATCGGAAAGTTGTCAGACTGCGTTCTTCTTCGTGGTGTTTTTCTTCTTCTGTTGTTTATTGGCGGTTGGCAAACAGCTTTCGTGTGCATTAGCGCCATCTGTGGAACAGAATCTAAACCCTTCTATACGCCATTCACAAGTCCAGTTTTATTTAAAAAGAAAATACATTTCTATATAAAACATGTGACGAGCTTAATTATAAAATATTAGCAAGATTGAACTTTATCTTTTCCTGTTCCCGGGTGCGTTCTTTCAGCGAATGCTAAGATATGACGTAACACGCAGCTCCAGACGTTCTTTGATTTAAAAAAAAATGGAGGTGAACAATCGGCACTGGACTGCTAAGGAAAGTTTGTTTTTGATTCCAACAAAATTTCAAGACCGGACGAACGAAAAACTGGCAATATGGAGTTATTCTAAACAAGTGAAAGAAAAACTCGAGGAAGTCGGTATCACGTGATGTTGGTGTTTACGCTTTTACTGTGCATGCCCCATTGACTATTCTGGTTGATTATAACGGCGCATGTAGACACGCGATTGGAATATTCCTTTCCATGTATACCATTGCTTTCGGAAAGGTCATTCGGAAAGATTCCATTCGGAAAGAGTACAGTCTCTACTGTACTGACTTGCGTCAATCAGCACCAGAATCCACCTGCAAGCAGACTGAGACCTCTCAGGTGATCTCGGTCCGCCTGTTTGGTCCTGGGTTTGGTGGACTGCGTTCACACATGACCAACCCAACCGTGCTAACAGAGCCAAGGAGCTAACGTTTCTTTTACTGTCAACGCCACTTACAAGAACATGTATATAAGGGGTGTACAAATTGGCTAGCTGTATAGAGGAGCAAAAATGTGTATCTGTTAGAGAGAGAAAACCTGTGCTCAGACATGTTTGAATTCATACCAGCAAAAGAGTTCACCCATGGCGTCACGCGGTGGAACTTCAAAGACCCCCGACTGAGCTTCTCCTCTCATTACAATGGGGACCGAGCCAAGTGGGGATTTCCCCCAAAGTGAAGCCAGCAGGAGTCCACCCAGACTAGTGCTGACACTCCATTCCTCCACCTCTCTTATCAGGCTCTCCACTCCTCCTCTCCTCGTTTTGTCTCCCCCAATTCCCCAAACTGTGCTTGGCCGTAGCGGAGAAGAAAGTGAAGAGTGGTAAAGTCATCTGAGGGCACTTTTCCTTTTTCATCTTGACAGAATGTGAGCACCAAGAGTTCATACACCCTCCAGCCACTTAAATGTCACTTTTATGTTGAGATATTGTCCGCTCCTGTACACCAACTGTACGAGCTGGCAATTTTTATACAGTATACCTTTACCTCATCTACGAGGCTTATAGAACTAAGATGTTTTGGAGTTGAGAAGGAGACGGCCTCAGAAAGATTATTTGGTGTCGATAAGGATAAATGAGTAGTTTTGTTGGTCAGTTTGTCAAATAGCAGGATTACAGAAACACTACCAAGTTCCACAATACTGTGTACATGACACCGTCTGTCTGTGTTTGGAACGCCTTTCCATTCACGCTAATAATTTCAACAAAATAGCTCATTTCTCAATGATTGATGCGTCAATGTTATTCTCTACTGTCACTGTGATCATGTTCTCCTTCCCTTAAAGAACCGTAGCTCCCTGTTAGCACTCATGCAGCCTCAGACCATGATGCTACTACCATCTGACTGTTGGCAAGAAAACATCTATATTATTATTATTATTAACAGTGAGCCCCAACCGCTATGCCAGATAAGGACAAATAACATCATTTTAAAAGCATCAAATAAAGAAATGCTATTTTTCTTCGTCATAATATTATGAAAGAAAATTAGAAGTGGAAAATTTAAGCAGTTGAAAAATGAAAAAAAAAAAGATTTTTTTTATTTTACGAGAATAAAGTCAAAATATGAACAGGAAAACATATTTTTTTTGCGAATAAACGGTGAATATTTTAAGTCGGAATATTCAAAACAAATAAATAAATAAATAAATAAAGCTCATACCAAGTACATTTTGGGGACAAAGTGATATTATTTGAGTATAGTCTAAATATGATGAGAATTGAGTCATAATATAATCAAAATAAAATGTATAAAGATTAATGAAGAAGAAAGTTGAACTATTTGGAAAATCAAAAAAATATCACAAAGCTGAGATGCCGTTTTTTCTTGAATTATATGTTGTATAACTTAATAAGTTTAATAAGCTTAATAAGCTTTCACTTTTCACTAAGTGGCCCTGGGTGGAAACAATTTGGACACCCCTGCACAAGATGTCAGAATGTAAATAATTCTCCACGTTTCAAATGTACCTTGGCTTAATACAAGTTAGGAAACAGTTATTTAGACAATAACAGCAATGTGTTGATTAATTGTCAGCATATAGTACATCTATACCGCTTTACAAGCTGTACACTGACTACTCTAAAATACATCATAGTTTCATTTCTGTGGTGTATGTCCCCTGAGAACATATGCTGTAAGTGTTGTGGATACACCGTGTGTCAAAATGTAATTCAGTGCGGTTTGAAACAACCCCCAACGCCCTTATAACAACCTATCCTCCATCTACAGCATCTATAGGAGAGCTCCAAAGCAGTCCATCCATCGCCGCTATCTTCTGACAGCCATCACTGAAGGCCCATTACTGACAGACAGATAAGAGCAGAGAAATGAATACCTCTTAGATAACACAGAAAAGTCAGCGCAACATCTTCCTCCGCGTATATCCGTCTCACATGCACACCCCTGACAGTCAGTGAGAAATTAAAAGTGTCTGGGCCTTGTCAGGAACCAAGCAACTCTAACGGAGAGACACCAAAAGTGACCTTGGAGTCTTCTCTCTGTCTCTCTCAGTGTGTCTCACCTTCAAATAAGCAAGAGCAAAATGACGGAAATGGAGGTTAGAAACTTGAGTCTGGTACATGGTCATAGCTGCAGATGGTTGGTTGGTGTCCTTGGCCGGAGAAAAATGATCCGCTATTGCTGTGGGAACTTACGCCTCGTATTTTTCCTGCAGTGACTTTCACGTCAACCTCCCGTGAAGACAAACATTAACCTGACTGCAGGCAAACAACTTCCTTAATGAGACGAGGAAATAGAAGTTCATGCAAGTTGGCGTTTAAGTGCATGGGAGAAGATCGCTGACTCGGGGCTGGATTCAAGTCCTACTGAACCGTGAAAAACGTCTGGGATGGAATTAAACAATCCCACCGTTAACCCACCATACATTTCCATGAAGTACGATTCATGCCTTATACAGTAAATGGAATGTTTTCACAGTTTGAGTTCGGAAAATCTGTTTTCAACCTTTGAAATATTTTTAACATGATTAGATCCCCCTGGACAGAAAATAACACCCCTATAGTCAACTTTATATTTCTATTATATACATAACAGATATAATCAGTGTAAATAAGTCATTTAGGACATAAATACGACTCGGCTTATTATTATTTATTATTTATTATTTATTATTTATTATTTATTATTTATTATTTATTATTTATTATTTATTATTTATTATTTATTATTTGTCATAGTAGTAGTAGTAGTAGTCATAGTAGTTGCTTGAACATGCTTATTTAGGTAAAAAATTATACAAATTGCATCAATATGCATACTTTTTTATCAACCAATAGACTGTATTCAACCATGACAAAGCATAATTTATGAATGAATATATTTTTGAAAATCTGTGATAAAGTGAAGCTCCAAAATTCAAATGGGACAACTGGATTATGATATATACATAACAAAAGATAATATATCTAATCAATGAAGATTGGTTAATGACACAATATGTCTTGCGTCCATGTTTGGTCAAACATAACCACTACAAACCAAAACACTTAAATATGCATATTTATTATGTATAATAATCATAGATTGCATTTATATGGTGCCTTTCTGGACGCCCACAGCGCTTCACACTGAGACCATTATTTCTTCCCTCCACTCCCACACTGGTGGTGGTGGGAAAGTACATTTGTAGCCACAGCTGCCCCGGGGTAGACTCACACAAACGTGGCTGCCAATTCACAGTGTCGGCCGCTCCGTCCACCGTCAAGCATTCATTCACATTTATATGCCAGCATGCGCTGCACGCAACGGCAGTGACCTGTCGTACCACCTGCCCCGCTGCCACACAGTGGCATATATTTGTGTTATTCATGGGATTCATGTTTATTATTATAGTGGCAGTGTTCAACAACTCTTGTACTGGCTGGATATGTACTGGTCCTAATCATTTTGTCAAGCAACACATGTAGATATGCTATATATGCTTATATATGTATGTATATTTCAATGTATCTCAGCCGTAATATATGGTGACTTTGTTGCCATATTCTCACTTTTCCTCTCAAAAATGACAACTTTATTTGGTTTCTTTCTCATAATATTACAACTCTAAAAAGATCAAGTATTTTTTCTTTAATATTTCAACTCCATGCTACCCAAATTACATTACTTTTTAAAAAAAATTCCCAAGGTTCTTAAGATCTCTTCTTAATATTTAGACTTTATTCTTGTACAATTACAATTATTTCTGCAGACACTGTTTTATAAATTTAAATTTAAAAAAATATTAAATTTTTCTTCTTATAATTTTTTTCTCTTTTCTTTTTGTGTTAAAAAACAAATTTTTTTTCTTTAATATTTTGAATAAATTCTACAATGATGACATTATTTTTCCTCGTAATATTACAAGTTTATTCTTGTAAAATTGTGGCTTTTTCCAGTTAGAGTATGACATTTTTAAAAGTTTTTTGCCTGATTTTAAATGAATAAATTGATGATTTTTTTCACATTATTATTTTGATTGATGACGTTCATGTGTTTATTTTATCTTCTTATCTTACTGTATTAAAATGACTTTTTAAAATTATTTTACCTACATTATATATATAAAATTATGGCTTATATATATATATATATATATATATATATATATATATATATATATATATGAAGTAGGTAAAATAATCATATAAATTAAGAACATGAACATTACCAATCCAAATAATAATCATGTGTTTTAAGCCATGCCCTTTTAACTAAAATAAATCTTTTATTAAACTACTTTTAAATACTTTTTTAAACTACTTTTATTAACTAAAATAAAGTCTTTCAAAAAATAGCATAAATCAAGGCACAAAAACCACAAATGTATTCTTGTATAAAATATGTAATACATGAATTATATTATATTATATAACATTTTTAGAATGAGCTGCAGACCAATTAAAAATTGCCATGGCCCCAAACAGCCCCCAGGCCGCACTTTGGACACCGCTGCCCTAAATACCTAACTCACATTCACCTTTGAGCGGAACAAAATGAGCTTGTGCGTGTGGGTGAGTGCAGCAGGATGCAGGCCGTTGATGATGAATAGAGACGTCAGACGGGCACAATAAAGGTCGGATCCTTTAACTGGTCGACTGACCTGCCTTTTTAAATAGAATGGGCGACCAAACCATTGAGCGCCACCATCAATCTCCTTCTGAAACACAATGATGATTTACTCCATTCAAGTCAATGGGCGCTAGCGGATAGGGAAGTTTGGCTTCTGGGTGTTCACATGCAATCACATGAAAGAAGTGTGCCCGTAGCGTGCATGCTTTGGTTAAATATTGTACTTACACGCTCTGTCAAAGCCACAGTGCTTCCATACGCTACATCCACACAGCATTTTCACCTGCTAACCAAGTGTGAAATGAATTGTGGGTTCAACATCTTGCTCAGTGTTGGACAAGGACGTGCAGCCATTCCATGCATTAGAATGGGAGGCACGTTGAACTCCAGTTGGCATGGAGTCGCGCGTGGTTTATGCATCAAATTTCTTTAATCTAGCCAGGATTAAAGGGGCTAAACGGAGTGTGCGGAGGTAGCTCACTTTTATACAGCTCAGCAGTTGTCAATAAGCCCTAAACCCAAAGTAGCAGTTAACAGACAAGCCGAGATGTTGTGACGACAGGACGCAAACAGCAATAAAGGTGATGGAGGGCCCGATGGAGAATGATTGCATGGCAAGATGGCCGCTAATGACGCTTAAGACAACATTGTGCCGGCAATCAGAGCAGAGAGGAACGCCATTATGGTCTGTTTGTGTTGAAAATGATGACAGCTGTAATAATCATTACTTCAAGCTTGGTTAGGCTAAACCGGGGGCGTGCAAAATGTTTCCACCCACATACTGAAAAATCTAAGGATCTAAAGAGGCCACTTTGATATTTTTTTTTCAATTTTGTAAAAGGCTAAGAAAAATATTATTGATATGTTATTAGTAGTTTAGCTTTAGTGTTTCTCATGTTCTTTATCTGCCAATTGCAACTCTCTTTGGCCCCGTGGTGGGTAATTTTAGAAAGAATACATTTTTGTCAAAGCCGCAAAATTGGTCGCACAAAGTGGCGGTGCCGACTGTCTCAGGATGTTGATATTGGGTTCCACCCCTCATAAAGTCCAAATGAAGACATAACAGAACACATGCACTCTTCCAGTAACAGTTGCTAGTGTAGAAATCTAATAAGGAACCTTAAATTAAATCATGGTTCTTCATGCAATAGCGAGGCCAAATTAAGGGCTCAGCATCCCCCGGGGACTCCACCCAGCAGAGTTGGGAAAAGTCAGGCAAGTCGTTAATGAAGTTATGACCGCCATCGTTCGCTGTGACGGAGGATCTTATCGCCTCCAAGAAATGGCCGAGACCTACTCCAGACCCATTTGGCCTGCAGCACACTCATTCTAATTAGAGCAAAAGAATTAGAGGCACCCCGCAGGGGACTGTGTGCCGTTACTGAAGACCGCCGTCAGGACTTGTGGAGGGGAGGGCAACATCAGGTTTGTTATGACAGACATGTTGGGATTCAGAGACATTCAATTTTGTCTTAAGGACTTTTAACCCTTAAATGTCCTTTGGGATGAATAAGTTATCTGTCCACTGCACCTTTCTATCTAGCATTCATCTGGCCCTATTACACAGCCCTGAGGTCAGTCAGTGATTGGCAGCAACACTAGTCTGCACTCATAGAGTCAGATATGGATACTGATACTTAGAAGATGCTCTGGTCTCTGTGCCCCAGCTTCTCAAAGCCTCCGTCTCACAAACCCCCACCGGAGCAGCTATGCACTGCAGCGTGCAGATGTCGGCACGATTTACAGCTCATACCAAATAGGATGGTTTCTCTTGGGTTTTGAGCCAAACTTGTACCAACTGTTTGCTACATCCTCTCAGAAATGACTAAATGTCTGGAGACTGGCGAGGAAAGAGAGACAGGAGGGAATTAGGAGACAAAGATGACTTTTCTCCACCATTACCAGCATGGATACTAGGTGATAGTAATGAAAGCCATGGCATAACCCACATGATAGAGTGAAAACATTATCCTCCATTCCGTGTGGAAGTGGTACATTTTTGACTTTTTAGGTTTCGAAGAAATACATTTGAGGCTACCTGGTTAGCTCACTAGCTTTCTGGCTTATTAGCTTGCTAGCTAGTGGCTGCATAAGAGTTGAGTTGAGTTTACTTTAATTCAACTAAAGTGTTCTAGGACCATTTACTGTCAGTGTTCATTGGTTCCAGACTGGAGGATCCAATATAATGAAAACCAATCTGTTTACAATCTGCTCTGCTTTTATGCTTTAACATTATTAGAGCATCCTCTATTAGACTCCTCTCTACTGAACTTCAGGAGGAGTCTAGTCTCACAGAACAATGACACCTTGTGGTCAATGTACAGTACTACATTCACAATTACAATGCTTCTTCTGTCTTGTATTTTAGTTAATTTATAGTTCAGTTAGTTAGTTCACTTTTATGTTTCAAAATGCTTAATTTGGTAAAATTTACTTACATTTACTAAACTTTACTTAAATATGCATATTTTAATTCGTTCCTATTCAACCATGAAACAATTATATATATTTTTTAATAATATTTTGACTTCCTGACTTCTTCTCAGCGCCACCCAGTGGCAACAGAAAATGGAAAACCGACCCAGGTGAATCCTGAGTTGTGTGGGGGGTACGTTGGTTTGATTATGTTTACATTATTTCAATCTTACCAGTGTCCCAGAATAGATTGTTTAACCTTTACAGCATTTAGCTAACCTAACACAGTTAATTATATTGAGCATAATGTGGAGAAGATACTGTGCATACATTGTGCATGGCTTATGAGTAACAGTAAAATGAATCTACTATTCAGCGACCTCCAGCACTGACAGTGGTGCTGATTGTACGATGATAAAAAACCCAATACAACAAACATATGTGCCCAGATTGCTGACAATTCCAATTCACGCATGGTTTCATTCCGTATAGGTCAACCTTGGCTTCATCTGCTTTCATTTAATACCTCTCCTATATTTAAACATGTTATGTTGTGATAAAATACGGGACTAGCGTGCAGTCTGTTCATCAGCGTAATGACACAGTTTCCCTTCACTGTTCATTCAGCCGTCACTAATAGCTGTTACAGTACCCTGCTTTTTAATTTATATTACACATTTAAATGTAACCTGAATCTTTATAAAGTCATCCCCCACTGAATTTATTATCCCTATTAGAGACTTCCCAGGACCTCTTCAACCAAGATACTGAATCCACTCTCTTTTAATATCACTTAATTCTATTACTTGTCTTTATGTCATCATATTATTTGTTATTACCTTTTACATAATCATACCAAGTGGGTTTATTATCATAAGGCCAACATAAGGTTACTCCTTGAACGGTAACCGCCAGAGCCCAATGTGGCTGATATGACTGTAAAATGGTCTCATATAGTCTATACTATTCTCTTTAACAGACCAAGTTAGCTTGTTCCATACCTGACAGGCATTCATGATCTTTCGCCAGGTTTATAAGGCAGGAGCATATTTTTTTAAGCATCTTTGACATATTGTTGACCAATATTGAGAATAAGCATTAAGCATAAAATGGCTAAATGGATGAAAATACAATAAAACGCATAAAGATGTTGATGAAATGTAGTATTGTAGACTGGTCACTTGGTGTCGCTCGTAACAAGCACCAGATTTTATGGCAGGTTTGACTGACCTCACAATAAGCCGTACAGATCGCCCTTCCTGATGAATACCAATGACCGTTACTAGTGGAGATTCGAACCCGGGGCATTTGGTCCGAAGTCCAGAACACTAACCACTACAACATGGTAACTCCTCTGCGTCTGTTCCTACTTCTGAACATATAAAACACTGCTACGATGTTAATCTTAACATGCTAGTGCTAACATGCTAACATCTAACATGTACCGATTTACTGAAACCACACCCATGGCACGCATAATAGAAGTGTTTTTTTAACTCTTGAAAACGGCTTAAATGCGGCTATGCTAATGTTATCATGCTAACAATGCTAACGTTAGCATGCAACATGTACCACAATAGAGCTAAATGTATATAAATTATGTTTGTACTTATGAACAAATAAAAATGTCACTGTTTATGTAAGTTTCCACAGCTAAAATATTACTGTGTTAATGTTAGCATGTTAACAATGCTAATGTTAACATAAAATAACCTGACAACGATAGCGTTAGTATACAACCCCTAGCACAGTAGAGCCAAGTGTCTGAGTATGTTAATACTTATGAAAATGTCAAAAAATGCCACTATGGTAATGTTAGCATGCTAACACTAACATGCAAACACCTAACATGATATGACTGTTCACATTGGTTTCTACAGCTAAAACGTTACTATGCCAATGTTAGCATGTTAACAATGCTAACATTAATATAAAAAAGCCTAGCAATGTTGTAGCAATGTAACACTTTGCATGATAGCACTGTTTCTATGTTTGTACTTAAAAAACAGTAAAAATGCTACTATGCTAACAATAGCGTTTCTTTAGCAATCCTGAGCACAGTAGAGCTAAGTGTCTGTGTTAATACTTTAAAAATTTAATTTAAAAATTAAAAAAATGCTACTATGATAATGCTAGCAAGCTAACGCTAACATGCAAACACCTACTATGATAGCATTAAGTATTTATATAAACTTCTATTCATGAAGATGGCTAAAATGTTACTAAGTTAATATTAGCATTTTAGCAATGCATACTTTAGCATTCACACCATTCAAATTCAGTTATGTTCTTTTAATTTAGGCCTTTTATTCAACACAAATAACTTTTCTTTGGTCATACAGCTCATCAATAATCCAAAGCTCTAAAGCACTATTATTTTTCAGCCCCATGTTCCCACCCCCGCAAGTGCAAATAGCAGAAAATGTTAGGAGACAAGCTGACAATGAAATAATTGATGGGAGAATGAAGGAATTGCGATCAGATTATAGCAGTTAGAGACGCATCTTATCAGCGGATTATATTGTATAATAGCACACCACCACTGCGTAGAGCTAATCCATGACCAGGGAATGCCAGTGAATAGAATGCTGGTGTTTGTATAAAAATGCACGCTTGGTTTCTGTATTTACATCTGCATCGCAATAATGAAGCCTTCCTAGAGAGATAAATGCACGGCCCTGTGGCGCTGGCTTGGCCATTGCACATCCGCTTACTAAACTAAATGAGTCATACTTTTTCCCTGCAGCAGTGCAATATTTGTGATTAAAATGATAGCAGCTGCTCTGTTGGAAAAGACAAATTCACCTAATGCACCTGCAGATGAATGCGCTGTTTAGCTTTAAATGTTTTCTCTTTGCAAAAAGCCATAAAAGCCAAGGCGGTGATAGCTGCAGCCACTCCGGCCGGCAAGCTGTCAGAGGCGGAATCAATCGCGGAACTAAAGAGGGTGTTTTCTCAGATGTTTTGGCAGCAAATCCACCTGATGGAAGGGCCTGATCACGTCATAACTACTCCACTATTGCTAGTTATTTGGCTCAAACCTCTGCCGACGCAACTTCATCCTCACTGGCCTGATTCTCTTCTCACTTTCCTCTCACTTCTCTATTCAGCCTCTCTCTTCATCTTTCTCCTCCTCCGGGCTCTATACGTGCCCATGCTCCACGCAGCATGAGAGATAGCTACTGAAAAGGCTCGGAGGGTAAATAGGCGCCGGGGCAAAAAGTAGCGGCAGAGGCGTGGGGGAGGGAAACTCAAAGGAAAACTCCCGGACAAGGAATCAGCGAGCAAATGGACCCTGCATAGAGGATGTTGAATCATTCAGGAGCTAAACAACAGTGTAGAACACCATTTTATGTAGATGGTAGGGCTGCGGAGTGCATGCATGAGAAGCCACTTGTCCTTACAAGAATTTAGCAACAAAAAACACACAAAAAGTTCAATGCTAAGTTGGACAATTTTGCCATGCTGTGCTAATAATGTGTCTGTTTTGTCCGAATGTAAAAGCAGCTATGATGCACTGCCTCGAACATATCATTTTCAGAAGATTAAATGATGTAAATACAGTTATTTCAAAGTATGAAATGTTCAAACAACCCATAAATCCAAATCTTTTCCCATTGATTGACCTACAAGACCGGTCGTGCAGTGGCCTAATTCGCATGTTGGCAACACAGTCAGGACATCTAGAAGATCTGGGTTTTTATCTCCATTTGGGCATCTTTGTGTGGAATTTGCATGTTCTCCCCATGCGTGGGTGCATTTTCTCTGGTTTCTTCCCGTACATTGTCCTTCGTGCTTCGATTACTGCTATACAGTTCCCTCACTACATCATGGTTCACCTTTCGTGGCCTTTCTGTTTCGCGTATTTTTTGTTGGTGCATGCATCGTGTTCTGAGTACTGAATAGCTACGGAAGAACTAGGGTGACCACCTACCAATAAACCCCAGGGGGGACAAGCGGTATGTTTCTGCGGGAGTCCTAAACAAGCACAAGTGTGTTAACTAACGTTGGCTAACATTGGATGGCTAAAACAACAATGTCATAGCCATCATAGCCATAACAAAAATGTTACCTTTAACTGTTGCCTCCCGTTGTTCATTCAGCGGCCCAGAAGAAACCATCCATTGCACAAAAAGATGGACTTCTGGGCATTCTGAAGGAAGATAGAAGTTCCATGGCTGTAGGGTGCCATTACGGGATAAAGAAATCTTTAGTTTGTTACATTAAGGAGGAGGGAAATTGCGATGACTGACGACTGCGGCAAAATGTATTAACAAGGATAGAAAAATACTACAGCGGAGCAGCGGAGTCACTATTAATCATAGGTAGGTAGGTTGATCATAACAATCCAAAACAAGGTTTGAACTTTGAGAGACTTTGAGTTTAACATATTGATGGCTGTCTGAGAATCGTATTAAGTGTTTGGTGAGCAGTTTTACAGCCTTAAGTGTTAAGTTAATGTCATGTAAGCTAATGTCTCAATGTTTGGTGTCAGAATATGGAATACTACATAGCACTTGTATTTCAATATGTTTTGACTAATAATAGACCATAGACCATAGTCTACCAGCAAACAGACATTATTTATTCATTCATTTCTGAAAAGATGATATATAGAGAGGGACTGATTATCGAACCCCTATATTGGGAGGGGTGACTGTATTGTATAGTCACTGTTATAAGGATATAAGGATCTGAGGGTATTGATAATTGCGACGTCTTGGGTCCACAATCCTGCAATAATTTAGAAATGATTCTTGTGCTACTTGTCTTGGAACGTGAGCCTTTGCAATGCGATATGACTGCAAGTAACGCAACCAAGGACATTTGACTTGATATTCTCGTTAACAGAATGCTTTGACGGGGGAGGATAACGGCTTCAAACCGTTGTTTGATTGAGATTCAGTGCCATTTGCCGCTCATCCTCAAAGACGATTGATATATGGTCTGCTTGCGTCCTATAGGAGGCTGCATTGAGGCACAGGGCTTCCTTCATTTTATGTAAACATGCTGCAATTTTAATGGACACTAACGTCCTTGGCAAGCCCCACGTGAGGAAACGACGTGAATGAGGAAGCGGGAGGCTTTCAGACCATTTTGCTCCTTTGAAACTATCAATTTCCGCACTGCTTTTGCAACCCTTCCAGTCTCCCATCCCGGCCACCCATCTTCTTCCAACTAAGGTCTACTCAGGCATGTTATCGCTAAGCTGGCAGCATTAGGAGGCTACACAGGAATTATTTGGTCCAAAAATGCTCCCCTGGTGGCACCCTATTCCCCACATCTCCATTTTTACAGCTATTGCTCAACTACCTTCCTCCTCCCTCGCAGTGTAATATCGCCCGTTGCCCGCATCCGTTTATGTGCACTGTAATTCCTTTCCTCTCCGCTTCTTCTTTCCCAAGCAAGCACCGGAGGCTTCAAACAGGTGTGACGGCTTTCGATTTCTCACACAATCAAGTCACCGCTTCCCCTCCAGCAGCAGCAAAACGCGGCAACAAACTCCATAAATCTGCGCCGAGGCCACGGTGGCCTACATTCCGCGTTTGCCGGATGACAAGCTCGCACTTGCAGGCAACAGCTTTGCCCCTCAGACAAGCATCCAAGTCTCTGTTTGAATGGCCATAAAAGATGGAGTGAGTCATTAAAGCGGCGAGTGTGCATGCACAAGATGGTACCCTAATGCACTCACTCCTCCGTTTCTATAGCTAGTTGCACCCTATTGATACACTCATGTATTCATAAGACTGGCATGAACAAATCTCAAGTGGTCCACAATCGCATTCTAGCGCCCAAAACAGAAGAGCACTCCTTCCCAAATAGTTTATATTTCATGAAAAGTAGCGAGGTTGCCCAGCATGCCTTGCAGTTTGTAAGTACAGGTAAGGTTTTGCATGTAGTGTGTAATTTACTTAATCTAAACTTAAGAAATTGTTTCCAATTGAGTTGGGAAGAAGGTTTTTTTTCAACCATGGCATGTTGGCTTGTTTCTGCTGGCTTAGTCACCAGTCTTCTGTAATGTAATCTAATCATAGCATAACATTACTGATGCCTAGTGACCAGAATACTACATAAAATGTTTTGGACAATACAATCCCAAAACAGCCATCATTTATTAATCTTTTTTTTTTTTTAATACTCAATATTGTGAGGGAGCGATATTCGAACCGCAATATAGCAAGGCTGCACATAATAAATAAGATGAATTAGATCACTATAATGTATGTCCCCCGAAGTCTGCCGGGGGTCTGTGGGAACATGAGCAGGTTGTGGGTCCAAAACAGTGGCCATTGCTCAATAAGACTGCAATACTTACATACTGAAATATGTAAATATGGTGACATATGTACTGCTGTGTATACATTTCATTGACTAAATATGTACTAAAAACCTCCATCTTTTTGTTCAGAATCAGCTACTTATCACAAGTAACTGCAGCAAATTCCTTCCTTCATTCCTGCAGTGCCACGGTTCGTTTACACAGACGGATGCTGAGTGTCTACTGAGTTTGATAGGGAAGCGTAGAGTAGGTTGTACCACTGTGCGAAACTGGACGGTCATTGGATAAATGCAGGGCTTTGTCCCACCCATCTGGAATCTCAGCGTCCCTGGGGGTGTATGGGGCAGTAGAGGCAGAGAGGACTTCCCCCTATGTTTGTTCAACTTATTTCTGGAACAAATTATGACTGATGCTCTGGAAGGCTTTGAAGGAACAGTGTCCACTGATGAACTAAGCAATTTGACAACAGGACAAGATGATGTGGCGAAGGAAATAAGGAAAGATTCTTTACAGTTGGCGAGAAGTCTGACAAAGAGAGCTCTGACCAGGGTTAACCAAAGTAATGATCTGAGTCTGTGATCTGCAGTCTACTCTAACTTCCTTTATGGATGTCAAAGCTGGGCATTCTCTGGACCTAGGCTTTTGACACAACCAACAAATCCATCAAAGCGAAATAACTGTAGCCATCGGAGCCCATAAACATCTACTACAGCCTGTGAAAGAGCGCCAACTTTCCTGATTCTGTCACATTACAACCCCAAACCTTCCTTCAAGGATCTGTGGAAGGAAAACAAAGATGAGGCTGTCCCAGAATGATAACACCAAGACATGGACAAACGTGCCATTCTACCATCTTTTGTATACCGCCAAAGGCCGTCAGAGGTGGCAGGACCTCAACAGCAAGGTCGTGGGACAACTAGAACTAGAACTACAACTACTAAGCAACTATGAAGTAAAAAGAATACAGAAAGGAAGAAAACAGGAGACAGGCTACATTTCATTCCTGTTTTTCCCCCCCGTTTAATTATTTTCACTGACTACAATCCTTCTCACACAACTCAACAGCTCATGTGGGGCAAACATGGAAAAACAAACACGGTGCAGTCAGGCGGAGTACTTACGTCGACATGTATCTTGAGATTACACCGAATCTCACAACAGAGAGGAAAGAATGAAGCACATTGCCTGACAATAAATAAAACGTAGCTGTATAGACACCGGGGCGATTGCACCAGAGTTTGTTTGAACCGAACCTACCTGAACACACCCTTAGAAAGTGCAGGAAGAGAAAGTCAAATACTTGCAACACAAAGAAAGTTTTATTTCAAAGAAGTCCTGCTTGAATGTACAGGTCTAGAGGTCTGCTGGAGACCGCCCATGTCGAGTGTTGGGTTTTGAACATTCCCAGCAGTCCACTGCGAACAAGGTGAGGTCATCTTTGGTTGAGGTGGAACTGAATTCTAATCAGAGCGTTAAGGTCAACGGAGTAATCCCTGTCCGCTCAAATGTCACCGTTCCCCCTTGCTCCGACACGGCTCCCCCCGCACCGCATCACAACATCCCACTATTGATCACGCTGTAATTAGGAATGGATGCGGGCTGGTGTTGTACTATGTATGGGATGCAGGGACTTTAATCTCACACACACACACACACACACACTGATGAGCACAGTCTGTTTTGCATCCCCCTTTTATGGCCATAAAACCAATGAGTGATCCCAACCTGAATTGACCTGACACACACAGATGGATGAAAGTCAGTAAGAAGCAGCATCACAACACATTCCAGTAGCGCTCCTGCACTGCAGCGCCCGAAAAAGATTAGCGAGCGACTTACTTAGTCATGGCAGCCACGAGTCTGGATTATGCATTCTCAAAAGAAGCGTGATGCTCTTGGTGACATTAGACCGGCAACACGGCTGCAGCGTGAACCGGTGACCTCACATTGACAAGCTGAAGGCAACCTGCTGCTGTCATCGGAGGGTCTATTTAAGGGAACACGCATGCATGTAGCTGGCTGGGAATTCGGAGGAAAATGTTGCTTTTAATGACCTCTGATACAATTCTTAGAGTCACACGGCCCTCATTACAGAGTACAGTGTACAATTAAGTAGTGTGGACATAAGTGGTAAGAGATGAAGAACATAAAAAGCAGCCAAAACACTCCAGCATCAGCACACATGTTCTCCCTTGTGTAACTGTGGCAGTTTAAAGGTTATCCTAAAGAGGATTATTTTAAACACATACTGGGGATGTGTAGAATACCTCCCCACATGTATGTAAGCAGGTTCCAAAATGTTGTGCGTCGAGGTGAACTTCGAGAAATGTAATTTAAAAGTTAGTGTAGAGCTGTGCTACTGTGCTACTGCTGCCACTGCAGTCTTGTGTTTACATTTGACCAATTATAGTTCCTGCCACGAGCATAGCATTTGAAACGCCTTCCCCAATCATGAAGTATTGCAATTCGCATTTTAAAAAATACATGGGTGCCATGATGAACATCATAAATTTCTTCCAAAAAGGTCAGACTCAAACCAAAACAGACAAAACATGCCATCGGTTGGAGACCAGGCCAGGGTGTACCCCACCTCGTGTCAGCTGGGATAGGTTCCAGCATACCCCCGCGCTTATCCCTGATAAGGATAAGAAGCATGGATGATGGATGGACAGCGGAATGGATTTGTTGTTTTGCTGATTTTTTTTTTGTTCAGTTGTAGTGCTTTTTTTTAACAGCATATGAACGCTGTTACAATCCGATCCTGGACCTTTTAAGAAGAACTGCATTATGGGAGGTTGAGTGTCTCTCTCTTCCCTATTTTGTCTGCACCACTGATTGTCTTCTGTGTCCCGATTGGCTGTAGATCACCGCTGTGTTTCCTGTATCATCGCTACCATGCACTCTTTGTATGTGTGCAAGTTTATAACGTTCTGCGCCCAAAAGGTTGGACTTCTGGACATGCTGAAGGATGTTAGAAGTTATGTGGCCGTCGGGCACCATCATGGAATATATAAATCTTTGGTGGGCATAAGAGTATGGTAGTAATATGTTTTAACAAGGATACAAAAATGCTACAGTGTAGTGGAACAGCACCAGGATGAAAAGCCGCGGTCAGAGGAGTGAAATACGCAATAAATGAGGGAACACTGTATATTTACTCTATAGCATTGCCTAAAACCCTTGCCTTTAAACACGTGAGTGTGTGTGCATTTGGAGCACTAAGGTGTACAGTACACTAATATCTCGGCTCACATCATCAAAAACACCATTTACTACTTCTGCAGCAAAGACAGTGTGTGTTGTGAAGGGAGGCGTGTAGTGAAAAGAGAGAAAAAAAAAACAGTTTACAGGGCGCCTTGTGAGAACAGAATGGAAGAAGAAAAGAACCTGAAAAGCAATGTCTGGAGATTTAAAAAGAGAAAAAGAAGTGTTTAGAAAGTTTTGAAGGATGTGGGGAACTTTATACGCTGTGTAAACATGACAGGTGGAAAAAGACTCCGTTTGCATTGAGTCCCTATTCATGTCAGCATTATGGGATTTCATATAAAAGCTTGATTGATGAGCACTGCTGTGCTGACATTATTAAAGGGATCCGACTCATTAACATTTTAACTACCTACACGCTTTGGTCAGAAGGGCGACGGGAAGGAGAAAATTGCCACAGTCACACCTTTTAGGCATTCATGCAACATATTGTCGTTGCTTTGAATGTGTAATGAGTGTAAAGTTTGTTGCACAAACACACAAACACACACACACAGGTGATACATTTTGATTGATGCTATTCCCAATTTAGCGTCGCTCCCCTGTCCCCACCCCGCCGTCTGCTGTTTTGCCCCCATACAAGTCAATTGCCCTGTAGCCACTTTTATAAGATGCAAGGCAGCGGTGTGCTGACTAAGACGCACATTATCTGCACATCCGCAGAGGATCCAAACAATAGCTCATTTCAGCAAACCACACATATGCACTTATCTGCTCCAAGATAGACCGCGGCCTTAAAATATGGGCTGTGAAATATGTCCTCCGGAGGCAGGCACAATACACAATGCATAATAACACGGCGGCACAATTACACCACCTATGTGGTCTCAGCTTGCTGTGCTCAGACAAATCATAGGTGGATTAAGTTGTCGCCTGACTGGGTCCGTTCGGAAGCTGCAGCCGCACCACTTCCCGACGTCTGCCCACAGAGAGACCGACTCACTTGATGATAAAACAAATTCACAAATGTTACAACGACTTATGCAAGCAAATATGTCTGACTCATGGGATACTGGGGGTGCAGTTGCACTCCGGTCCTGTCGATGGCGCTAATACTGCAAACTATGGTGGATGACAACCGGGGGTGCTGCTAAGAAGGGGCGTCCAAAGTGCTGCCCAGGGGCCATTTGCGGCCCGTAGCTGTTTTTTTGTTTGGCACGTGTGGCACATTTTAAAAACATAATTCATCAAGAAAACTGGAAAAATATTAAGCACAGAGAAAAATGTTTTTAATGCCTTAATATTATGAAAAACCAACAATTTTTTTTTTTTAATTTGAGTATTATGGGCCTGAAATATTATAGGAATAAAGTCATAATATTACAATAGAAAATTTTTAAAAATTATTTAAGGAAAAAAAAACAAAGAAATAACAGCAAAAGTGGGGAAATGATATTAATAATATAGACTCCCCTCACCCAAAGACGACCAATGGATGGATGGATAATAATATAATTATTTCTTACGTATAATATTAATGCTACAATTCTTTACTCTCAAAATGTTCATTTTTCATCATAATATATTTATGTTATTCTCATGAAGCTGCTGTTTTCTCATTTCAGCTGTTTTTTTAAAATAAACTATTATTAAACTATTTTGACGTTATTCTTGTAACATTATCACTTTTTCCCAACCACATTTTATTTTATTATTTCATTAAACATTAATTTTGTTTGCAATACATTATTAATACTGTTTATTTATAAAATAATATCTTTTTTCTTTAATATTTAAATGTACTAAATTTAAATGACAATATTTTCCTCATAATATTACATTCATTTTCTACCATTTATCCTCACAAGGGTCGTGTGGCTGCTGGAGCCTATCCCAGCTGTCTTCGGGCGAGAAGCAAGGTACACCCTGGACTGGACGCCAGCCAATCACAGGGCACATATAGACAAACAACCATTCACACTCACATTCATACCTATGGACAATTTGGAGTCGCCAATTAACCTAGCATGTTTTTGGAATGTGGGAGGAAACCGGAGTACCCGGAGAAAACCCACACATGCACGGGGAGAACATGCAAACTACACACAGAGATGCCCAAGGGTGGAATTGAACTCGGCTCTCCTAGCTGTGAGGCCTGCGTGTTAACCACTCGTCTAATATTATTATTTTTTTTTGTAAAATTATGACTTTTTCTGATTAATTTAATTTTTGTTCCTAATATTTTGACTTTAACTCCTGTAAAATTACTGCAAATTTGACCAGTTTAGTCTTTTTTTAGTTGTGGTCATTCATGAATCTGTCGCTTATGTGACAGGGGTGTGCTGGAACCTGTCCCAGCTGACTTTGGACCAGAGTACACCGTGGGCAGGTCTCCAGCCAATTGCAGTTTTTAGTTGTCTTATTAAGTGATATTTTCAGAATATGCCAATAAAACAACACATTTTGACCAACACACGATTATGAGACTTGTAGAAAAGTACTACTTGCGGTTCTTCTCAAATAAACAGCTTAAGAAGCACAAGGAAGAAGCAGGTACAATGTAGGGCAGCGGTATGAATGGGAAAGTGGCGCCACCTGCACAGTCTCTTTCTTCATGTGGGCCTACTTTGGGGCCAATGCAGACAGGTGCACATACACACAGCGGCTAGTGTTTCACTGTCATGCGTCTCATCTAAGAATAGTCATAGAGACATACAGAAGGCTCCCTGCTCCTCACTGCATCACCGACTTGTCAACATCTCTGCGTGCCCTCCCCACGGTCACGTGTACGCACCGAGCTCCCCACTCCCATTTGACTTCACAGACATAGAACGTATCATTTCTCTTATGACTGCTGCTGCAGCCGCACCGCCGGCAGCCTCGGGGGGCAGCGGGCTGCTGGGTTGTCAGGCTGCCGAGTCCTCCGAGATGGGAGGCGAGGTGCTCCCTGAAGGATGGACCGGGAGGAGAAGATGAAGAGATGGGAAGGCAGATGAAGCAGAGGGCAGTGATAGACCAAGATTTAACCTCATAGTGAAAGAAAAAAAGCCCTAAATCACTTTGTCTGCTTAAATTCCTTCCTCCTGAGAAGCGTATATTTGCAGGCAATCCAAGCGGCTAGCACACAGGCATACAAAAGCCGCATAGTTCGCTTTACTGCCATCACTGCTGCAATTCCTCGATAAGAAAACGGACAATCAAACTTTATAGTGTGAAGACAAAAGAGTTTTTTTCTGTTGTGCAGTCACAGGCCAGAGTCTGTGGGGAACCAGAGACTCTGCTAAAGCAGCGGGGGGAGGGCGGCACGTCAAAGTAAAAGCTCCAGGACAGAATGTACTGTGCAGAGATGATGTAAGATTCTAATCATACTATACAAACACAAGCTGGTGGAGGTATTATAGAACTCAAACAAGAAAACATACAGTTGAAGGAATGAGCAACCGACCAGAAGTGACATTAATATGTTGTTCTCTATAAAAGTCCTAGTTTTCCAATACCAAAACATGTATTAACGAGTGGTGTCCAGTGGAGTTCCCAGACGGAGCACATTAAGTGACGGACAGGAAGTGTAACTGCTTCGCAATCTAGTCAATAAAGGCCTGATTGAGTAAGAATAACAGACTGGAAGCTTTAAAAAGGAGGCTTGTGCTCGGAATCTTTGTTTTTTCCTCTGTGAACCATGGTGACCTGCAATTGTGTGAATGGGGATGGTGATCGAAATTCGATGGAGGAGACTTAAGATAAGGCGAAAGAAACATGGCTAATTGTCAGGTAGCAACGAGTGTGGCTCGTTACTCTGCCACGAGGAACAAGAAGATAGAAAATAAGGCTAAAATAGGCTTGAGGAAGCTATACATATAGTGTTACCTTCACTTTAGTGGTGGAATAAGTTTTGTGGCTCCAATTGGGTTTTACTTTGGTGTTTCTCTTTTTAAAGGTTGCCGACCCCTGGATGAGAGTTACTCACGATGGACGCAGGCTCTGGGACATAATGGACACTTCACACTTCTTGTCTTTTACATCAACACTGAACCTGAAAGCGATTGCTTCGGACTGGTTATTGTTGCATCGAGGTTTTTAACAGCACCCCCTACTTCAACTCTGGCACTGATTGGCTAATCATGAAATTGCACTCTACCATTAGCCAACATGTCTGTCACCCCTCCCCTCATCAAAGAATTATCTGCCGCTCCTATCTTGTACACTGGCCGAGTTAGATATCGATGCATAAAAACACAGAATTTCACTATTGAAATAATTAGATGTAACATGGTTTTTACTCGGGCGGCACGGTGGGCGAGTGGTTAGCGTGCAGACCTCACAGCTAGGAGGACCAGGGTTCGACTCCACCCTCGGTCATCTCTGTGTGGAGTTTGCATGTTCTCCAAATTGTCCAAAGGCATGAATGTGAGTGTGAATGGTTGTTTGTCTATATGTGCCCTGTGATTGGCTGGCGACCAGTCCAGGGTGTACCCCGCCTCTCGCCCAAAGACAGCTGGGATAGGCTCCAGCACCCCTGCGACCCTCGTGAGGAAAAAGCGGTAGAAAATAAATGAATGAATGAAATAATTAGATGTAACATGGTTTTTACTCGGGCGGCACGGTGGAAGAGTGGTTAGCGTGCAGACCTCACAGCTAGGAGGACCAGGGTTCGACTCCACCCTCGGTCAACTCTGTGTGGAGTTTGCATGTTCTCCAAATTGTCCAAAGGTATGAATGTGAGTGTGAATGGTTGTTTGTCTATATGTGCCCTGTGATTGGCTGGCCACCAGTCCAGGGTGTACCCCGCCTCTCGCCCAAAGACAGCTGGGATAGGCTCCAGCACGCCTGCGACCCTCGTGAGGAAAAGCGGTAGAAAATGAATGAATGGTTTTTACTCCATCAAGGGTTGCCAAACATCCTTTGAAAAATGGAATCGTTAACAGTATGCGTCTAGTGTTATCACCATGACGATCACAACTTGGGTTGTCTGTAAAAGACTGGGAAATGTGGACTCTATCGGCGACAGCCAATGCCAGTGTGTTTGATCACTCGCCTATCAAAGTCATTGCCGGTCATTGCCTTTTCTGGCATTGTTGTTTAGACACTTTGCCTGACTATCATTCTTGACTCGTGTTGGCAGCAGCGAGCTAGCTAACGGGAGCTATCTGCCTCGCCTCAAGTCAGGTCAAATGAGTCTTTCTACCAATGTGACAATTTGTCTTTAAACCAAACTAGCAATGTGGTTAGTTTGGAGCTTGTTTTTGTCCCACAAGGAATCTCCAAGTGACTATCATGATGATGTAAATGCTAACTTATTTTTTAACATGTCGTTTCACGACTCTTTTCTCTTATTATCGTTATAATGTCTTATCCTCGAAACATTTGTGTGTAAAAAAAAAACAAACATTTGAGTCGGTTGGTGTTCCATAGTTTGTGGAATCAAACTATGGAATGGATTGAGTAAGACCCTCAAACAATGCACAACGATGAGCCAATTCAAGAAACAATACAAGCAGTTGATGTTTGCTAAATACAAGGATGAAGAGTCTTGAACCAGTCATGATGTACTATACATATCACTATATTGACACTTACTATGGTACCCATTATGTCATTGGATGCTCATATCACCTCCTACTTCGGTACATGACAAAAATAAAATAAAAACAAACAAACAAACAAACAAAAAAACCTTAAAACTATATTAGGAAAGCAGGAAGTGAACAAATGTAAAAGTTCCCAATTGTAAAAGTACCAGATAGAGGGGTAGGATTTAATAAGCTTTGCTTCTTCCTACTCCTTTTGGACATGTGGAACTGTGAACTGATTATGTGATGCACTCAATTGTAATCTGATGCATGTTCAAATGAAATAAAACCATGACCATTACCATTTATTTATTTTTCCAATTCCCAACACCCCCCCACAAAAAAAAATTTGAGAATTTCCTGCTAAATTATTTGTTTTACATTTTGTTTTTACTGTACAGAAAATGAAGCGAGCCGTGACTTTAAAAGAGAAGTACGTACTGATCTGTGATTATGGCGTATCGTTACAGCCGTAGTGTTAACCTACTTGGCCCTCTTGTCCTGTATATCGTGGACCCGTGATAAGAGTTCTTGACCTCATCTAGCCTCTGAGATTATGAGTTGGCTAAAATCGATGAAGTAGAACGTTAATCCCTGGAGGTCTGAAGCACAAACACTGACTTGACCTCTTACTGGGTATTCAGTAACACACTGTCAGACTGGACTGCATGTGCAATATAAAGTGTGTGTGGGTGTTTGTGTTTCTGTTTCACATAGGGAAAAATGAAAGGATGCAACTTTGCCACTTTGATATTTTGGAACGTAACACATTTAGTTATGCTAAAACGTTAAACACTTCATCTCAGCTTTGTCATGTAGGTGAAAAAGCCTATTATTAATATCAACCATTAGACAGTGTACCCTCACACCTAAAGTATCCTTAAAGGGGGCCTATTATGTTTATTCCACTTTTCTGACCTACAAATGTAGCTAGAATGTTATATTCTGGTGTTAAACAATGCCAAAGTTTCAGATAATGAGGTTTGCACATTTGGAAGTGAGCTGAGAAAGAAGTTTGGGATGGCTCAAAACAATCATTTTCAGAAGGCGGGGTAAAACTGCCCCTTTGTGATGTCACAGAGGAGAGAGGACTTCCTTATATGGGCGTGACTGTAAGCAAGATGAACTCTCTCCCCTCCCCCAAGAGCTGGTGCACTGTTTGCTTGCTAGCAATTCCTTGACAGGGCAATTCTTAACAACACCGCCATCAGCCGCAAGTGGTTGGAGTTCCTGATTCGCTACCAGCAAAAGAAATGCATTTGAATCCGTCAATGGCATTTCAGACCGGACTATTTTGTGGACATGGGCCACTATGCAGTTGGGCTAGCCCACAAACTTGCTGAAGCCAGACGCCTTTCCAACGTTACTTGGCCATGTGGAAGAGTCAGAAGAGCAAGCAGTAAGTAACAATTTATTAGTGTTTATTTTGTGTAAGTTATGGGGCAAAAGCGGTCGTCTGTGTAGCATTATAACATGGAAGAAGCAGAGTTGCTAAGAGCTCTACCCAAGTTTATTACACACCGGTAGTCCCGGAAAACACTTTAGACGTTACCGATGCATACCGACACATGACTGTATGTTAGTCGCAGTTTATTTATTTTTTATAATTATCTATTTGTTTTGGCCCCCTGGCAGAATTGTGAGTTTTCCCCATTATACAGCACCACTGGCCAATAGGTATGGGTATTGCCCGATTTCATACATGGACGATCGGTATCAGCGGTAGCATAAAACCCTGATCGGAGCATTTATAAAATGACTTCTTGTAATATTATTTTCATAATATTACAGCTTATTTCCCAAGTTAATATTCCAGAAATAACAACTTTAGTTTGTTTCTCATAATATTCCGACTTTAAAAGAAAAACAACATATTTTTATTGTAACTTATTCAATAGCGTAACTCTTAATATTTTGACTTTGCTCTTGCTCTTAGAACTTTCCGCAACCTAATTTTCCAAAAATGACAATTTAATCTGTTGTATTGTTTGCTTTTTCATCATGTTAAGTCTTTTAAAAATACAATCTTTCTTGAATATTTCAATGTTGTGCACCTAAAATGACATCATTTTTCCTTATAATATCACAACACTTCTGTTATATTACACACTTTTTAGTTAGATTGTAACTTATTTCTTTTAATATTATTCTTGTAAAACGACTGCTGATTTTACCATCTTTGCTGTTTTTTTTTTTCTAAGTTCTCTTGTGAAATGCTATTTGTAGAAGGTGCCATGGGCCAATAAGAAAACAGCTGCGGGCAACAAATGGCCCCTGGGCCGCACTTTGGACACACTTGTCTTCGGAGGTACTAAGTAAGACACTGTCAGACCAAATTTCCCTTACCAAAGAGTGGAAGAGGAGAACAGGGCACCTTTTAACCAGATTTGGCACCTTTTGACCAAATCTGTGCTAATCTAAAGTGTTAGTTTATCTGTACACGTGTGTGTCTTTTGCCTTGAGCATCAGTAGCGGCCAGTCTCTCTGGGGTCCATCTGTGTAACCATAGTGATTGAACAGTCTCCATCTCTGTCTGTTAATCTAGCCTTCCCTGTGGGCTGCCGTGTGTGTGTGTGTGTGTGTGTGTGGTTTTCCCACAGGCAAAGACACACAGGTTGGTGGTGATGAATTCATTATAAGAGCTCATTAATTTCCCTTAAACTGCTACTGGCTACCGCCCACTGTCTTGAGGATACTTTAAGAAAAAGTGCCGTGCTCTGTGCTTGTGTATATTGTGTATATCGTGCATGTGTGTGTGTAGTTAGTATTAGATGTGCATCACTTGGGTGGCATGCACATAGCGGCTGCCCAAACTGAGCCTTTTGCAGTGTGACATGTGAGATGCACATATACGTAGATAGATACCCACACACTCACCAGTGGTGGGAATCACTCGCCATACAGTACATCGATGGCGTGAGCACCATTTGTCTTAAGTTGTGTGTACGCCGGTCCATAGCATGCCAAACATACTGAATGGGTGACAGCTCAGGTGAGTATACCGCCCTTGGATTCTATGATAAGGGAAATATGGTGACGCACAATAGTCTGAACGTGTCGTGCTCAATACCTTGTAAGACAGGGCCATTTTTGGCACATTCTAAAAAATAGAATTTCACAAAAACAAATAAAAATGCAGGAAATTAAGTAAAAATATTGAGAATAATGTAATATTCATTCATTCATTTTCTACCGCTTTTCCTCACGAGGGTCGCGGGGGGTGCTGGAGCCTACCCCAGCTGTCTTCGGGCGTAAGGCGGGGTACACCCTAGACTGGTCGCCAGCCAATCACAGGGCACATATAGACAAACAACCATTCACACTCACATTCATACCTATGGACAATTTGGAGTCGCCAATTAACCTAGCATGTTTTTGGAATGTGGGAGGAAACCGGAGTACCCAGAGAAAAACCCACGCATGCACGGGGAGAACATGCAAACTCCACACAGAGATGCCCGAGGGTGGGATTGAACCATGGTCTCCGAGCTGTGAGGTCTGCGTGCTAACCCCTAGACCACCGTGACGCCCTAATGTAATATTATGAGGAAAAATTTGTCATTTTAGTATCCTAAAGGTGAAATATTAAAGAAAAATAATGTTACTTTTAAGTCATAGTATTATGAGAAACAAACAAAACAAAGATTGAAGTTTTAATATATGGAGCATTTGGTTGTGGAAAACTTTATAATGTTACAAGAATAAAGTCATAATATTATGGGAATAAACTAGGGGTGCTCTGATTGATCGGCTACAGATCGGTAGCGGCCGATATCGATGAAAAAGGACAGTATCGACATTGATACAGATACTTGCTTTAAGACACTGATCCCCTGTGCCGATCAGCTCCGCCCCCACTGCAGCATCCAGAACAAGCATGTCTGACTTCCTGCCTGCCGTTTGTTTTTCAGTGACTAAATGTTCAACAACAGCAGGAATGGAAAAAAGAAAATACAAAAATTACAATAATGAAGTCCTGTATGTGAGGAACCATAATGTCATTTTAAAAGCACACAGTTGACATATTAAAGATAAAATATGTCACCAAAAACGTTCTAATATTATGAAAAACAAAGTTGCAATTTTTTGAAAATTATGCTGGGAAAAAAAAGTTGTATTATGGGAATAAAGTCAATTTTTTTCATTACAAATATTACAAAAATACACAAAAAGAAAGTTGGAATATTTGGAAAATTATTTAAAAAAACAGAAAAAAGGGAAACCAGAGCAAAAGCCAAAGTTCATATTAATAAGGCTTTTTCTAGTATTTGAGAAAATGGAGATGCATGTTTTGCTTGAATTATATACTGTATCACTCCTTAGCATATCTACATGTTTGCAAAATATCAAAGTGTTAAAGTTGCATCTTTTCATATTTCACGTTGCGGCCCCTTCTGGCAAAGGTTTGCCCCCCCCCGCACCGTGTAGTTGCTGACATAGTACCCGCTTGCGTTTGCTAGATAAAATAAATACTGTCCGGGTAGTTTCTCTTTCTTGGTCAGCACAATAGCTGAGCTGAGATGCAGATAGGTGCGTATCAAGATGGATGTCCCCATCTCTCAATCTCTGCTGAAAAGCCTCCACTTCTCCCTTTTTTTTATCAGCTCACTCTCATTCCGGACTGCAGCGTCACTATCTGATCAGCAAAGTATTTCCTCAGCGAGCAGGTGGAGGCGGCTGATGATGTCAGCCTTTTGGCTATGGATTAGAAGACACCATGAAGGGTGGATAAGAGATGGGAGGAAGACAACACAGCGTGTTTGTGTTTAATGAGCAAGGATGCCTCCTCACTGATGGCTGTCTTTAACTCGGAAGATAAGAGGCGGAACGCTGAGTGCCTCCTATCCGCCACTTGGAGTCTGCGATGCTCAGAAAGGTTAGTCTGAAGAGCATCTTCCATGATAGACAATTTCAACACCAACAAACGATTACACGCATGTGCTGTAAAACCATAGAACCTGGAATGTCACGTCTAGAGCCATACACATCCCTGTCCTGGTTGCTCAGTACAATACAGCCATTTGTGGCATGAGACACATACTAAAAATAGAATTTAATTTAAAAAATATATAATATTAGTAGGGCAAATAATGTCATTTTAGTAGTGTAGAGTTGAGATGGTAAAGAAAAATCTTCTTTCTCTTTCGGCTTTTTCCCGTCCGCATCTGTCTCTCTCACACCAACTACCCTCATGTCCTCCTTCACTTCCTCTACGCCGCCTACCTGGAAACTCTAAACGCAGCATCCTTCTACCAATATATTCACTATCTCTCCTCAGGACATGCCTGAACCATCTCAGTCTGGCCTCTCTGACTTTATCTCCAAGGCCTCTAACATGTAATGTCCCTCTGATGTACTTGTTCCTGATCCTATCCATCCTGGTCACTCCCAATGTGAACCTCAGCATCCTCATCTCTGCTACCTCCAGTTCTGCTTCCTTTCTCTAGACCAAACAACATGGCTGGTCTCACCACAGTTTTGTATACCTTTCCTTTCATTTTAGCTGAAACTCTTCTTCTATCACACATCACGCCTGACACTTTCCCCCACCCATTCCATCCTGCCTGCAGACGCTTCTTCACCTCCTTTTCATGATCTCCATTGTTCTGAACTGTTGACGCCAAGTACTGTAAATTTTCCACCTTCTGGATCTCTTCTCCCTGTAACCTCACTCTTCCACTTGGGTCCCTCTCATTCACACACATATACTAAATGTTAAACATTAATATATGCAAATATTACAGAAAAAGCCCCCTTAAAAATACTTTGAAGTCTATATATTGAAAGAAAAAAGTTTTGTATTGTAGCTAGAATTTTTTTTTTATAATTTTACAAGAATAAACTCACATTATTATGAGGAAAAGAATGATACTAAGTAGTATTATAGTAGTATTATTTTTATATAACAAATTTGAATGTGAAATGCTCCCTAAATGTAGCACATCTTTTAAAGTTAAAAGTTGCTGTTATTAATACAACTTTTGTTTTACTTTTGAATGACACTTAGAAACGTGACATTTGTGCAACCCAATAAATCTGCTAGCTGCTAAAAAAAGGTACTGGTCCTCATTGACTTGCAATTCCACAGGTGTTTGCACATGTACCTGCTTAACAGTGCAATGTGTTCTAGCACAAACAAGACATTTACAAAGAAATGCATGCCACCTGCGCATTGTAAAGTGTGAAGACACGCATCTCTGACAGCTCGCAGATTGTGTAGGAACAACTGAACAAGTCCAGCAGGGTTTGAACGTAAAATGTTTGTCATCATCCTCAGATGTCTGAGCCATAAGGACCAGTGAGGTGGCAGACAAAGTGCCAGACAAATCAATCATTCTAGTCCCGTTGGGACGTGAAATACACCCGTAGGTTCAGTGCACATGGAGAGGTCACTGAAATCCAGCGAACCGCGTCGTTCAGACGGGCCATTTTGAGCTGAAAACTAAATATGACCGAACAAAAAACAAGCAGCCTATAAGCACAAGTTAAACGTTTACATAGCAAATAAACACAGGCGACCCTTTAGCTGCAGAATAAAGAGTCTATTATCATGATATTGCCTACACTATACTTCCTGACTATTGAGTGATAGTAGTAGTAGTAGATATAGTCGATAAATGATAGCAGTAAGATAACTACTGTATTAATTGTGTATGATTGCCTCTATTATTACATAAAATGAATCTAATAGCCCCAAAGGTCACACTATTTTAGGGTCAAATGTTCCTCTCGAGTCCACATTATCTTGCAAAATTTGCTTTTTCTTTAAATGTTTGTGCTTTTTCACTGATAAGAAAAATGTGAGGATGACCAGTACGTCCTGGCTGCTTAGGAATGGAACATTTTCCACTCTGTTCTTGGCGTGTACTGCAACATGTACTGTAGCTATCTGTCACTCACCAACAGCAGGGTGGAAAATATCCCATTCCTAACCACCCCAAATGTTTAAAATATGTAATCATATCCACAATGAGTAGCTCTGTTACCGTTTTTAGCATTCAATATATGAACTCATCAATACCAGCCATTGGAAAACAGTACCGTGATCTCTCTTGCACAAAATAATCTAAAAGACATACAATATATATATATACACACGTTTTTGGGATGCGGCGTTCAGGTTTATAAAACATGTAACTACATCTTTGGCATTTGAGTTAAAGTTTTTCTCAACAGTGGTTGACTTCTTGAATGACAGTGATGAATGTTAAAATGTACGGTGGCCAAAGTGAGGGCGGATCGACACAGTGGCGCCCGACCCCACCACCACCCACAAGTTCTGACTAATTATTCATTCATTCATTCATTCATTCATTCATTCATTCATTCATTCATTCATTCATTCATTTTCTACCGCTTTTCCTCACGAGGGTCGTGGGGGGTGCTGGAGCCTATCCCAGCTGTCTTCGGGCGTAAGGCGGGGTACACCCTGGACTGGTCGCCAGCCAATCACAGGGCACATATAGACAAACAACCATTCACACTCACATTCATTCAAAGTCCTACAATGGTTGTTTGAATGGTTGTTTGTCTATATGTGCCCTGTGATTGGCTGGCGACCAGTCCAGGGTGTACCCCGCCTCTCGCTCGAAGACAGCTGGGATAGGCTCCAGCACCCCCGCGACCCTCGTGAGGAAAAAGCGGTAGAAAATGAATGAATGAATGGTTCTAGCTTAGTTTTTACACCGGATGCCCTTCCTGATGCAACCCTGGGGAGAATGACACATATGAACAATATACCTGCAGTACTACTGTACTCAGCAGACAATTAGGCTGTGTGCATTATTAAATGGCCAATGACATAGCTAGGCATAATCATAAGTAAACCCCGAGACACACACACACACATAAAAATATATATATATGAATGTTGGTCAAGTAGGTGCTCATAAAAAGCAACAGGCTGGCAGCCATATGCTTCTGTGCTCTTCCAAGACGACGTACCCGGGGGAAATTAAATGATGTCTATAATCCCTCTTGCTGTTCCGAATCAAAATCCCATGACTGAATTTAAGAGCTTTAATATCGCTGTGCATTTATGGCTGAGAAAGAACACATAAGAGGAAGTAACAATGCAAAGCCGCACGACGCCGTGAAGATGCATCTGTATGGCGCTGCGGCAGGTGGGCTGGTTGCAATGTCGGGGGGGGATGAGCAACATGGGGGTGACAATGGGACGCTCATATTCAAATGCAGAGGAATTTGCATTGCACCGGCGCTTCCAGACCAATGTATTAATGTGTCTGTCCCAAGCTGACAAGCGGAGCATCTGCTTGAATCGCTAAACAGGCACAAGGAATAACGCCGCAATGGAATTTATTGCTGTATTTTTGAGCAATGGAATAAACTTGACGCTATTTGGCTTACCTGGATTTATCTCATCCCTAAACAAATAACTTCCTTAATTGATTCCCCCTGTCTTATTGTGAGAAAAGCAACAATAATGGGAGGGATTACACCTAAATACATCAACCTTTGTAGGGATTAGCAAGCAGGGGAGAGCCCTACTTTAGCATTACAGCCTAATAAAATAGTCCTCATATGGAGAGGCATTTAGGTGCAATGAATATCAATGAGTGACTACAGAACAAGTTCAGTAAATGAAAACGATGCATCATGTTGACAGAGGACGGTCCATCTGTTGGCTGACTGCTTCCCTGCAACATGCTCACTTATTTCATCCGCGTGGCCCGCAGTGCAGTCTTAATCGGAATAGTTCTGCAAAAGTTAACCTGGCAGGCTAATAAATGTTCCGTTTCGCACCGACGCTACCTCTATGAATCAGATCATTATTTTATTAAGTGGATTTACAACCGAGAAGCAGAAAATGAGTCCACCTCCACCCTCAAGCTGCGTCTGAGTACACTTACTTAATATTCCACAACACACACAAAACACGGCCCCGTATGTATTTTTCATATCGACTCATTTTTAATGTGACAACCATCTGCATTTTTGTTGCAGCGCTGACCGATGACTCCAACAGTGCAGAACTAGTAGGGCGAGGCTGCAGACAAGATTGCTGTATTGAAAACGCTTTTCAGCATCAATACCCCCCGTGTCCTTCACCAGCGTGGAATACTCCCTTTACTTTTCTTTTTCACCGTTTAACTCATTCAGTCCCAACCATTTTTCAGAAGACGACCCCTTGAGTCCCGCCCGTTTTTCGAGCATTCAAGGCACGCAGAATTAGTTGTTAATTGTTTAGTTGTCCATTCACTTGTAATTATTTTTTTAATCAATTTATGCATGTAAAACTATAATTATTGTCTATAAAATGTGTTTTGGGTGAACATTTTTTGGTGTCGGGAACAGATTAATAGGATTTATATTATTTTCTATGGGAAAAATTGCATTGGTTAGAGTCCGTTTTGGTTTGAGTTGGACGTTCTGGAACAAATCAATGATGTTCACCACCAAAGACGTATTTATAGGTTCTTTTTCAACCTGACTGCTCTCTCCCAAAGACGTACTTTTTTTCCACACCTTTTCGATTTTTTTGCGGTAGATGCACACAGAGGTGATACCCTACTCTACAATAGAAGAGAGCACATTTGGTGCAGTTTTAAACTGAAAAAACTGACCACAAGGTGGCAGAAGTGCATTTTATAAGAACTCGGCCTGCATGTTTCCCATTAAAATGCTTGAAATGTGTCTTTTCACAAAAAGCATTGTTTGTTGAGAAGTGATATTTTGTTGAAACTTACCTATGTCCTACTGATGATGATTAAAGAATGGAAAAAAAGTAGAATGTCACGTGCGGTCTTGGCAGCTTTGCGATGCGACCCCAGGATGCAGAGAGCAGGACCAAAAGTGCAGATAAAACGTTGAATTGAATTGCAGCAGCAGGATACAACAACTACCAAACAAAAGACAAACCAAACACAATGAAGCCACAAAAGAAGGAGCACACACCTGAACTAAATAGGGAGTATGAAATTAGGGGCAGGTGTGTGAAATGAGCAGGGATAGCGAAAACGGAAGGGAACAAGAAAGGAAGTAGTTACAAAAATAAGAGCATGGAAACCGGAACAGAGGCAAAGAAGGAAACCAAAAGAGCTGTCTCGGGGGGGTGAAGCCCAATCGTGACATAGAAACAGCAAATATGAGGTCCCTTTTCATTGCAATGAAATGACATTGACACATTTCAATGCCGATGTTGCAGTGAGGAACTCTTATAGTTCTTATGCAGTGAGGGGTCATCTTATATTCAGGATTGTCTTTTGTGTGGATCAGTATGGCAATATGGTGGAGGCTTTGCTTCGTAACGGAAGTATTTTTACGAATCCAATTATATATGCTGCTATAGTATCACCAGCAGGATGAATTCTGCTCACTTTCAGAGAAGTATCATTTATTGAGGCTGACGTATATGTTGAAAATCAGAATCAACATTGGTTGCTTTTTGAGAAAGAATGGGATAAAAATAGCATTTGATTGTGTATTTTCCCACAGAAGTGTGCAGTTTTGTTAAGTAGTACTCCCCCACAGGGGACGTACACATAAGGACCAGTAAGGTGGCCAACCCAGTGCCTGACATGTCAATCATCCGGGGCCTGAGGGATGTGAACTACACAGGAGGACGCTGGAAGCTGAGAGGAGGCTGGCAGGTTCAGTGCACATGGAGAGGTTACAAAAACACATCTGTTGGACAGGGAAAGTGAAGTTCAAAAGATATTCTCATGGCCAAATATGGTGTATATTATTATTTTAAACATCAGTTCACTTTGGTGGATACACCTTGAATGTTCAGTGTCACAAAGCCGTGACTTTGAAACATCTCAACTTGCATATTAGAGTGAAAATGGGGTGCTGTAAATTCGATTAAACGGAATATTCATTCATTCATTCAGTTTCTACTGCTTATCCTCACGAGGGTCGCGGGGGGCGAGAGGCGGGGTACACCCTGGACTAGTGGCCAGCCAATCACAGGGCACATATAGACAAACAACCATTCACACTCACATTCATACCTATGGACAATTTGGAGTCGCCAATTAACCTAGCATGTTTTTAGAATGTGGGAGGAAACCAGTGTACCCGGAGAAAACCCACGCATGCACGGGGAGAACATGCAAACTCCACAGGGTGGAACTGAACCCTGGTCTCCTAGCTGTGAGGTCTGCGCGCTAACCACTCAACCGCCGTGCCGCCCTCGACCGCTTTTTCCTCACGAGGGTCACGGGGTCGCTGGAGCCTATCCCAGCTGTCTTTGGGCGAGAGGCGGGGTACACCCTGGACTGGTGGCCAGCCAATCACAGGGCACATATAGACAAACAACCATTCACACTCACATTCATACCTATGGACAATTTGCAGTCGCAATATATTGTATATAATTATTGTACCTTACAATGGGGGCTAACCACATTTCTGGGAGGATACACCGGCTCCCATGGCAACGCAACACTCGACCAGCCAAGACACCTCTTAAAGTATATTGCGTGCTAAGTATGTCGGTGCTTTAATACTACTCTTAGTACTATTTAGAGAATCGCTTCTTAGACACGATGTTACAACACAGATGAATTTTGTTGCAAGCCGACTTTCCACAGCGGCCTAATGAAAATGTAATTTAAAGTAAATGACACTCCGTCACAGCACCATGGGGAGCCTGGAAGCAAAAGACTTAATTCTACTCTATATGCACTTTAATGACAAGCTTTGCATAATAACAAGAAATGATGCTACAATGGTGACTTTGTAATGCTGTTTTAAATGTACTTGACATGCACGCTACGTTCACAATGCCTTTTTTAAGTGGACCATTTTTTCTGACATGTAGGATTTCCTTCTAAAGGGACAGTGGAGAACTTTTTTTATGCTGTCGACATCTGTGAACATGCATCATTTGGAAAACATTGCCGTCGTATGTGAAAAAATCTAGGAAGTAGGAGGAACAGCACAAAAAGAACATGAGGGGCGGACAGACATGGGCGTGAGGAATGATGAAGTGATGAAGAAAAGGGAGCGCGTTGATGCCATGAATTCCCCTTCAGCATTATACGTACCTCCTCCACCTCAAAGCTCATCTCTTATTTACAGAAACACTCCACTCTGCTTTATCTGTACATTTCCCAGAAAAGAGAGACGTGGTAGAAAAGAAGCGTCTGGTGAGATGTAGACTTCAGAGAAAAGAGCGAGAACAAACAGATGGCCGAGGCGTGTGTGCATTAAAGGAGGGGGTAATGCTAAGTGTTCATGTGTCACGTTGGTACACGGTGATGCTTCAGATTCCTTCCACTAGGTTGAGGAGCATGTGACAAGATGACATAATTAGTCAGGCGCCAGTGATTGCGGTTTGGGTGTGATGACTGTGATTCTATCGAAGATGGCATGTTTGATGAATGCATTGGGTTTTTTTCTTGTCATGCATGTTGAGGAGTGTTGATGGTGGAAAAGCCAATTATTAGTACAAATGTAGGTCTTTCCCGTTTTTTCTGTTATTTTCCAAATATTTCAACTTTCTTCTTAAATAATCTTTGTAAATTCTTTGTCATGACTTTATTCCATAACCTTTTGACCTTAGTCACATACTGTAACTTGTTGTGCAGCCTAATTTTCAAGAAATTACAAGCTTATTTTGTTTTCTTTGTTGTTATTACAACTTTTTCTTTGCTACTAAAATGCATAAATAAATAAATATTTTATAAATAAATATTTAAGTATATTCTCGGAAAATCTGCACTTTTTGACTACTACTAAATATATTATATTTTGACTTTATTCTCATAAAATTACAGCTATTTTCACAATTTCTGCTGTTGTTACATTTACTTCTTGGAATTCATATTTTTATTACCATATTATTTTCATTCTCATAACATTATAAGTTTTTCGCAACTTGATTTGTTTGATTCTCATAACATGAAAAAAAGTGTCTCAAATTACAATGTTTTACATAAAGTAAACTGATGACATTTTGTCTTTAGATTACGACTTTTTCTCTTCAAAAGTTCCTGCTGATGTTTACATATTTGCTGTTGTAATTTTCTTGTTAAATTACATTTTTAGAATATGGCATCGGCCATTCAAGAAACAGCTGGGGGCCGCACGTAGGACCCCCGTGCTGTGAAGTGATTGGTGTTGCTCTTTGCTTGTAATGCAGGTCCGCTTTAATAGGAGCTGCTTATTAAAGAGGAAAGGTTGCTTTCCAGACTCCGCAAAGCAGCGGCATATTGTGCCAAACAGGAAACAGAACACCAAGATAAGAGCACCAAACAGGAAAGGAAGGGAAACCAAACCTGTCAGGTGGAACATGACATAAAGTGCTGGTTATGCGCGGAAGGAGTGCTTCCGATCTAATTTCACACCTCAGGAAGAGTCACATGCAGCGTAGAAGAACTAATTTTCATATGATCTTCCTGGCTAAAGTTTTGTGGCGATCCAAGGTAATTCAGAGGAGACAGAGACAAACAAAGAAGGCGGGTACGATGTTAAATGTTGTTGCCAGACGACGTTCACTCCAGCAATTACACAAGCCATTTATGTTGTCAGGGTTTTTGTCACCTTTGTCTTTCATCCTTCATTTCCCTTTCAAATCAAAACTCTCACTCGGGCTTCTGCAGGTTAGCGAAACACACTTTCAGCTCTTGACACTTCATCAGGCAAGAACACTTATCTCACACGAGCATCTTTTCTTGGCTTGTCTGCCTTTTGACTGCTTTCCTCCATCATGTTGTCTGCAGACCTCTATGCACTCTTGCTTGCGAATGCAGAGCTGAAAAATATTCTAGAGGGATTCCACAGTACTTTCATTTGGGTTAAACAGCAAGTTACAGCCTCACACTTCTGCTCTATCGTCCTGCCCAGCTGCTTTCCACTCAGTCCACTCAATACGCAGCATAAAGGCCAGTGTTCTCCTGCCAGGAGTCGCTGCACAAAAACAAGCAACAAAGCCCCCGAGTAAACAAAGCACACTGGTTGTGACAAAGGGCAAGGCGGAGGCTAGCTGCCACATATACGGCTCTCAAACGAGGCAGCATTTCCTTTTCATGCTCCCCTGGCTGACTTGACACTTGCTTGACTTCCTGGCTTCCCTCGGCGTGTACTTTTCTGCCAGATTCCTCATGAAGGAGCCAAAGCAACAAATGGCGCATAATGAGAGCGCCGCTAAGCCTCCTCTGGCTGCCGCAATGTGAACATAAATGCATAAACTGACACGGATGAGAGTTCATAGATCTATGAATATATGCATATACGGGCCACTATATTAGGTACAGGCACAACCAAAAACTGCTACATGAATGGCAAAGAAGCAACACAATAAACAGGAAAGCATGGCGCCATTGCCCGAAGTGTTGCGTTTGTTGCGTATCTCTACTAAGGATCGACCGATACATCAGCCGGCCGATATATGCGTTCTTTACTTGAAACGGAGGCGGCACGGCGGTCGAGTGGTTAGTGCGCAGACCTCACAGGAGACCAGGGTTCAATTCCACCCTCGGCCATCTCTGTGTGGAGTTTGCATGTTCTCCCCGTGCATGCGTGGGTTTTCTCCGGGTACTCCGGTTTCCTCCCACATTCCAAAAACATGCTAGGTTAATTGGCGACTCCAAATTGTCCATAGGTATGAATGTGAGTGGTGTTTGTAGGACTTTCATTCAGCGAACGCTGAAATGCGTGTCGCGTTATGTGTGTGCGAGAACGAGGGTCTTTAGCGTGCACAACACAATCTTTAATGATGAGAGAAATGTTTTATATATCTTACTAAATTGTGCGTGTCACACTGCGGAGGAGCGGTCATCACATCGATGCTAGATAAACTTAAAATGCTGTTTAATTGTGTGTTTAAGAAAGCCGAATCCTACTGTGTTCAGTTTACATTTCAATAAATATTTGTTTAAACTCGAGACCTGTAATATTTGTTATCATTGTCATTTTTTCATGTAAATTGAGGCAGCAAAAGCAGTATCAGCCACAAGTATCGGCCCAAGCAAAATCGGCCATCGGCTAAGGGTGATGGAAAAAAATCGGCATCGACCCGAAAAAAACCATATCAGTCGATCCCTAATCTGTACTAATGGTGCATCAAACGCTGTGGATGAAAAAAGCTGCACACGCATGCTGGCAACCGAATGCAAGGCAACTTGAGCAAACAAATGACTTTTCTGCTGATATGCTGATGTTTGGACACTTTGACATTGACTTCTTGTTTTCTGTCAGCTCTGCAGTTATTTTACCCCAAACTTTGCTGCATCCATCTGCTCTGTTTCAATTATCATAGAAGCCTTAGAGTTATCAATCTCTCTTCCAAGGTGATCATCGCAGAGGAGGCCATTGCAACCCATTTACTTGAAGAGCCCGGTGATGAATGAAACCTTTCCTGGACAATGAGGGGATTGAGAAATAGTGCAGATATACTGTTGTTGAGATTCAGTAGATGTGATATAGTCCTGATCAAAATGTTAAGATCAGTTGAAAGATTGCAAGAATTTACATTTTGCAATGTTGGGTCTTAAGGAAGTTCTAAGTAGAACTTCAAAATGCAAAAAAAGGGACTCAACAGACATTGGAGTGAAATAGGCTGTTCATCAGCTCATCAAAAGTTTACGACCATAGCTAAAAAAAACCCCTGAAATAGAAATAAAATGTAGAAAAAAGGAGTGAGTAATGAGTAGTGCCATTCTTGGCATGGCTTTGTTTCCAGGAGGCTAGTGGGAATGTTGGTCCAGGTGGCGAAGATGGCTTCACAGAAGGCATCCACTGTATGGAACTGATGGCCGTTTCTGTAAACCTCCCTTGCCATCCATTTCCAAATGTTCTCCATTGGATTTAGATGAGGGGAAGACGCAGGATGGTCCAAAAGAGTGACATCATTCCTCCGGAAGAAGTCCTTTGTGAAGTGTTGAAAAAGCCAGTCATTACCACACAGACCAGAGCCTTCAGTCATGAGGGATGCACCCTGCAACATCCCCTGCATAACCTGAAGATCCATTGTTCCATTGAAGGATCATGATGGACCCCCCTCCACTGTGCTGTGTGGAAAACATCTCAGGTGGCATCTCCTTGTCATGTCAGTAACATTGGAAGCCATCAAAGTTCAATTTTTTTCTCACAGTAAAATTTCCTTCCACCCTTCAATGTCCCATGTTTGGGGCTCTTCTGCAATGGCCAATTTTCTGACATAGGAGGAGACGCGACCTGAAGGGTTTTTTTCTTCTCTGATGGTTATTGGACTACAATAAGTACCAGTAACAACCTTCATTGTGCTAATGATGGTTTTGTGTCTTGACAGACAGCCAATTGGATTCTCAGATTCAGGCCCGTTGACATTTTTCTCAGTCTACCACTTGACTTTTTTGTTCCATAACCCTGGGAATGTTTTTCAGAACTTTTAAATGACTGTCTTACTGTCTTACTACAACCTCAGGCTGCGAGAAGCCTTGCTTATGCAGCTCAACAATCTCAACGCGTTCAAAGAGAGAAAGCCTTTTTGCCTTTGCCATCAAGAGATCATGACAGTGTGATTACCTGACACTAAATTACATTCAATTATTACATTCAAATTTTCCCAGCTGATGATTTCACTTGTTTGCAATGGCTTGTGTCAGTCCCATTTCTTCTTTTGGCATTTTGAAGCTCGACTTAGAAACAAAATGTACATTTTCCAATGGGCTTAACATTTTGATCAGGAGTGTCAATGACTTTTGTCTATTGTTTGGAAGATACCAACGACACACTCGCAGAAGAAATATCAGCATCTTTCTCTAAACTCGCACATACATTCACTTTTGTACACACACTATATTGATGAGAGCTGCCCATACATTCTGAAATACAGCTTAATTATTGAACTTCTATAATTATATGCCAGAAAACAAGACATGGCCTGCACTCACATGGGCGCGCCTCCATGTTTGTGCCCCGACCAATCACCTCAAAAAAAAGGAGAAACTGATGAGAAATTAGGAACAAAACCAATGACTTCTAAATGAAAAACCAACTAACTAAAGTGGCAATTAAACAACTTAAATGGCAAACAAATATAATTAAAGTACTAACCGGAATATATGTAAATAACAAAAGCCAACTATATACACAAATAGAAACATAACAGTGTGGAGGTGGGGCATACACCTGATCAATGAGGGAGGATTGGCAGCTCCCTCACAATCATCATCACCCTCCTCTCCCATGTCAGCTGGGATAGGCTCCAGCATACCTGTTACCCTAGTGAGTTTCTCTGAAATAATATCATGTCTATTCTGCATTAGAGACATCAGCCTCTCTTTACAAGTCTTAGTGGACAAATAACAAAATAATATTAGCTAATTTAATTTCCCAATATAAAACAATGAAAACCAGGACAGAACATTCATTCATTCATTCATTTTCTACCGCTTTTCCTCACGAGGGTCGCGGGGGGTGCTGGAGCCTATCCCAGCTGTCTTCGGGCGTAAGGCGGGGTACACCCTGGACTGGTCGCCAGCCAATCACAGGGCACATATAGACAAACAACCATTCACACTCACATTCATACCTATGGACAATTTGGAGTCGCCAATTAACCTAGCATGTTTTTGGAATGTGGGAGGAAACCGGAGTACCCGGAGAAAACCCACGCATGCACGAGGACAGAACATGTCCTTGAAAAAAAAAAAACATTAGGTTATTTATTCTACATAATAATGACAATAAATAAATATGACAATACCACTAAGAAAAGAAGAATATATGCTTTGTGTGTGTTTCATATTTGATGGAGTTGAAGGCCAGTGGCTAAGGTGCAGCTATGCAAGTGGAGAGCCAGCAGCTGTCAGACTGTCAGAAAACTTGAGCCGTGCCAGCAGCTGTGTGTGTGTGTGTGTGTGCATTAGGCAGTGTGTATTTGTGCAAGTATTGTGACTGCAAGCTCCGCTTTGTGTGTGTGTGTGTGTGTGTGTGTGAGACACAAGGGCAGGTGGATCCACTGCCAGCAGCTCAGCGTGAGCCAGGTCTCCTCTCAACGTGACACCTGCTGGCCATGGGCGAGAACAGGACCCACTGGAGATGGGGCCCAATGGAGGCTAGAACCTATGTGTGTACCTTTTTGAGACAAATCTATCACGCTGTGCATGTGTGAATGTTGGAGCACAGTGACGGGTACTAAAGAATTAAGAGGGCGCTTTGCAATATAAGATAAAAAAAAAAAGACGGGCCAGCCCCAGGCACCGACATTGCTGGCTTGCAGATAAGTGATGCTAAATCTGTAGTCTGTACACACACACACACACACACAGCGCTGCATTCCTTGTGTTTAAATCTCATCCAACCTTTGCTAACCTCATTCACCTGCCATTCTGACACCTCCTGCAAGCTAACCATGTGGCAGTATTCCCAAATACCGCCCCCAAAATGTCCCATACCTCTGCTTCCTCTCATGTTTTTTCCACGCTCCTCAATTTTCAGAGGCGGGCTATTGTTGTTATTCTCTGCACTAATCGGCTAGCAGCAGACATCGCTCAGACCCACTGGGGTGTAAGGGCACATATGCGCTCAAGACACACACACACACACACACACACACACACACACACACATGCAGACAGACAAAGAGCAAAGGCTACACTTCGGCCCCAGACGCAGGAGATTAAACAGTGGTTAATCCTCTAGCACTGTGTTCCTGTCTTCCAATGGGAAATTTGGGGCCTGGTACCATCCATCTAGATCATGATCGTTCCCTCTCTCTCTCTTTCTCTCTCTCTCTCTCTCACACACACACACACACACACTACTGTCAAAGTGAATGTGAAACGTCGACAGGGCAAATGGTAGCACAAAAAAGGAAAGTGAAATTCAATAATATGTTGCATCTGCGCTCCAACTAGGAGTGCATTAAGAAGTAGTAAAAGAAAAGTCACTCCCACTAAAAGCTTATGGAAAAATACGCCTCTAAAGCCACAGAAAACCTCTGAATTCAACCCGTGTCATGCATGATGTCACACCTCTACATAATAACCAAAGCTTATTTCAGTGGAGCATCAGACGAGGAGCCTGTGTGTGTGTGTGTATTTTGCATTTTCTTTGACTCTCTTGGCCTTTTTGAAAAGCCGCAACCTTACCAAGGACGAGAAGATGACTGTAAATCAGTTGCTCTCAACTGGTGGGTCGGGACCCAAAAGATTCGGTGCAAAAATTACATTAAAATATGTAATATATCACAGATGTCGGACTTATTCTTCTTCCTTAATATACTGTATGTTCATTGTACAGTTTGTTGCTTGTCTTTTTGAGATTTCATTTTAATTCATGCATTAAGTGTATGCATGCAACTGTCATGTTCTTCCTCATTTACTTGACAAAATGACCTCATAAATTCCTCTAAAATGCACTTTGGACATTATGTGTATTCATGTTTCAAAATAAACATTTGTTTGAAAAGTATTGCAAAATAAAGAAATAAATGGAGGAATAAATACATGAAAAAAGTTACAGTGTAAAAAATTAAAATAAAACATGACTTAAATAAGGGCGGCACGGCGGACGAGTGGTTAGCACGCAGACCTCACAGCTAGGAGACCAGGGTTCAATTCCAGGGTGTACCTCACCTCTCGCCCGAAGACAGCTGGGATAGGCTCCAGCACCCCCCGCGACCCTCGTGAGGAAAAGCGGTAGAAAATGAATGAATGAATGACTTAAATAAAAGTGTAAAAAAAAATTAAGATAAGAATGACACAAAATCAAAATGACATAAGAATTATTCAAAAAGAGTAAAAATAAATAAAAATTAAAAATAACCTCACTAAAAGTGGGTCTCAGAGATCCCACAAAGCTGTCCTCAATGAAGAGGTAGTCAAGGAAAGAGGGTACATGAAAAGTGATAGGAATGGAATATTTTCCACATGTATGTATATTTTATCTACAGCATAGAGATGAGACACTCAAAAGACCTTTCACTTGGAACAAAGATACAATAACAAACAGTTAACGGGATGTTTACTGATACCGCCTCCACAGCAGGTATATGAGGAAGAGGAAGTCAGTTTCCCTTTGGAGACGGCTTGGACCTTGCTAGACCTTGGCTGGGGGGCTGAAGTTGTTAAAGTGTTAATGTTGACTCAGATAGTTACACAGAATTCAAAGAACCCATGTGGTTCCTGCCCTGATAAAAGGGCTGGACTGATGAGAGATGATTCTCATTTGATGCTCAAAGACAGGCTCTATGGACACATAGTACTTGTCTGAGAATACCAGTATGGTTGCAGACGTACAAGTTGTACATCCAAACGTACAACAATGTGACTTATATAAGAGAAGCTACAAGACTCCTGAAAAGACAACACACTGATGCGGGGGCCAACAAGAGGCTTCTAAGTGGCTCTCGACGAGCCTCCAGGAGAGCAGGAGGGGTGGGTAGCCCAAATGAGGAGTTAATGCACGCCTTTTGAAACATGGCCAGGCAGACGGATTGGCTTCACATCAGAAAGCCGCCACATGAAAAGAGAAAGAAATCTGGCGATTACTCCTTTTCACCACAGAGGAGGACTCTTTAAAAGACACATCATCCATTTGCACCACCCCGTCCCCCAAACAAACCTCTTTGCTCCGCCTTTCTTTCTTTTATTTATTGAATTTAATGAATTTTTCATTTTTGTATTTATTTTTTAATATTTTCTTTTATGATGATTTTTCTTTAATTGAAGTACCTGAAGTCCCACATTGTGTCTCTATTTGATTAGCACTTCCCAAGATCCCTTGGCTCTTAATGACTCTCCTGTGGGCCTCATTGGAAGGTGGACAATGATGATCGATGCGGACTAGAAGAATGGCCGCATGTAAACACACACAAACGACCACAAGCCAACACTTTCAATGGATGTTTTGAGCGGGTCCATTTGCGATTTAAACAGACAAGCACCAGAAGAAGATTAAATGACATCTGTGGCTCTGTTAGGAATGGAATATTTTCATTAAAGAAGCACAAAAACATATACTGTATAAGCTGCACTGGACTATAAGTTTTTGTTGGAAATTTATCTGACAAAATCAGAGACCAAGAATAGACATTTAAGCGCCCACTCGCTCCAGAGTATAAGTCGCAGGACCAGACAAACCATGAAAAGATCAACTAATAGTCTGGATATACATTAGTATATAATAGGGGCGTCACAAGATCCCGTCAGATTAAAATGTGACAAGACTTCTCGTTTGGAAAAAGGCTGCTTGGTGAGAAGAGGGCAGCCAATCAGACTGTGAGGTATGGCATGGCTACGATGAATGATAATACAGTAATATAGGAGTGGCGGTATTCAAGGCACCTTAAGTGCTTGATGCACACCTTGCAATCCATCCTACCTTAGTGTTCCCAGCATCAGCATCAGTGTGGCTGTTTTTTTCATTGGGGTTGTTGATGTCCAAAGAAGATGTAACAAGTTTTGCTTAAAGATTTGTCAGAGCAAACCATGCTGATGTTCACACTTGTCTGCTTAACTCATTCGGTACTAAAGATGTATTTTTTTTTGCAGAGAGGTGATGATGCAACTCCACATTAGAAGAGAGCATGTGATGAGGTTTTAAGCCAACAAAACGACCACAAGGTGGCAGAAGTGCATTTTATAAGAACTTGGCCTGCATCTCTCCCATTTGAAATAAATACTGCACAGCAACCAGGAAGTGAAAAGGCATTTTGTGGTGTTGTGCCAAGGTCACCATCAAACTTAGCTATGTTCTACTGCTGATTACTAAAAAACAGAAAAATGTAGAAACAAACTTTTTTTTCTGATGGTAAATGGGAGTCAAAACTTTCTTTTGGTATATGCTATGTCTATATTGCCATAGAACACAATATTCTGTGTGCTTTGAAAAATCAGTCAAAATCATCAAAAATGTCTGGGAGTGAATGAGTTAATTACAGAGCATTTGCTTGTTGACGTGGCATGATGCCGTTCACTGGACTAACAATGCTGGCCTTTTTTGGGCCTTTATATTGGCCTAAAAAAATCCTCACATGATGCAGACACCCGCTGAATAGTCAGTTGAAAGTTAAAGCCTGGTTCAAGCCTGAATCAGAATCGAATTTAAATAAAAGGAGCAAACAGCAACTGTGTGTATCAGATAAGAACATTTGGATGCCCGGGAATTTAATTTACTTAGTATTACAATGAACAAAGCAAAACCCCACCAAGGGGAAAAAGTACACAACCTCTGATACGCAGTAAATAAATCCTGTCAGTAAAAAGGATGGAATTCACCAAGCAGGAGCAGATGACCTCTACGTGTCGTAGAAATACAGCAACAACAAAGTTGACATCTGACTGCTGTAATTAGCTCACATTGGACATGGAAATCGAATGTATCTTTACAGAAATCTTTCAATGACATCAGAAGTCTTTATAAACAATGAATGTCCCGGCGGGATGCAGGAGGACACAATTCAAAGGGAAACAAATAATCACCTAAAAAAAAAAGGAGTGAGGATAGAAGGGAAGGCAAGGGCCAAGCGAAACCCTGAGAAAGAGAGAGTCAGGCATCAATCACAAAGATGAGAGGATGGAGGAGGCATTAGAGGAGTGGAAGTCAGCAGGGAGGTCAAACGACAGGGAGGTGTTTTGATGAGTTCATACGAGTCAAGTCCTCTGTGGCCCCGAGTCAGGGCTTAACTCTCGGAGAAAAGGCTCAAAGGTCAATATTGACTGACACCTTCGCTTCAGAGATGGAACGCTGAACTTTTGCATGTCCATGAGGCAGCACTCTCCGCCCCGCAATCTTTAACAAAACCTTTACATTGATTTGTTTTCCAACCTTAAATAAGACCTTTCTCTTTTCCGTCACCCAAACTCATGAATTTGTAATGCTTACCTCTCTGTGGCCTGACATACACAAACACACACACAAACACACACAGCAGCTGGGCAAAGAGTTTTGCAGAATAAGTCAAAATATTAAGTTGAAAAAGTTGTAATTCTACGAGAATAAAATTTCCATTTTTATTTAGTCAAAGCAAGTTGAAATGTTGAAGGGAAAAAAGTTATTATTATATTATTATATTATTATATTATTATATTATTATATTATTATATTATTATATTATTATATTATTATATTATTATATTATTATATTATTATATTATTATATTATGAGAAACAATAAAGTATTTTTTGGAAAATTGACTTGAAAAAAAGTTATAATTTTGCAAACATAATTTCAAAATATTATTGGTATAAAATCATAATAATGAGAAGAAAATGTCCAAGAATAAACATTAAATAGATTTAGGAAAAATTGAAGAAAAATCAATTATATTATTATATTATTATATTATTATATTATTATATTATTATATTATTATATTATTATATTATTATATTATTATATTATTATATTATTATATTATTATATTATTATATTATTATATTATGAGAAACAATAAAGTAATTTTTGGAAAATTGACTTGAAAAAAAGTTATAATTTTGCAAACATAATTTCAAAATATTATTGGTATAAAATCATAATAACGAGAAGAAAATGTCCAAGAATAAACATTAAATAGATTTAGGAAAAAATGAAGAAAAATCAGCTCTAATTTTATGAGTATAAAGTCAAATTATTAAATGAAAAAAAGTCGTATTATGAACATTTTATGACCTTGTAACATTATCAGAGCCCTCAAGACATGATATAACACCACCACAGTCACCTTGACACTCCTATTATCGACTACAGTAGACATAATAACAGAAAAGAAGACATATTAGACACATTCCCAAACTTTAATATTTTCATATACCCCTTCAGACATTTGACCTGAAGGCATGCACCCCCTACTCCTGTATACTTCAACAACATAAACCTTATAATGTTAATGAATTTGAAATATTGAAGATAATTCAATGGTTCATTCATTTTATAGTAATTCCGGGTGACTCCGGTGTGTATTTTGCATGGTGACATCAGGATTCATTCTGAAATACCTTATATTTGCATTTGTATATTTGCTTCATTTAAGCAAAAACTATGTAACATTTGCTTAAATTAATTATATTTACTAGTAGGCCGTTTTCAACTACAAAACAGAATCATTTACGAAGAATTACGAATCAAAGGGGACCTATTATGCTCATTTTTCTCCTCTTTGTATTGAGTTGTGGACTCCTATAGAGCAGCTACACACAATAACCCATGCAGAGAGCTTTCTAGATCTTTCAGAATCTGCATCAATTCCAGCTGGATTTCCTTGGTTTTCCAAAATGGTCTGTTTGGAAAATCATAATCGGTCACCTTTAATATATTTTTGAAAAATTGTGACAGAGCAAAGCCGCAAAAATTCATCTCAAGTCAAGTTTATTGATATATTGTAGCCCTAAATCACAAAAGAGCCTCAAAGGGCTTTAAAAGCTGGCAACAAAAGACGACAATAGACGATGCTGCAGCATTTAGAGCATTTAGACCATTACGTCCACCAGGAGCTCCCGGTCGATTGCATGAATGTCACTTTGTAGATGTCATATGACATCAGTCAGCTGACATTACGCTCCCCTCCTGAACGGTGAACAGACGTCTCAAACTACACACAGACATGGAACTTTCATCTTTATCATTCCGATTATGACTAAGTCAGCGGTATTCCAACTGACATACTAATCAGGTTATGTACTGTATTGAACTGAAGTGTGAATTATTTGAGAATAATATCAACTACTTTGATGACTTGTACACTTTGACTCTTTGGGACTTGGTTACTTTAAAAGTGACTGGCGGAAAAAGTACGAGAGCACATTTTCCTTGTTATTGTCCAATACTGTATTATGCTGAATAATTGCAACTGAACAGGAACATGTTTTTTGTCGCATTATTGAATCTGTTGTGACTCATTGAGCCAGAAACAGGTCCTTTCCTCCACAGCTGGTCTGCCATTATACTTTTAGTTGTATCCCCCTGTGTAGCATTTCTATAGCCACACAATGCCCATTTTCTAACATCTGGGAAAACCGCTCTCTGTGCTGAAGAAATAGACTTCCTGTGAAGGACCAAATACCCAGATACCACTACAAAGCTTTTGTAAAGGTGGAAAAGTAGAGAAACACGAGTTGAAGCCTGTGCTGGTCAATGAATCATTACAAAATCAATAATGAGAAGTGTCGTTTGTGTGTGTGTGTGTGTGAGTCAACAATGCATGAGTGTGGCAAGAGAAAGTAGAAGAGAGAGTATTGAATCACAGTGCAATATGATGTTTTGAAAAGTGAAGCCACAATGATGATGCAGATTCTCAAGGTCTTGTGCGATCGGCAAGAAGAACCGTTTCAATCAAGCGCTCTGTTTCTCTTCTAAATCTCCCCCCAGCGATCTTTCCACTTTCTTGCGGTTGAAAGGAGCAGGAGGTACAGCCTGTCAGGACACTACTGGAATAGAGAAACAAGGGAGATAACCTACGTCCGCTTTTCTTTTGTACTCACATCAGAATTCTACGAGTCTATTCTGTCTCGCGGAAAGAAAGGAAGCTTGAGAATGGAGTTGTGTGTCTGTCTGTGCAGTTGGAGGATGTCTATTCTTGACCACACGGATGATGCATTCAGTTCTTTCATCTAATTGATTCGTGGGGAACGATTAGATGTGCAGGACAAAATGTAACATTAACACCTGCGTTCCGTTTGCAGGCTTTCCGGTGTTAATTAGCAAGAACTGGTAAATGAAAGCATGTTGGTGAAAAACGAAATTCACAAGGTCATAGTCTGGGAGAAGAATGGAAAAAAATGCAGTGGAGAAAAAGTAATGATGCACTTTGTCACCTTGAACACAAAGCTAAGACGCAGACTGTTTTTTCTTAAAATAACATATAGTAGCATATCTACACGACTTGGCTTACAAAACCTAAAATATCAAAGTGGGATCCGTACCTGTTGATTTTACAGAATGGGAGAAGTTTGGACACCCCTGTTTTAGATCGTTAGAAGTGCAAACCAACTTCTCCCCAAGTCACTCATGCACACCATTACATGCACTATTACAACATTGGTTCTAAAGCTACTATGTTGTTCAACACACATGTTAATTAAGCACCATTTGGGTAAAAATAGATACATTTTACTTTCTACTTTCTCATGCACTTCAAATCACTGTTAAAACAGTGGATACCCACACAGTCGGATTTCGGCATTGTCTAAATTGGGCAATTTTTTTCTGCAGAAAACACATTTTGTTCACCCTAAATTGGTAACAATTTATAAATACGTAAATTTGGCCCGCGCCCCGCTTTTACTCATGTTTTAACTGTGTATTAACCAATGAATGTTGTATTTTGGTGTGTCTTCTATTCTGTTTACTTGCTTTATTCAACTTCATTCTTCTGTAAAGTGTCTTTGAGTATTTTGAAAAGCGCTACACAAATAAAATGCATTATTATTGTTATTATAAAATGGCAAAATGTGCACACAGAGATGCCCAAGCAGAGAATCAAACCTGACTCCTGACTGTGTGGCCAACATGCTAACCACTCAGCTGCTATGCGGCCGGTTTTTAGTATCATAAACATACATGTTTTTGTATTTCAATATAATTCATGGATGGCATTGTGTCCTGGAGCTCTTATTATTGGTATCAATCTCAGACAAGGCTGCACGTTGGACAAGTGGTTAGCACACAGGCCACACAGCTACAAGACACAAGTTCGATTCCACTCGTGGCTATCTCTGTGTGGAGTTTGCATGTGCATGTGTGGGTTTTCTCCCGGTACTCCGTCTTCCTCCCACATTCCAAAAACATGCTAGGTTAATTGCTGACTCCAAATTGTGAGTTTGTGAGTGTGAATGGTTGTTTGTCTATACGTGCCCTGTGATTGGCTGCCGACCAGTCCAGGGTATACCCCGCCGCTCTCCTGATGACAGCTGGGATAGGCTCCAGCACCCTCGCCACCCTCATGAGGATAAGTGGTAGAAAATGAATGAATGAATCTCGGACAACTGTCATAATTGGTTTGCAGGTCAGCCCAATTAAAGGAAAACTACTTAAAAATGATCTTTCATTTCATTATTTGTAAGCACATCACAGATTTCAAGCGATATGAGAACGAAAAATGATCTTCCTGCTGACAACAAAGCATCAAATCTCGCAATGCCTCGGACAAGGCAAGAAAAACATTTAATAATTCACAAAACCCGTCGTACGGTGAGGCAATTTGTAGCTGATTGCGATGACAGCCGGGACTGTGCTGATAAAGGCATAACGAGAGAAAGGTTTTGCCAGACAAATGTATTGAATCAAGAGAGCACCTGCTAAACAGCCAGTACAAAGCAGCAAACTGGTATTTGAAGCTGCTGGTGCCTCTGAAGTCCCATGGACCTCAAGGTGGAGGATCCTCCACAGGATTGCACTGTGCATAAACCCACTTCATGGCAACCTCTAACCAATACTCACAAGCAGAAAGACGGATTTCTTCCATGGTACAGTATAAAGAACTGTACTATGGCAATGCATCATCTCATAATGCAAAGAATGTCTACTTCGCTGTAATTGGCTGTTAGTGGCATTAAAGGAGAGAAATCTTTTTTTCCCTTGACCTCAATGTAATTGAGAACCTGTAGAGCTATTTATAGTACCTCCTATGTTTATACTGTACATATTATTGGAGGGTAAATAACTATGGTGTTATTTCATGTCTAAAGGACTCTAGTAATGTTAAAAACTGTACTTCGAATTAGAATGTCATGAGCGGGTACAATACAACAATTAATAAGTAAAGAATCCTATCATGGTCGGGTCAGGAACCAATTAATGGCCATAAACGAGGGATTGTGGTATATGAGGAATTTTCACATTTTTTAAAATGACTTTCTCCATTTATCGGCAGCTTATGAATAATGCCCTGTCTTCTTGGAGGTTTAGATAAATAAACGCCCCAGCGATGATTAGGGCATGTATAGTAAGCCCTCCATGACAGACAACCATTAAATAAGCACACAGCATTCAAATCTGCTGTTTTCAGAAGGTTTTGCTTACCTCCTGACAAGCTGAAGACAAATGAGACAAATAGTTGCAACCTTCAAATGCCAACAGTCTTAACTTTTACCTCTTTGTAATTCAAGGACATTACCCCCCCCCCCCCCCCGCCCCCCCACCCCTCCAAAGTGATGAGTCAATGGTAATATAACAGCAGTCAAGACAGAAAACATTTTCATAGTCTAACTTTATCCTGTTTTTCCAATAGCTTTCTTGGCTTGGCAAGCTATCTGTGGAAGCGACACCGAGCATCGATCTGGCCCTGAAATATCACTGTGACTCACGCAATGTGTGAGGGAATGAAGTAATGAAATAGGGGGCAGCAATGGGACTTGGGTATAAATATGTGGACGAAAGCATCAAGACAGACCTCACAGACCAGGGCCTTCAGTCATCTCCATATAGCCAACTGCCATTTGACACCCCTGCACAATCAGAAGCTCCATTGTTCCACTGTGCCAGGTAGAAAATATCTCAGGTGGGATACCCTTGTCACGCCAGTAACGTTGGAAGCCATCAGGACCATCAAGGTAAAAAGAAATTCTCATCAGAGAATAAAACTTTCTTCCACCTCTCAATGTCCCATATTTGGTGCTCCGCCAATGTCCACTTTTTTGGTGTTGAAGGAGTCGAGACCTTTGAAGACATTTTTTCTCTTTTGGCAGATGGTGTCTGATGGATATAGGACTGCACTCTGCACCACTGACAACCAATATTTATATATATCAATATTTTGATCAGCAGTGTGTAGATGGTGACTGTCAGCACACACATAACATTGTATAAAATGTCACAATATTATGTGTGTATTTAAAAAAAAACCCAACTTGTTAATGAAAAGCATTCAATTGAACACAGATAGAACGAGGAACAATATAAATGTAATCAATGAAGGAAAGAACTGCACACAGTCGATGAATAAGGCCTGCATTGTCATGACTGCACTGCTACCATCAGCACGCTGCTAAATATGCCACTAATTGCATATCACAGATAACGTTCAAGGCTTTAGGTGCTTTCTGTGTGGTATTATGTTTATTCATATTAGCGTGACTCGGCGGGGAGGGTACGCAATTAATTGGCAGAAGCTGATAACAAAGCAGTGTGACATGCCTTCACTGTCGCCCTACAAACATTTCAAAACAAATTAAACTGGAGGGCGAACAGAAAACAACTTACTTCTCATTTCAGTATTTCTCAATTGAGTTTGTTCTATCTAATACATTTGTCACTCATTTTCACAAGCGACTGTTTCATTGCTTTTAGGCAAACAATCATTGTGCTTTTGTTCAAAATTCTTGTAATTAAACAAAACTTACATTACAAAAAAAAAATAGCAACACCAAGTCTGAAATATGCTCATTTAATGTTAATTAATTCTGTCAGTTGCAACTGGCTCTAGCTCGGGCTGTCTCAAAGAACAATGGCATTGACGACTGTGGCTGTAAGCAACCTCTTGATATCGTGTTTTTTAACTCCACAAGATTAATTTTGAAGCGGGGGACATCAAGCACGGCCGCACGGTTTGTGAGTGGTTGGCATGTTGGCCACACAGTCATGTACCATATAAAAACATGTGCAAACTTAATGGTAGTGACGATGGTGATGGTAGATTCATCATACAATATGACATATATGCACAAAATATCAAGAACAGAATATTCAAAAAGAATCATTATGCACACATATTTTTGAATTTTTTTTTTACACAAGGTCGCAGTCATTGTATGGAGAACGAACGTAGAGAACCTTCTGTGTGCTCGTCAAACTATTTGGACTGCCAGAAATAAAATAGTAGAGACTTGGGATGCTCCAATCAGGGTTTTATGCTTCCAATATCAATCATCCACGAGTGATATTAGCAGATATCGATACCGATTAAGGGTGGCACGGCGGTCGAGTGGTTAGCGCACAGACCTCACAACTAGGAGACCCTCGGCCATCTCTGTGTGGAGTTTGCATGTTCTCCCCGTGCATGCGTGGGTTTTCTCCGGGTACTCCGGTTTCCTCCCACATTCCAAAAACATGCTAGGTTAATTGGCGACTCCAAATTGTCCATAGGTATGAATGTGAGTGTGAATGGTTGTTTGTCTATATGTGCTCTGTGACTATATGTCACAGGTCTTTATGTACCCCGCCTCTTGCCCAAAGACAGCTGGGATAGGCTCCAGCACCCCCGCGACCCTTGTGAGGAAAAAGTGGTAGAAAATGAATGAATGAATTATACTGATCAAATGGATTAATTGTGCAGTGTGTGTTCTTGGTTAGGGGTGTTTGTATAAGGAGGAAAAGGTAGAACAATTCCAAGGTCCCCTGACCCAAAAAATAGGCACTATTAGGCACAAAATAGGTTACTATTCAATAGGGGCATTACCTGCCGTCTGACTGATGACCACGCCTTGAAGGCTGTCCACTTCATCACATGTTTGTTAGTTCAAATGCCGTATGAAGTTAAAGTTCTCTAACGTGCAACCCTTGCAAGATATTTTTCATGGCATGTGTTGGCAGGTAAGTTCCACACAGCAGATATGTTTGATTTAGTTTAAGCATGTCTGTGTAATATGAAACAAAGTCAGAGAAGGATGCTAAGGTGTTGAAAGGCATGAATCAGCATGCGCCGATCGCATGCTTTTTAACGGAAATCGGCCAATACTGATCAGTGACCGATGGATTGGAGCATCCCTAGTCGAGACATTTTGTCTATCCTGTAATGGAAGGGCTGATTTTGGAGCAATAGGAGCCATACCATATCTCTTATCTCCAGCGCACCATCTCAAAGTAAAAACATAATCACATAAAGACAGTAGATTACGTGCAACATGCCCACAATTAATAGTTTGCACACAATTTAGCACCGGTAATTTGAGATCTTAGTATATCAAGCCCTCTCTGCAGTATCTCAGCCCAAGTTCTGTGTCTGTATTTAACACACTGTCTTTCTTCCATCTCTAGCTTGTTCCGTTAATGAAATATGAAATATATGTTTAGTCATGCACATTTGTTCTGTCATCCTTTAAAAAAAACAACAGTGTCTCATGCTGCCATAAATGAGAAGAATCCTCACAAGTTTAAATCCAAAATGATCTCCAGTAAATCAAATGTCTGGAATCAAGCACAGAAACAAACATTGTGTCTGCCTCATCAAACACCAACAATTTGCCATGTTTTCACTCATAAATATTACATAGAGTAGCTGCACTGATGAGTGAGAGCAAATAACCCACCCTGTAAGCCCACAGGTTGTTGTCGCAATGTGCTGTTGGTGCATGCATACATCAGACATGAGTAGGAAACTGTACTAATAATTCATGTGGATGTGCTCACAGCAATATATCACAAAAATGTATCTTTATATTACAATGTTAGGAATGGAATATTTTCCACTCTGTTTTGGATAGGTGCGGCAACATATTTGCACTTGTTCATAACAGAGCGATGCACTCAATCACAAGGCCTTTCACTTGGAACAAATACAACCTGTTCTTTTTCATTTTCTCGCACGCACACACATACGTAGTTTCATTATGAGTCACCTGGCTGAGAGGGTTAGGCTTAGGGTTAGGAGGGTTGGGGATGAGGAGGGTAAGGGGGTTAGCGTTAGAGGGTTAGGGTTAGAGGGCTAGGGTTCAGCTAGGGTTAGAGGCTGAAGGTTATGTTCGGACTAGGTTAGGTTAGGGTTAGAGGGTTAGGGTTAGAGGGCTAGGGTTCAGCTAGGGTTAGAGGCTGAGGGTTATGTTCGGACTAGGTTAGGGTTAGAGGGTTAGGGTAAGAGAGTTAGGGGTTAGGGTTAGGTTAGAAGGTTAGGTTAGAGGGTTCGGCTAGGGTTAGGTTAGGGTTAGAGGCTGAGGGTTGTGGTTACTGTTAGGTGGTTAGGGTTAGAGGTAAGAGTTAGAACCTTAGGATAAGGTTAGGGTTGGGGTCAGAGGGTTAGACGGTTAGGGTCAGAGGGTTAGGGGTTAGGCTTAGAGGGTTATGGTTAAGGGTGAGGGTTAAAGTTGGAGGTTAGAGTTTGGGTTAAGGTTAAGTTTTAGGGTTAAGGGTGAGGTTAGGGTTAGAGGGTTAGGTGTTAGAGTAAAGGGTCCACATTAGGGTAAGGGTTAGGTTTTAGGATAAAGGGTTCGGTTAGGTTGTAGGGTTAGGCGGGTTAGGGGTTGAGGGTTCGGGTTGGAGGTTAGCGTTAGAGGGTTAGGGTTGGGTTTTAGGATTAGGGTGGGGGGGCTAGGGGGTTGGGGTTAGGGTTGGAGGTTAGGTAAGAGGGTTAGGGTAGGGATTTAGGGTTAGGGGTTTAGGCTTAGGGTTGGAGGCTAGGGTAAGAGGGTTAGGTGTTAGGGTAAAGGGTCCACATTAGGGTAAGGGTTAGGTTTTAGGATAAAGGGTTCGGGTTAGGTTGTAGGGTTAGGCGGGTTAGGGGTTGAGGGTTCGGGTTGGAGGTTAGCATTAGAGGGTTAGGGTAAGAGGGTTAGGGTTGGGTTTTAGGATTAGGGTGGGGGGGTTAGGGGGTTAGGGTTAGGGTTGGAGGTTAGGTAAGAGGGTTAGGGTAGGGATTTAGGGTTGGGGTGGGGGGCTTAGGGGTTTAGGGTTAGGGTTGGAGGTTAGGGCAAGAGGGTTAGAGTTCAGGGGTTAGAATTTCCACTAAAAGATCATGCAGACCTCACTGGTGTATTTTCAGAGGTGACGTTATTTGAAAGTCACCAAGGCCATCAAAACTGTGAAGCGATGCCATCCCCAGGCTTTCCTGCACAGGTGTTGGGCTCAGGTGGGCGAGATGAAAGAGATGAACATTGGCAGACGAGAAAGACGTGAGGATTTGTGGCAGGTTGAGAGGAGGCGGAATGAGGGAAAAATGAAAGAAGGGAAGGACCAGAGGAAGAGATTTTATCTGGCCATGAATTTTTTTTCCTGCTTTTATAACATTACAGACAAAAAACACAAAATACTCCAACTTCCTTGTTTGTGCTTATCTCTAAAAACACCTGTGAGAGTCACAAAAAGGTACAACATACTCAGTCGCTATTCAACGACTTGCTATTGAGAAAGGACACCGAGCCCACAGTATTTGCTGTGTACCCATTCAGTGTCTTTCCTCTCACCGCTCTCAGTGATCAGCGTGTGGCCCTCCCTGCACGCTGTGTGCTCACATGCTGCCTCCTTGACAATGCTGCTAATTGAGCCAAAAATAGAAATGCACTATGAAGATAACAAAAAGAACAATAAACCCTACTGGATACCCCCCATGGCGAAAGCTATCTCACCCAGTGAGAAGCACCATGATCAGGTGTAACACATTTTGATGCAACACTGGCTTGTAAAAATGACAACAGCTTCTCACATTGCCGTTGTAATCCTAGATTAGCCATTACCGCTCTATAATCAACAATGTTCCTTTTTATTGACACATTTCCATTGCTGGTTGCTCATTGGTCGAGCAGAACATTTTAAATAAATCAATAAACGAGACCTCTTCTATTGCTGGTGTTTGTTGTTATATGCGTCATATGGTTTTCAGTCATCTGCACTTATACTAATGATTTGGAAGTTGAAACAGAGGTGAGTAGAGCCAATCAGTAGAAAAGAGGAACTAGTGTACCAGCCTGGACACGTCTCTTGTTGCATTTAGGTAAGTATCTTTGCTAAAATTGTTGATATTGAGTTAAATGCTCGTGGAAACTGTGCCACTTAAAATAATCTTTCACGACATGACGTCCTACCAGGATTGAATTTTGTTAAGGTGTCCTCATATCCCATAGGGATTGTAGATTAGACAAATTGTTGCTAGTGCGAATACGTTTTACTTGATGGCGGCCATGTTTTTCAACTAATGTTCACCAAACTTTATATACCTAAAAAAAAAAATTAAACCATATTAGGAAAGCAGGAAGTGAACAAATGTAACAGTTACTGATTGTAAAAGTACCAGATGGAGGGGTAGAATTTAATAAGCTTTGCTTCTTCCTACTCCTTTTGGACATGTGGAACTGTGAACTGATTATGTGATGATCTGATGCATGTTCAAATGAAATAAAACCATTACCATTACTTTACAGACATGTGCTTGGCAGTCCTCTAAAGGTGCGGGCCAAATTTCATGATGATTCGGCAAAAACGCCTAAAGTTACAGTAGGTGTATGTAGAGGTCAATCTGACGTTTCCACCCTTTTGTGTCCAGCGGGTTCAGTAGTAGAAGAGTTAGCTTGGATCCATTCACCTATAACATGAGTTAGATGCTAGATTTTTAACTAAGTGAATAATGGACTCCTAATGATGATGGACACTAATATGGTAATGGTAATGGTTTTATTTCATTTGAACATGCATCAGATTACAATTGAGTGCATCCCATAATCAGTTCACAGTTACACATAAAAGGAGTAGGAAGAAGCAAAGCTTATTAAATCCTACCCCTCCATCTGGTACTTTTACAATCAGTAACTGTTACATTTGTTCACTTCCTGCTTTCCTAATATAGTTTTTTTTAGATTTTATTATGTTTTTGTCCCGTACCGAAGTACGAGGTGATATGAGCATCCAATGACATAATGTGTACCATAGTAAGTGTCAATATAGTGATATATATAGCACATCATGACTGGTTCAAGACTCTTCATCCTTGTATTTAGCAAACATCAACTGCTTGTATTGTTTCTTGAATTGGCTCATCGTTGTGCATTGTTTGAGGGTCTTACTCAATCCATTCCATAGTTTAATATGCAGTATAAACAAACAGAACATTCAGCTGCTAATATATAATAATATATATAATATATAAAATAATCTGAATTTTCTTGGCGTCATTTACTGAAGCTTTTCAAGAGCCAATATTCAACTATCAAACACTATGAAAGCTGATTTATGATGTCACAGCACCCAGAAGTCCATTTCCGTGTGAATGAACAGCCTAAACGATACACGACTTTGCCATTTTGACTTGAAAACGTTCCCGTGTGGACAGTCCCTTATCTGCAGCATAAAGCTTCGACGCTCATTCACATGGATCAATGGATAAGCGGACAAATATTAGCACATATCTACCCATCCACGTCTGGTTCTGTAGTCCTTTAGCCTCCTGCTTGGAAACTACCTCCATGTCCAGTGAGCACGGTTAACCCTGACAGGCTCTTAAAAGCAGACATCTACAAGCCATAAAGGTTTTACAATAGCAATAACCCTGATTGTTGAAAGGTGGATATAGACGCCAATCAAGCAGGCCTAATTTATTGCCTTTCCAGTATAATTGTACCTGTGATAATACCGTTGGTAGAAAATTGTAAACTAAGGAGCTCAAAATTGTTTTTCTTTCACATATTAGAAGTATTGTTTTGATTGCCAATTAACATTTTACAAGTCTCACATTTCAAAGTTAACAATTGTGACATTATTCAGCACCAATATTAAACAATGCAGACTTGTAATACAGTAAATACTTTAAATGTTACCCGCCGGTATAAATAGAGACAGCTCTGCTTTATTATTGCTATTTACATGCTGCTCATGTGCGGGAATGTGGTGCACTTTTTTATTACTTTTTGTTCAATATTGTAAAATACATATTATTCTCAAAAGGGTCGCGGGTATGCTGAAGGCTATCATAGTCTTAGGGGAGAGGCGGGGTACACCCTGGACTGGTGGCCAGCCAATCACAGGGCACATATAGACAAACAACCATTCACACTCACATTCATACCTATGGACAATTTGGAGTCTCCAATTAACCTAGCATGTTTTTGGAATGTGGGAGGAAACCGGAGTACCCGGAGAAAACCCATAATTAAGATATATATTGGCTGTCAAAAATACTGTGTTAATTAGCACCAAAGCTAATGTACTGAAATAAACATGTAAACTTTGAGTCTAATTATGCCACAGTGTGTTTTTAACATTATTCCTACCTTAACACACGAACAGCAGTATCCAGTTCTTATATACTTATCATATACTACAAATCGCAAAAACCCAGTTTGCGAACACGTACGTATCTCCATCCAACCACGGAACGACACTTCTTCATTCTCCACCACATTACTTTGAGGTGCATCCACACTCCGTATGTAAATAAGACATTTAGAATACTCTTATGTGTCAAAAAAAAAGATAACATAAAGGGAAATGTGTTAGTAGTACAAACTACTATTTTATAAACTACTAGCTATTTAACCCAAATGACCGACCTCAAAGTGCTTCTTTGCCTCATGAAGCAGCATTTGGTCAAGCAAACAAAAAGCGCTTGAACAATAGCTACAACCAAAATAGATCTTAGGGCATCCATGTTGTTTCTGATGTAAACACAGGTTGTGTGTGTGACGTTTGGAAATGTATAACTCCCATTATTTATGACCATACCCAAATGCATAACCAGATATTGGAAAAATTAAAAATAGATACCCAGTACTTTATGCAAAATCTGGAATTCAGACATGTGTAGTAATTAGGTATTGTGTGTGTGTATGTATATATATATATATAGATAGATATTGTAAGTGTATTGTATTGTAAGTGTATACGTATGTGAGAAACAATAATGTAACATAGTATGCATGTCTGAAATAAATTAAGAAGAAGAAGAAGGAACCACATTACCACAATACATAGATGGGTTAGTGTTATGTAATTACATTTCAACATAAACAATTGCATTAGTTCATGTTAAGATAAATGTCGGACCAAAAATGATGCTCTAAAGGATATTTCTTGTCCTTAGGAAGAAATGGTTTGGTTTTTGCTGTTCAAGACTAATTTATATTTAACAAATGCCAAATAAATAAATAAAATACTTTGGCAAAATTGAACCAATGTTCACTCAATGCAGCCAAAATGACTTTGAAAAAAACTCAAACGGGTTAAAAAAAAAATCTTAATAATTTCAGAGTTACAGCAGATGCCCTGAAATCATTGCTTCCCTCGCTCACCCCCCTCCTCTCCTCATTCTGTGCTCCCCTCCCCATCTAAGAGTCTCTGCAAAGACGCACACTTGAACAAAATTCGATCTAAAACACAAAACCCAACACACACACACGATACAGACTCCCCATCAACGCAATTCCTGAGCAGTGAGTGGCAGGGTAGTGTGTTTTCACACAAGTGATGAATATAAATGTAGCATCCAGTGGATGCGAGAGTCGATGGGGAGTTTTTCACTTTTTCTACATTTAGTCCTAAACGATGCATGTGTGAGACAAACATGTAGTGTACGCTAAAGCAGAAGATCCAGACGTCTGGCTCAGGGTTTCCAGCCCGATTGATTTAGAAATTGAAGCGTAGCTTGGGGAGTCGTATCTGTGTGTTGTGGAAAATGCGAGCAGTTGGGCTTCTGTGGGATGTATAATTTGGCATTTGAAAGATATAAGGCCATAATGCTTTGCGGGCTATGTTTTATAGGCTGCAGAGGGTGTTGCAAATAAAGGGAGAGGAAGACGAATGGGTTTACTCTGCGGCCGACAGCTCTGTGCCATCTCGCCTAGCATCCCTCCATCTCGCTCTCCTCCTGCTTCGCTCCACTTGTTGTCTGGCTTGCGAGGCCCCATGGTGTAATATTGAACATGTTGTAAAAGACTCACGTGCCGCACATTAGAGCTGGCAGAACACAAAGACACGCACACACACACTCGCGTGAATGTGTCAGACATATTCCAATGACTTCGGGGCTGTCTGGGCCGACGGTGCAGAGAGGACAAAGAAGAGGAACGAAAAAAATACAAATTACATTTTCTATCCTGCTTTCATTTTCCTGTGGGATGTAAGAGGAGGGAATAAATTCAGTTGGAACAGGCAAGCGTGAACGCTATTATTCATAGGATCTTTAAATACCAATATCGAACTTTAAGAAACTTGCACACGACAACAGACTAAGCACATTTTCATTGCATAAGTTTACAGACTTGTCTCATGCAGGATCTGCCTTTACAAAGATAATAATAAGAATAGGACCAATAGTAGCAGGTAATAGTCTAATGCTGTCTCTCCGACAGCACTAAAAATCCCTTCAGGCTGCTTTTTAACTCATTCTAAGTGTGAGAAATAACCCCCCTCAGGAAGTTATAAGCTGCAGTTGTCAGTTTTGCCCTCAAGTCCATGCAAAATGTTCTTCTCGCTTCATATTAATACTCTCCTACAATTTAACTTAAACCAGGTCTGTCTCCAGGGAGGGCCACAAAAGATTCAACGTTCATCATTTGTAAAGCAACACAAATAGACTTGCTAGGATGTTTTATATACATCAAATACAAGTCATATGTGGTATTCAAGGCTACACGGCGGTAGAGTGGTTAGCACGCAGACCTCACAGCTAGGAGACCAGGGTTCAATTCCACCCTCGGCCATCTCTGTGTGGAGTTTGCATGTTCTCCCCGTGCATGCGTGGGTTTTCTCCAGGTACTCCGGTTTCCTCCCACATTCCAAAAACATGCTAGGTTAATTGGCCACTCCAAATTGTCCATAGGTATGAATGTGAGTGTGAATGGTTGTTTGTCTATATGTGCCCTGTGATTGGCTGGCGACCAGTCCAGGGCGTACCCCGCCTATCGCGCGAAGACAGCTGGGACAGGCTCCAGCACCCTCCGCGACCTTCATGAGGAAAAGCGGTAGAAAATGAATGAATGAATGTAGTATTCAGGCCACTAGGCGGAAGTAATGACACAATACATTGAGACATTAGCTTACATCACATTACCTTGACACTGCATGAAGTCAGCCATGGCATTTCCAACATGATAAAGTGAAAAAAAAAAAAAAACCTTCTCCTCCTATTCCATGTGGAAGTGGTACATTTTTGCTTCTGAAACGCATAATTTGGAATTTTTGACTCAAAGTTGTATGGCATCCCCATCAGCAGTGTAGTCCAGCAACAGCGACTACCCCACAACTTGGTCCCTTAAGGCCAGTCGGATTTTGGTAATGAGAAACGTAGTTCTGCTTAGTCATCTGGGTTACTTAAGTAATGAGTTTGGCTTCTAAACACAATAATACAATTACATGATGAAAATGCCTCCTCGAAAAAATCCGATCTCACAAATGACATATCTTTAATCAGAGTTATGACTCCATTACTGATTATTCATCTTGTTACTACTGAACTATACCAGTCAGCTGAACATCTGGCCATCTACCATACCTGTAGCCCACCTGTAAACAATATAAGGAACTTTTTTAAAATTCCAGAAGGGAGCTGTTGGATGTATGCCCAATTCTAAAAATAGGGAACTATTTTTACTGTGCAAGACAATAAACCAGGGCATCATGCCAGAACATGCCAGTGTGACAACTATTGAGGCAGCAACGGGACGTGAGAAGACAGACTAAAGAAGTGAGATGATGAGATCTTCAACTAAAAATACTTCCAAATATTGCACGGCCAACAGATATTGCATGAAGTTTTAATGTGTAGAAAATATACATTTTGTATTTTTACCAATCCCAAGGGACCATCTGATACTCTGATATTTATAGGGCTGTCAAAAGTCGTGTGTTAACAGCAGTAACTCATTTATTTCATCAATTACGTTAAAATGTGGTGTGTAATTAACGCAGGCACATCATGGCAAGCCACACCCCTGTGATGACGGATGAAAAAGCGCCCCCACAGAGTCACAAATTGTCTGGAGGTCTTTTATAACTTTATTCCAACACCGTGCAGTATGAATCTCAACTCCAAACACATCTCTCATCCACTCGTACTGGGAATGACACTGTGAGTATGGGTGCATTCATGGACACTCCGAACATCACAACATATTTAGTCTGCATGTATGTGTGTTCTAAAAACATAGAAAGGCTAAGAAAAAAAATGGATATTATCACTCACTAATGTAAGTCTTAATGTGGAAGTTTTGTATTTAAGTATGCCCGTAAATCCCAGAATAGGTGCATTCACGGACACTCCGAACATCACAACATCTTTAGTCTGCATGTATGTGTGGTCTAAAAACATGGTAATGGTAATGGTAATGGTTTTATTTCAGTTGAACATGCATCAGATTACAATTGAGTGCATCCCATAATCAGTTCACAGTTCCACATGTCCAAAAGGAGTAGGAAGAAGCAAAGCTTATTAAATCCTACCCCTCCATCTGGTACTTTTACAATCAGTAACTGTTACATTTGTTCACTTCCTGCTTTCCTAATATAGTTTAAGTTTATTTTTTATTTTTTTTAGTTTATTTTTGTCCCGTACCGAAGTACAAGGTGATATGAGCATCCAATGACATAATGGGTACCATAGTAAGTGTCAATATAGTGATATGTATAGCACATCATGACTGGTTCAAGACTCTTCATCCTTGTATTTAGCAAACATCAACTGCTTGTATTGTTTCTTGAATTGGCTCATCGTTGTGCATTGTTTGAGGGTCTTACTCAATCCATTCCATAGTTTGATTCCACATACTGAAAGGCTATGGCTTTTTAACGTAGTCCTAGCATATAAGTGTTTCAGAACATAGAAAGACTAAGAAAAAAATGGATATTATCACTCACTAATGTAAGTCTTAATGTAGAAGTCCGATTTTTTTGTATTTAAGTATACCCGAAAACCCCAGAAAAAACATCTATACTAAAAAAAAGCTGAATTCTGTATACCTGTTTATTTACCTATACTGTACAGATTGAACTTGAAACCGAAAGCCAGAAAAAGTAACATTCCATGTTGAGTGCAATAAATGTGTACACGTTGGCAGGTCTGCACAAACATTGAAAACCTCACGTGAACCCCCCCCCCCCGACAGTTCACCCCACTATTTGATAAGCACTGAGTTACAATAAGGATGGAAAAGTGTGATTCACATGTTGTACTACTATTAATATTAAAGCATATTTTCAGGTGTGTGGTGTATTTTAGCTTAACTACATTTACATAACTTACATATAACATACAGTATATACGTTTTTGACAGTCAGTACCTGCTTATGCTGAGAGTGAAGTTAGCTTTTGTCCCCCCAAACGCCTCCAGACTTACCCCGAAGTCCGGCATGACTGCATGAATGGATGAGTGCAAGAACATTGGTGAACCCATGCAGCAGGTGTGGGAGTAGAATGAGATGATCCAAAAACTGAATTGAAATAAATCATCCTCACGGAGAAATGTAACAGCAGATGGTATTAGTCACAGAATTACAGTGACACCCTCTGTGTTCCTTTATCGCTCACTTTCTGTCTCTCTTAATCCCGAGGAGTCAAGGATTTAGTGTTATCAATTTCGGGCTGATAGCAAGCCTTCTCATACTATGCTCCCTTATTAGCTTTCCTTCCGTCCTTTCCTTGGCTTCCACCCTGCTGTCCAATCTCCACATTTTGTGATTATTTTGAATTCTATACATTGCTGTCCTTTGCTTTCCGAACTTTTGCATCATTTACCTTACCTTTTTCTCCTTTGCTTTTCATTCATCACTTCCTATCTTCTCCGCCCCCTGCATTCCACCGCTTTCCTCCCTTTGGCCATTCAAAGAAAATGAATAAGCCAAAGATCAACATCCCAACATTTCATCACTTATGGCGCTGCAAAGGCGGTGCGATCGTTAAAAAGTGGAGCTGCATCATTTTGGGCTGAAGCAGCAGTCTGATTAACAAAGAGTCCGGCATCGATTTCACCATCACAGAGTAGGAGATAGCGTTAATGTTCAACACGGACTTCACATCCTGTCACTGACACGTGAGGGAGACAATTGATAAGTTTGATAAGGACTGTGTCTTTTACTCAGTTCTACTCAGAGCAGTTTGATAAAAGTATCATTATAGAATAGGGATCTCCAAAATGTGGCATGGGGGCTATTTTTGGCACACGAGTGTGTTTTTTATTGGCCTGTGGCACATCTTAAACATAATTTTTGAAAAAAAAGGGGAGGGGGGAAGTAAATATTTTAAAATCTGTAGAAATTTTACTAGCATAAAGTCAAAATATTAAGACAAAAAAGTTGTAATCTAAAAATGAGAAAAAGCCATAATTTTATGAGGATAACAGGAAAAAGAATTTTAGTAGCACAACTTTGAAATATTAAAGAAAAATTGTTTTTTTCATTTGTTACAAAGAATGGTCAATTAGGTTGGATAAAAAGTGAGCATATTTTGGGAATAAAGTTAACATGAGACAACAATTTACAAGAAGAAAGAAAAAATAAATAGAAACAGAAGAAACGGAGAAAAAAAACAGCTGTGAGTTAAAAAAAAAAGTTAAACTGTAACAAAAAACGTTGACATTTCACAAGAATAAATTGTTAATGTCATGAGGAAAAAAATATGTTTTTTTTTTAGCACAGTGGTGAAATATTAAATAAAAATATGGTGATCCAAAAATTGTGAGAAACAAACAAAAGTTGCCATTTTGGGAAAGTTACATCAGGAAAGGTTAGAGTAGAACTGAAATGGCTGATCCCAACAACCAGTGCCCAAGCTTTTTCATACCACTGTAAATAGATAGATAGCAAGTCAAGCTAACGGGCTCACTGCTGAAGTTCCAAGCGGTTGCCTAGCAACAATGGCAGACACAAAGCAGAATGACACAGGCCCTGGAATTACGGACTCAAAATCAGAAGGTCAATCAGGCTGTCGGAAGAGGAAGACTTTGAAGATATTCTCAAGAGATACAAATTGACACAAGAGGCCTTGCAGAACTGAAAAGTGAAACTATTCAACACTGTTTCCCCTGTTTATGCAATGTTTGGGAAAGAAGTGACCACTGTAATTCAAATTACAAAACCTTCAAGTTGGCTCTCTGTTTCTTTTCCCTTTCTCAAAGCCCGTTGAGAGTCCCTTTGTGAGCTTGCGAGGGCAATTCCAATTTGTTAAAATGCTCCAACTGGACTCCAGTGCCATGCGACCACCAATCTAGCACTTGACCCAAATCTGCGGATCTGCACCGGAGGCAGCTTTTGTTCACTGGGAACATTTTTTATGGCATGAACAAAGAAGAATATTTGAAAACAAGCCATGACTTTATGTTTACTAGCTAATATGCCGCCCTCGCCACATGGAAACTTTTGGAACAGGTAGCCAGTACATCATAAACAACTGATTTACAACTGATTCACAGCCTGACGTGACTGGTCCACATTAAGAGAGCTTGGCCTAAATATTTCGTGTGTGCTACGACACACACACACACACTCAGCTGGAAGCACATGCAAATATTTGAAAACCATTAAAATGAAAACACTGAAAGATTATCTCCAGCTCAGTATGGCCACCACTGCTGGCACTGGCAAATAGCCGCCAAACATGGTTGTGCCTTTTGCTGGGTGAATCATTCATGAATTGTAATAAATTAATGCATTTTATGGTTGCAAAAAAGGAAGCAATATTGTGCTAACTTACTTCAAACTTACACTTTATCAGTTTATTCCCTATTCACCATAAAAATCCCTATTCCTCTTCTGGTAATAATAAAATATACTGGATATCTAAATATAGAACACATTTTTATTGACTCCACAAGGTTTTGCATTGATGTCGGACACATTATGCCTGCACTTAGTAAACACGGACCCATGTTACCACTCTTTGAGTTCATACATGGTAAGTCAGGGGTCTCCAGCCAGTAGATCTTGAGCTACCAGTAGCTCTCAAACACTTTCCAATTAGCTCTCCAACAGCTTTGTTCGTTTATTATCAACTCCTACACTCACAAAATTTGAACGTTGGGTTCAGCAGTTGTCCGGACGTACGGTGCTTAGGAGTGCCTGGGAGTGGGAGTACTCTGAGGCAAGTCGTGGCTGGAATAAATTAAAACAGATCGGAAATCCAAGGAAATACAGCGGAATAGGTGCAGATTCTGGAAGGTCTAGAACGTTTTCTGTGTGGGTTATTGTGTGTGGCTGCTCTATAGGAGTCCACAACTCAATACAAAGGGCCGGATAATGACCATAATAGGTCCCCTTTAAAAACTGTATTTACAAGATCGGAAAGAGGTTTTCTGTGCTATAACTATGAAAATGTACTGTTTATAAATCCTACTTCGAGGAAGTTTACTTATCACAGTTGGGTCTGGAACCAATTAACTGTGATAAACGAGGGATTATTATTAAGGGGCGGGGCATGGGAAGTGATGTGCAGCGTCACTTCGCTAGACTTGACTGTATTCAGCTGAGTGTTAGCTGTGCAAGTTGTGGCCGACAGCAACTCCTGTGTGAATGTTAACTGCGGATACGTATGTTATCTGCTTGTCAATAAAACCACACAAGTGCTAGTGAGTGTCTCCTTAGCTATAGCTAATATGGTAGTATTCTACACTGGTCACTAGATGTCAGTAACATTACATTGTTGGGACAGTAGACACCACAGGAAGTACGCTGTCAATATTAACATGTGAGTCTATGATAGTCTGAAATGGCTTATTTTCTGTTATTATGTCTGCTATATTTGGTAATATGAGTGTAAAAGTGACTCCTATACAACAATAACAACATTAGTAATTATGTTATTTTTTTTAACAATGTTATTTTTAACACAATTATTGTATTGAAAATTAATATGGATAGCAAGGTTATGTCTATGTTTTTGTAAGAAGGGTGAAAATTTGGAACCTAACGACTAATTGTGCATAAGTTATTGACCCTTTATGGAATGATTTCGGTACTACATGTATACTAGCATGTTTTCCGAAGCATTTTGATCACAATTCATGTGAAAAAAATGGACAGCTAAATAGAGATTGCAGGGATGGGTTGGTTGGAGGATAAGGTTTCGTGCAGGGCTTCTGGAAGAAACAGTTTTTGATGTCGATTTTCCCTAGCAATTAGCACCCTGACTAGGAAATATCAAGGTGGTGGTAAAAATGAGGGAAACTGGTCGAGGAAAGACCGGTATGGATCAAGAGAGATGGACTAACTGAAAAGCAAGATCCCTGATGGTTTTTTATCCTCTTTGAGTGAGTCTTGCAGCTAAGAGCAGTGTGAAATATTCAAAGAGAGGCACCGAGAATGGAAAAGCCCAACCCGCGGTGACGTAACGCAGCTGCAATGCTGCATGGAATAACGGCCACAGGAGTCGTCACTGCTGTAACAAATCTCGTTTTTCCAGGCACCGCTTTGATATTCAGGTTGAATTAACGTGTAGACTTGGAGACCGAGCCCGTCCCAAAAATAACTCTCTAGCTACATATCATTAGATTCTTTTATGCATTCATTAAGTCAACTCTGCTAAAAACGACATAAAGAAGCTCTATGGAACTTTATGGCAGGGTGGCACGTGTATTAAGAAAGAAAAAAATACATTTAATGTAAAGAATGTAACCTACTCCACACTCAATTTGAAACTCTTAAAACTCTTATCAGTGGTGTGCAGGCAGGGCCATCAAGGCCTTCTCTGCTGGCCTAACCACTACCGAAGCATTGACCTACATGTACAACTTCAATTCTACTATGTGTTCCATTGTATGAATTTATTCTAATAGTCAATTATTTTCCTTTTGTAGCCGTTTCTTGGTTGCAGTTTTTTCACTAGTGTATGTGTATGGTAGATTATTTTGTCCAATCAGATGTCATCTTGTATGCATTGCCATCAGAATCAGGAATGCTGGCTGATGCCGAAATGAATGAATGAATATAAGTTTTAGGTTTTATATTTCTGTCATGTTATTATATAAATATTGACTCGTTTTATTTATTATTTATGCTCACTGAGTATCAGGTTTGCATGCACCGGTGTTAGACCGATCACCAAATTAGTCACTCATATGAACTTAGAGGCAGTAATGTGGTGATGACGTATATAAGTGGATATTATTATTGATACCGTATTGGTATCATGGCGATCTGGAGTTCCCAGTATATGGGACTAAGATTCTGAATCAGGACATGACTCTATTTTATGTCCACACATACGTGAATGAAGCTCAGTTGTCACCTACAGGGCTGAGCTATGCAAGTATTTACCCTTTTAATTATATTTTATTGCTTATATATGCCTTTGCTAACTTTTGCATTTTTGTCTTTTATTATAACTTCAAAGAGTATCACCATCAATTGCCTCTGATATAAGAGTACAAAGTATTTTTCAAGATATACTGTACCTTGTAGGTTGTTCCGGTTATATTAAAATTGAACATCGTTAACAGATGAGTAAATAATCCCATGTCCTTACCAAGCGAATCAAACCAATCAGAGGGTTCAGTGTGGCGTACAGTAAAAATCGGTTACTCTATTGTGCATAATCTGGATATAATAAGGCTGTTTTCACATAATCGACTGTTAATACTCGAATGAGTTCCCCTTGCCTCTGACTTAGAGGTCTCTCCGACCAACACTTGAACACTTTACACGGAGTAGTCAAATACAGAGGTGTGCATGCTTCAACAAAAAAAAAAAAAGTGTGGTGTTGGGGTACAAAATGCATCACCTGCCACTGCGTTTTATACTGTTTTTCAGCAATGATGCTGGAATTTCGTGCTTTTAGTCAGCCCTATTGGGAACACATCGATTTGGGTGTCAGTGGCTTTCAGGCTCAGGAGCCGTGTTTGTCCACGTCTGTCTCCAACTGGGTATGTAACCCCAACAAGCGCTATTGTGCACTTTTTACATTCACATAACATCTTGGGTCGTAGTACATGAAGCAGGAAGTAGTTGCTATACCCTCCATAATTATTGTTTACTTTGTTCTACTGAAAGGAATTTTTATATGGATTATTTTGCTATGCATCACTTTAGTCGTTAATTTTGTTGAGTTTAATTGATTAAAGCGTAATTACTGTTGCACAAAAGCATTTCAATTTAGATAGTAACATTTATTCGTTTCACTGTGCTTGCACATGCACGTCTTTCACATGCTGTAACCTTTAATCAAAGTCTACCTATGTCCCTTCCAAGGTCACACATTCAATTATTTCTCGTCATATCACTCAAATTTACCTTTCCACAGCCCCACCCAAGGGACTGTGTTTTCAATATGTCCTGGGGCAAACAGGGGAGGCACCTTTATGAATGATTTCATTTAAGATGGGTGCCGCTATTAACAGAGCGTGTCTCTGGGCTGTGGACCTTTCATACAATTCCTCCCCGGAGATGCCGTAAACAGGAAAATAGAGTGGGAGTCATTTGAGGGCATCGCAGGGGAAAAGAGATGTCACCACATGTATGATGTATACAATTTAAAAGTCAGATTCCATGAGTGTGCCAAGAAAAATGTGTCACGAAAAATCCCAGAACTCTGGCTACTGTGTCGCAGAATACATGATCAGGTCCGAGGGCTAATATATGGGAGCTCTCCTCTTCCCTGTATAACCTTGGAGGTGGCAAACATGCATGCGTGCATACACATCAGCAGCAGCGGGGGATGTTTCAGAAGTATTACTAATATTGCTGCATTATTCCACGCAGACACCAGCCTCCGAGGAACCATTTTTCCTGTCGGATTTGCCGCATGACTGATGTGACTCATAATCTCTCATCTGATGTCTTGTGGCCATCAATCATTTGATCAAGAGGGAAAAATGGAAAGTGTAGGGAGTGAATCATCACCTTCACACATCCGTTCATACGAATGTTGCAGTTTAGGCTTTAGCTTTATTAACCATTTATTTTATTTTTTTGGTCTTCCTCAATTTGTCTACCAAGATTAATAAAGCATATGTTATAGTTGCCTCATAACTTTCACACGACTATGAAATATGCTCTGCTGGCCATTTAGTACCTCAATAGCTGCTGTGATGTATCATTTGTATTTGCACATTGATTACTGAGGAACCAAGGCACAGCATGTGGTGTACTCATTTTGAATGTAAATGACATATATTTGTTGTTCTCCAAATTATTTATAGTGGACATGCTAACACACATGAAATAAGGATTTCCTCAAAGTTTAATAAGATTTAGACAAATTGTCAATGAGTAAGGCTAAGGAGTTGCATTGACATTAAGTTGCGACACATTTTGTCTGACTGTGGTCATGATTTTCAACCAATTTTGCTCAAATTTATCACACATGTGCTTGTCTTTTCTATCTATTTATTTATATTCTATTTATTCTCCACATTATTATTATTATTATTATTTATTATTACTTATCTTCTTTTGTGTCTGTTATTATATGGGAGCCAGGCAACAACATTTCGTTGGCAATTTCACAACTGTGTTTTTGTGCAATGACAATAAAGGGAGTCTATCTATGTCAGTCCACTAAAGGTGTGTACCAAATTTCATGGTGGTTCGGCTTGTCAAGCACATTGAGAAGTTTCAAGTCGATCTGCTTCATGAAGCAAAATTTTGGGGTTTAACAACAGCACCGCCATATAATGTAATTGTCAGAAATATAATAGCATAGGCAATACAGTACCGGTGTATGTTTTCATTGATTTTTTCACACTTTGTGTGGTGGTTTAGAAGTAGAAGAGTTTGCTAGAAATAATACTGGGGTATAGTCGACATTATATATTTTTTGAATTGTAAAATTTAATTTAACTGCAATAAGAAAAAAAGAGAAATCAGCAGTAATTCTAGAAGGAAAAAATGCCAATGTAACAAGAAAAAAATGGTTAGAAAATTTGTCATAAAGTCATAATATTAGGAGAATAAAGTCAAAATATTATGGGAATGAAGTCATATTTACAGGAAGAATATTTTCAATAAGAAAGTTGAAATAGTTAGAAAATAAAAAAAAATTAATGGAAAAAAACAGCTGTAATTTTACAAGAATAAAATACACAGTATTACAAGTATTGCGAGATATATTGTGAGAAATCTTCTCACAACAAAAAGAAGAAAAAAAGCAATTTTATATGAATGAAATTATCATATAATGACTCAGAATTTTAACAGAAGTGAGTTAATTCATTCATTCATTCATTTTCTACCACTTATCCTCACAAGGGTTGCGGGGGTTGCTGGAGCCTATCCCAGCTGTCTTCGGGCGAAAGGTGGGGTACACCCTGGACTGGTCGCCGGCCAATCACATGGCACGTATAGACAAACAACCATTCACACCCACAGAGAGTTGAAATATTATATAAAATATATTTTTTTCAAAAGTTGTAATTCTTGGAAAATCTAATTGGGGAAAAAGTTATGTGAATGTTATCGGAAAAAATAAATAATATTACGAAAATAACATTTAAAACCATCACTTAATATTAAAGTTAAAATATTTAGAAAATACCCATGTGTTGCTTTAAGTGGACCTTTCTTCCTTTCATTTCTGTAAGGGTGCTGTTTTGAAACTGCACTTCAGTGAAAAAAGTTTGGACATCCCTGCACGATACTATGTAACCCGGCTGGAACAAAGGTCTGCAGAATTAGCGTCGAGAGTACGAGCCATCCAGTTAAAAGCCTGGACTGCTACTCACAACTCTTAGTCACTCTTAATACTCTCAGGGAGTGTACTTCTTCACAGTACTTCTGCTGTAATAATTGGCCTTAAGAGCTCACACACATCGAGAAGTTGCATTCAAGTGCATTCCGGTGCTGTTGAACCAGCACGTATAACGACAACCTTGATAATATCTGTGAGAAAACAAGCTTCTGGCAAAACATTGTAGGACATGTTCTCCTTCCATCCAAGTCGCTTTTACACAGTGTCAAAAGATGTCCTCTCATAAACAAATGGAAATCCCTGTGCATGGTTTTGCAGTGGAAGGCCAGCTTGGTGGGAGAAGCTGCTTATATGATTGTAAAGTTGTTTACAATCACCATAATTTCCCCCGGGACGTGGTGTTTGTTGTCAACAAAAGATAGCTGTTCCCAGGCCAACGTGGGGAACGAACTGTCAGCGATTTGCAAACCAACGGGCACACAAAGATGCTCCGCCATTATTAGCTATGGGCATTTGCATCAGAGAGCACGCTTCCTCCTGTCAAACTTGCCTGCTGCCACAATTTGTCGCATGGGGGAGCGGAGGAGGTGAGATCCCAACACAAGTGTGTGTTTACTTGCGATCGCATCGCTCCAAAACACATGCTAACACCAGGTGTGAACAGCCTTCAACACACACCTACACACTATCGGACCCAATAATAATGTTTCTGCAGAGAGGGAATATCATATCAATAAATGATATGACAGGAAGCTACATGGATAATGAAAGTGTCATTGGGAGTATTGGGAATTAAAGAAAAAAAATACATCTGCAATGTTGTTTAGTTTGTGTCTTGTGGTCACTATGAAAATATAAAAATATGATTTCAAAGAGGCTGCACGGTGGTCGAGTGGTTAGCGCGCAGACCGGAGTTCAATTCCACCCCCAGCCATCTACGTATGCGTGGAGTTTGCATGTTCTCCCCGTGCATGCATGGGTTTTCCCCGGGTACTCCGGTTTCCTCCCACATTCCAAAAACATGCTAGTTTAATTGGCGACTCCAAATTGTCCATAGGTATGAATGTGAGTGTGAATGGTTGTTTGTCTATATGTGCCCTGTGATTGGCTGGCGACCAGTCCAGGGTGTACCCCGCCTCTCGCCTCTCGCCTAGTTGGAATAGGCACCAGCACCCCCGCGAACCTCGTGAGGATAAGCGGTAGAAAATGAATGAATGAATGATTTCAAAGATAAACAAAAAAACAGTTGTTGATCCAAAGATTTTTTTAAATGGATAAGTGTTAATATGTGCAGTATAAGTTGAGTGCTGATAAATGAAAAGACTTGACGAGTATAATTAGTACAATATATATAATCAGTATATATATATATAATCAGCGTTAACTTTCACATTTACACGCTTGTGGTATCGGCAGTAACAGTGTTGCTTTGTGGTGGTAATCTGTTTTAATTTGTGTAATCTGTTTTCATAATGCTCCATGATAAAAACTTTCTCATCTTGTATAAAATAAACTGGCGAGGACGGCTTCGGTTTGGCTTCCAAGTAGAAAAATATGACACCAAACCCCCCCCCCCCCCTTATATGAACACATACTGAGAACAATTTTGAGAACCGGACTTGACAAAGTAAGTTGATAACCACTGTTGCAGTGCCGTTTAAATCTCTTTGAGGAATTCAGCTTTTGTAGTATACACGCTGTAGTATATATACAAACTTATTCCGTATTTGGCCATCTTTACATCTAGAGGAAGCATGGCTTCTTAGCAGGAGTATTGGGTACACTTCACATGCTGTGCTAAGGGATACAACCTCTTTTCAGGGGGTCCCAAAACCCCCAAGGTTGATAATCAAAACAAAATATTAAATAAACAAGGGGAGTGCCCTTCTTCCTCAAATTGCATTTGTACAGTATTTTGTCTCTCAATCCTCCATGACAAAAGACAAAGTGAGGTATTATTCGCATTACTGTGTTGATATCGCGACTGTGCAGAGGACGACACCCTATTTCTGCAACCATTTTTATTACAGTACACCTTCTCAAGGGACAATACTATAGAAATTAAAAACATACTGGTTGCTGAGATACTGTGGCCTGCACTGCAAACAACAAAGCATCAGAAGAACAGCCAAAGCAAACTAATGCTGATGCTGATGCTGATGCTGACTGAAGTTGTTCAGTCTCTCTGCACCCACCTCCTCCAACCACAGGATAAACGCATGGAAACGAGAGGCAATAAAGAGACAAAATCATTTCCAACCGCGTTATATTTATTTTCCTCCCAGCTCGCTCGTTAAACGGCATGCTCTGTCAATGCTAACCGACACGCGGCGCACAGGCCTACCAAACAGAGACGGCGTAATCACAAATACAGAAACACAACTGCAAAACACACCCCAGAGTGTATTGATTTAGGAAGACATATACTTTCAGTTAGACGTTCCTTATACATAACACCTTCCTCTCCACCCACACGCGGGCCAGACTTTTAATGGCCTCCCTACAGGAGATACGAGGGTGGTGTAACATTGACATCATGACTCAAAGAGTAGGTGCTGCTGGCAATGTTAAATAGCTTGGGAGCATTTGTGTGAAGGGACCTTCCTGCCATACTTAATAAAAGGAGAATGATTGCAACGGCCAACAGTGAAAGAGCATACAAGATAAGCACACTTTGCTAATTCCTGTATTGTTCAATTATAAGAAGCATAAATGCAGCAGTGAGCGGTATGGAACAGCACACACAGGAACTACAAGCTGATACAGGAAGTGTAATTATCATATCAATGCGGTGTTCTATTCAGATTTATTCTATTCTGAAATATTCCAGGTTAACCCTGGCTCTCGCCCCATATAGACACATTTCCATATAGAGACCTTCACCCGCAGCCTTTAACGAGCAAGGTCACTCCCGGTCTGCCTATTAGCTGCTAAGGGTGCCATGTTTGGTGTATGTGCATGCATTGTGATATGTCACAAAAAAGCAGTTCCTAACCACTTTAGTGGATTCTGTAACTGCACCCGTCACATCTTCATGTGAACTTTGACCCCACAGGAGGACACACGGGTCAGTTGATAAAGATGTGGATGCTTAAGCAGTATTTACACTACTTGGTTTAAAGACTCCCATGTGGTCCAGTTTGGATATATTTATGTCTGGGGAAGCACAAAAACTGATCTGAATCAGGGCTCGATCATATGTGGATGTACGTGGATCTGAATATTTCTCCGACAATGTGACTGCAATGTAAATGACTTGGGTATTGTCTTTCACATGCCTGTGTCCTTTTTTGACATTTTGTGTATTCATGACATCATAAAGAAAAACCGGATTCCTCCTGCACAGGATACTAATCCTGACCCTCGCCTATCAAGATGAGCCCATGCCATAGCTAACATTTGTGCCCACACCGTAATGTTACGTCGGTGTATGTGATATATGGCAACTACCATGTTGGATTTAACATTTTTAACAAGTATATCTTTCTTTCTTTTCTTAATTTATTTCAGACATGCATACTATGTTACATTATTCTTTCTCATATATACACTTACAATACAATACACTTACAATATCTATCTATCTATCTATCTATCTCTCTATCTCTCTATCTCTCTATCTGTCTATCTGTCTCTGTCTCTGTCTCTGTCTCTGTCTCTGTCTCTGTCTCTGTCTCTGTCTCTCTCTCTCTCTCTATATATATATATATATATAATATACTATATATATATACGTATATATTGTGGCTGTTGCAGGAAAGACTCACTTGTTTGTCTTATGCAGAGCTTTATTTCTTGACGGCTCAGAAACCACACAATCACAAAGATCGAACATCTTATATAGCGCTAACATTTACGCGCCAAAAGAGAGGGACAAACCATGCCCCCAACCCGCCTACCGACTGGGTGAGAGACCTGCCCCCTAGTGTCCACCACATATATACTATATATATATATACATACATATACATACACACACATATACATACACACATACATACACTACATGCACACACACAACACCTCATTACTACACATGTCTGAAAAGGAGCAGGAAGAAGCAAAGCTTATTAAATCCTACCCCTTCTCCACGCCATAGCAGTTACCAATTCAATAAGTGATTTTTTTCCCACACATATAATCACAGAATCTTACATAAGACAAAACAACAAAAGAGTGGGAACATCGGACACCCCAGCAAAACCCCAGGACATTGCTGAAGCACACCACCAACCCCGCCAGTCAACCCACCTGGCCCCGACCCCCCTAGCCCCTGAGTGCACCCACCGAGTGCCCAGCACCCCAGCAGTCCCCGCACACCCCGCTGCCCTTCAATAAGATGCCATTTTGGCTGGACCCACAATTATGTGTGATCCCTGGGCGGGCCTACATTTGGATGGATTGTTTGTTCTGTTATCCAACAGACCTCTTCCTCGTGCCACAGACATGTCACCAGCATGTGGTCAACGTGACCACATGCAAGATATGGCTAATGTATGGCTCCAAGAACTACAATTACCTTGCTGCTTGTTGTGCTGAAACATAAAGTACTGCATTACTGCAATAGAAGCTAATATTACATGATTTGAAGTCTCATGCAGCGATTGTCTTTTGATCTGACAAATCTTAAGTAAGTTTGATCAAGTGCAGAATTGCAGAGTGAGTGACGCTGGGAACACAAAGTGGAGCCAACATTGCAAGGTTTATTGTGTGTCTCTCTGTGTAAATATCCCACGTTACAATGTGGACACCTGCGGATTATAGACATGCGTGGCCTACATATGTGCACTTTTTTTTTCTTTAAGTTTAGTGGGTGCAGCTTTTTTCCGCATACTGGGGTTTCCTTGCTTATGCCAAAAATATGCATGTTAGGTTAATAGGACACTCTAAATTGCCTATAGGTATGAATTTGAGTGTGAATGATTGTTTGTCTATACCTGCCTTGTGTCCAGTCAGTGGTTTTCCGACTAGTCCAAGGTGTACCCCACCTCTCGCAACCCTACAAGCGGCATAGAAAATGGATGGAAGCTGTTATCAAAAAATACCAATTCAAGGCACTCATTGTGAAACTTGCTGAAACTAGTATAGTATATGTAAGCGTGGACACATAGGGTCCATTGCCCTATGACCTCCAGCATAGACGTAACCCAAAAGCAATAACAGCATCATCATCTTACGCTCCACACTAAAAACGACACAAACAACGTCCTCTCAGGGTCGCTTAAAGATGATATGCGAAAGGTTGTCAACAAGTACAAGTTAACAACACGCCCTCCCCTCACTCCATGCGGTCTTTATGGTGATGAATTGATTGTCAGATGTGTTTGTGTCTGAGGGACCATGAGGCGTCCTGCTGCTGCGTGATTTATCGAGGCAAACTGTGGAAGAGACACGCCCGCTCATGGTTGATAGCACCGGACAGACAGGCGTGCATGCTGTGTGTGTGTGTGTGTGTGTGTGTGTACACTAGAACAGCATCCCGAAGTTGTAACTAATCCTCCAAAGCAAATATTCAACTTTAGTCTCTTTGTCTTTGTCATACTAATTACACATTAATTATCACAATATCTTTTTTTCAAACTGATACCAACACGATACCTTTCTGATTCTCAAGACCAATATAAATCAATAAATGTTAACTTTTTTAGATCTACTTTTTAAACTTAGATTTAACTGTAGTTTGTGCACACCTGGAGGCGAAAAATTGGGATTTGACTAACTCTACCTGTTGATTTGTCTAAGTTAGGCCTGTCACATTATCAGATTTTGCTGATCGGTAATATTAAATATTATCTCAATATCTTTTTTCATTAATTATAGTCATGAGAGGTATCATTCACATTTGACCCACTAGTGTACCGTGTAGCTGTGTGATACATGGGCACTGTGCATTGACACAGAAGTTGACTGTATGGGCTGTAATTTCATAGACCGGGTGCAGATGCAGTGGCATTTATTTAGGGGGAAAATGTCACCCCCGCAATGTAGACCCAGCCCAGGTTGGCATCATACGTTCAGTTGTCGTCAAGTTGAGTTCCCGTTATGCTTGACATCTTTGATCTGACATCAGATGTGATGACAATTAATACAAAAATGTACATGCTGGTTTAGACGGTTACATTAAATAGTGATTGCTGGTTGCATTGAAATGTGCCTGACACTCTGAAAAACCTGGTTTTGTTGATGTGTCTGGACTGTGGGCCAGCCAATTTACCACTGCGCAGGGTGTGCTTCACCTGCACCAAGAACACACCAGGTTGGCGTTGGGGAGATGTCACAAAATTGTCACTGCGCCAAGCTGAAAATGTAGACAACTCCACTGGTGCGACGCCACGCCCATCTTAGTGCAGTCCAGTCTACCAAATTGTCTGTACACAGTGGTGCACTGGACCAAATTACCACAGCGTGTCACCCTGCACCACCTTGCACTGTGCCATGAAATTAGAACCCTATGTGTGTACTTTTTTGTAATGTAGCCAGTGACGCTGTCCGAGAAAACTATCTGTGTTGATTGTCGGTGTTAATGCGCTGACTGTGTTCATTCACCGTGTTCATTTACTGAAATATTCCCTCACTGTGGCTGTGGCATTCACCTTAAAATCACTTTTGTGTCATCGTTCTTGTTAGTGTATGCTGACTCACAGAGCTAACTGCAGCTCGGGTCGTAGCTACCTTGGCTAGTAGCTAGTAACCCTGCCTCCACAAAGAGCCCACTCTCCCTGTTCATTCCACTTGTAGAACCAATGCGCAGACACATTCAGAGTGAACCCTCTTGTCATCCAGCCTGTGTGTCACAGAGAGACTAGCAGACACACAACCATGCACACATATATGTGTATCAAGTATCGAGGGCGTCATAATATAAAGGATAAATCTATTCATGCATTATCGTGACAGACCTGGTCTTAATCAAATATCATGACATCACTACTATCAGGAGAACCAGAGTATGGAGTGGAGAGCGCCACCTGCTGTGGCCCAGCAAGGTGTACTTTATTTGGACACATGCTCAGAGCAGCTGGTGTCTCGCTAAGGAGGTCAGGTGAACCAGAGTATAGAGCAGGAGGAGCCACCTGGCGGAGCCCAGCACTGTGCACTGTATTTGGGCACAAGCTTCGAGCAGCCCATGTGACCACACGGAGGTCTCTGTTTTAATATTATAAGCTATCAAAGATATTTTTAATGTTATCGAATTCATCATAATTCCCTCAATTACCAGTCCGATAATGATTGTGCATGCCTAATAATAATAGTTTTTATTTGACAAGCAAGTTGCGTTATACAACTAGAGATCAGTGCTGTGAGGGAAAGAGCTTTTAAGCTCTTAAATTAGGATGGAGACAAATTAAGGGAGTAAATGGTCCAGATCTAACATTGCTTCCAAATTGTGCTCCGTTCAGCAATAGGCTGGACACAAAGTGGAGATCATTTAGAATTTCCTTGCTTGTGGGATTTCTTTCTCTCCCCAGGCCATACCATTCTGCATCGGATTGTTTGATAGAGATTATAAATAACATCACTTCCTAAATGGAAAGCATTTCACACAAAAGATGCTCTCCAAAGTAGCTCCTCCAAAGCAGGGCAAGCGTCGACTCTTGCAAGGATAAGTGTGCAATTTATTTAAAGAGAAAAAATACAGAGAAGTGGAGGGCTGCATAGTGAAAGCAAACATTCTTCAGCCACTCGGAATCGGAGAAAGGACAACAGTTAGTCTAATGTTGAGCATAGGAGCTCAAGTAGTGACCTTCAACTCTCAGTTTGATGACATGCAGTGCATTCATTCATTCATTTTTTACCGCTATCCTCATGTGGGTTGTGGTGGGTGCTGGAGCCTATCCCAGCTGTCTTTGGGCACATTCATACCTATGGACAATTTGGAGTCGCCATTTAACATAGCATGAATGTGGGAGGAAACCGGAGTACCCAGAGAAAACCCATGCGTGCACAAGGAGAACATGCAAACTCCACACAGAGATGGCCGAGGGTGAAATCAAACTCAGGTCTCATTGCTGTATGCCCTGCGCGCTAACCACTCTATCGCCGTGCAGCCGACATGGAGTGCAAACTACAACAAATAATAAACACACTCGTCTGCTAATACAACTCATAGTATTTTATTACTGCAGTTTTTCCGCATAATTTTAGGCCTTTATACAAGTGTCTGTAAACCTTTTGGCTAAGACATTTTTTTAAAGGGGACATATTATGCAAATTTTTTGACTTGTGGACTCCTATAGAGCAGCTGGACACAATAACCTGCACAGAAAGCTAATATTTAGACTTAACTGTTGGGATTTTTTTTTTACAATTTTATCTGCCCTTTTTGTTTTTTATATTATATTTTTATATTATAATATATATTTATTCGCCCGAAGATAGCTGGGATAGGCTCCAGCACCGCCGCGGACCCTCGTGAGGAAAAAGCGGTAGAAAATGAATGAATGAATGAATATATATTTATATTTTTTGTATTTTTATTCCATTTTAATCAGTTGGCTTGAGACCAAATTGTGGACCTCTGTTGCCTGTTGTCGGACACAAAGAAAACAGTGTGAAGATATTTGATGTGGGTCTCGTCAACCTCATGTCATTCACCTCCTCCAAAGTCATTTCCTCCGCCCCCGAACCCCACTGACTGACAGGCCACCACCCGCCCATTACAACCATTAGTGCAGACATGAAAGTGTTGTCCTCAAAAGGACACTCTCACCACTTGGAGTTTTATGGCATAATTAGCTCAGGAGGAGGTAATTGCATCACAGTTTACTTTGCACTTAAGTCAACATGTTGGAGGGCAGCAGCAAATCTAGCGCTCACACTTACAGATTGACCATAGCCATAATTCCATGTTGCTCACGTTCTACTGTGCGATACAGAGCGTCTATACATGCTGTGTGGTCATCATTTCAAAGATGACACGTCGTCTGTCCAATACTGTAAACTAGAGCGATTGCTGGGCAATCATGTCAACGTGCAGCCACCACAAGACTTTAATGGCGTCATTGATCTCACTGGCTGTCATTTCTTTACGGTCACAAATCATTTCATTAGGCAAACCAGCACAATCCAATTATGCCTTTATATACAGTGTACATAACTTATAATACCATTATATATAAATCCTATATAAAAATATCTATGGATATTAGGGCTGTCAAATAAAAAAAAAATCAGAAAAAAAAATCTGATTAATCACAGTTTATGAATTAATTAATCATGTTTTTTAATTAATTAATCACCATTTGCCAGTCTGACAGTATTTCACTAACAGAAAGATAAATGACTGACACCATTATATACACATATACTGCATATAACATATTGTATGTTTATTGACGGGCGGTGGTTAGTGCGCAGACCTCACAGCTAGGAGACCAGGGTTCAATTCCACCCTCGGCCATCTCTGTGTGGAGTTTGCATGTTCTCCCCGTGCATGCGTGGGTTTTCTCCGGGTACTCCGGTTTCCTCCCACATTCCAAAAACATGCTAGGTTAATTGGCGACTCCAAATTGTCCATAGGTATGAATGTGAGTGTGAATGGTTGTTTGTCTATATGTGCCCTGTGATTGGCTGGCGACCAGTCCAGGGTGTACCCCGCCTCTCGCCCGAAGACAGCTGGGATCGGCTCCAGCACCCTTGCAACCCTTGTAGGAAAAAGAGGTAGAAAATGAATGACTGAATGAATGAATGAAGATGATACTAAAAGACATAATGAAAGTATTATTTTCGCCATTAGCGCTGCACTTGAGGTTATTCAACCAGAGACGTTAGATGAAAGTTTAATGATCCACCAGGAGAAAAGTGGGCCATTGAAAGCGTCTAAGAGAAAATATAGTCAATGGAATAGATTGAATATTGGCAATATTATGCCGTTGTCATGCTAATTCACAATTAATAATTCATGCAATTTAGATTTTGCTCAATAAACCGGCTGACAAGTTTGGAATTAATGTTGATGCCATGTTTTACTTCAAAGTGCTCCAAAGTAAAACACGCAAAGGAATAAGGTTTATGTTTTATGAATGACTTTAGATGCATTTGGAGCGTGAGTCATGAACAATATATAGGCTGAATGTTATGAATATTACAAAAGAGATATTAGACTAACACGTAGACCAGCATGACTCTATTTAAAAGAGCAGCGCTTCACTCTGCTTTAAAGACGCCTCACGTCGAGCTGACGGGGTAATCTCATCAACAAGCTCGCATTCGCCAAGCTGACGTCTTTGCATGCATCATGATATCAATACTGCATGCGATGCATCTGAGGGTATGAAAAAAGCTACAGCTCATTTACTCATCAGCTTGGACTCTGATACAGTGACATCATTACAGCGGTGTGGAAAAGTGCTTGCCCTCTCATTGATTTTTTCTTTTTTTGCATTTTTGTCACAACATAAACACACAAAAAATGGTTGTTTTACATGAAAATATATTTTTTAGAACTATATCACCATGAACTATTTACAATTGTCACATTTGCAACTGAATCCCCACGACTCTAATGAGGATAAGCGGCATTTGAAACGGATTGACGGACATTTGCAACTAAAGTGTGTGTGCGCATGTATTTGTGTGTAGTGCACACGTGTGCATGCTTGTTCATATGTAAAAAATTCCCCTCCAATGCATAGCCTCCTCTGTGCAACACGCCGAATGCCTTTTCACTTCCTGTTTGTTGCGGCGCATGTATTTCAATGGGAAATATGCATGCCGAGCTATTATAAAATGCAATTCTGCCACCTTGTGGCTGTCCTTTTAGCTTAAAACTGCAAACATGCTTTCTTCTATTGTGGAGTAGCATCATCACCTCTTTGTGCCTCTTGCGCAAAAATAAATAAATAATAAATATGTGTTTGGGAGTGAGTGTTTGGGTTGAAAAAAAAGGTGTAAATATGTCGAGTGAATGAGGTAATAAAAGTGTGTGTGTTGTCATTGACTAATATTTCAGTGTGACAAACATGCAAAAAAAAAAGAAATCAGGTATTATTATTATTATTATTTTGCAACTGTGCATGATATGACAGGCCTTTAATCATTTTAACATCCGAGTAAACTCAACCTGGCTTCCTAGGACCCAAAGAAGGAGGGGTTCCCATGAATTGATCACAATTATGTTGATTACTGAGCAAGTTTAATTAAGCCGGGCTCCATGCGCTTGGATGAGGCAAGCAATGAATCCCTCACCAAGATTGTCTATTGCCAAGATACACCAATGCTGTTTGTTGCCAGGAATTAACGATAGTGTGTGTGTTGTGGGTGCATTATATGGTTCCAATCAGCTGGCATTTTTTGCGTGTTTGCATGTTTTGTTTTTTTTGTTCTGGGTACTCCAATGTCCTCCCACAGTCCAAAAACATACAAACAAACTGGAGAACCTCAATATCCTGTGAATGGTTGTCTATATGTGCCCTGTGATTGGTAAAAATATAATCTATAGGAGCGGTGCCCAATATGTCAATTGTGATCTATCGACCGACTACAAAGGTAGTATGGGTATATAAAAAAAAATAGATGCCAGCGTATGATCCATCCTCACTGTGACATTTGTCGCTTGACTGATGTACAGGGCAGCCTTCTCAAATAGTGTTTACGTCTAGTGCATGCAATGTGCGTTGTCCCTGCATGGGTATGCATTGTCACCACCACTTCCCACATCGGTGAAGCAGTGGTGGCATTATTTGGTCCCACCGTGTCCCACGTGACGTCACGCAACAGCAGGCATCACCCCTAACTTCAATGATTCCTCTATCTGCAAGGAACCTACAAGATATTGAACTCCAAAGAAGAAGCTCATTGCATAAAATGAAATAAAGTTTATGAATGAATGAATGCAGAAAGAGCAGGAAGGAGACATATATTAGAAAAAAAGAAGGCACAGTGTGGACAGTGTGGGAGAGGGAATTACATTGTTTCTGTATACTTTGTGGTGCCTTCACGTTGCAGGCACCACATACTTCATACTTTACTACCAATTTACTCATTAGAATGCAGAATTATGTAAATGAAACTGGACAAAGTAAGATGCCATTCCATACAAAATGAGGACTGTTTTTTCCTCAATGTCATATTCAAAGTGTGTTTGCCTCACCTGCCAGTCTACCACTGCTGCTCTGAAGGAGGGAAATGGGGCATGGCCTTTTCCGACTACTCATAAAAATACAACATGGACTTCCCTTCCCTTTGACTGCATTATGCGGCTCCACTCATTGATGTAAGTTATCCTTTTCCCACATGAATATTATTCAAGTCCAAATACCGTTCCACCATGACTGAGGATCATTTGGAAGTCTTCTTCAGGCTGTCTGTCAGCAGATACTGTCCAGACTATTCAACTATTCATCCCTGGCTGATTCTATTTGCTGCAAATCTTCATAGAAAGGTAATGACAAAAAATGTACTGCACAGTAACGCAAGTAATATTGTACATACTGTATACAGAATAGGATATATAGAAGTATGAATAAATATTGGTTTGCAGTTTTCCATTTTTATTTTTGTATACAGATTCTGTGCCACCACAGGAAAGTTGTGCATGACAAGTTTTACACTCAGCTGCAGTGACTTTTTACTGCCACATGACCGGCATCATTCCTGCTCCTTGATGTGATCACTTGGACTCTACAATCGACTTCTTGTATAGGAGTGCCAATATCAGCGATATCAGATGCAGGTTGATATATAATGACAGCATTTATGTGCCTCATCATTGCTTTTAATATCATCTGCATTCAGCTGTGATATGGGGACAACAGCGGTTGAGTTTCTGTTCTTTCCTGCAAACCACCATGTAAAAACACGACTTAAAAGTCAGGTGTTCCCTCTCATGTGGGCGTCTCTCCAGGTAACAACTCCATACCACAGTTGAAGGCAAACAGAGCGACAGGAAGCAGATAGGCGCTCACCGCAGGGATCAGACGTAGAGCGGCAGATAAACTGCTTTTGCTCTTGTAGTCCCGACACCAGACAGCCGGATGAAAGAGCCAAACCAAGCAAAAACGAAGGAATACCGACAGATGCCAGAATAAAAGATGCCCGCCGTGTGTGTACTTATCCTATCAGAGATGTTTTGTGACGTGCATTTTTCAGCCTTTTGGTTCGCACTCAGGGGCTCCTGTAACATCATTCAATTCCACACACCCTCCCAATCCGTGCACAAAAGCTGTACGGCGTGTCTGAGCTCCAGTGAGGCTCAGTGAGGCAAACGCTTTAAAGGCTGCCTTGATCAATATGTCAGCCACTGCTGTGAGGCCACGCACTCAACAGTGTATCCAAAAGCAGCAATATGGAAAATAATTGGGGTCAACATCATGCACAGCCAACGACCAGTAAATCACCGTCAGATATTTGAAATATTGGCGGAAGAACTTGTAAAACCAGATGTTCTCAAGACAAAACGATATAAATAAAATGTGTATATACTTTTGAGGAGTCAGTGTACAGTTTGCACTGTATATATGTATGTTCACTATCCACTATGACTACTATTCGTACGTCGTATTTTTCTGCACGGAGCCTTTGGAATGGGACCTAGGCGTGAACCACACCAATCCATGACATCGAGGTACATACCGAACCATGAGGATGCCATCCTGTTTCACCCCTGAAAATGACTCAACACATATTTTGTAGTAATTATTATCTAAATACTTGGCAACACGAATTCGCAGGAAGAAAAGTGTGTCTTGCCCTCAGCACTGTAGGATGCTGCACTTTAGATGGAGAAAAACATGAATTCCGCGCTACATATTCATGTTTCTGAATCACAAAAAAACTATCAGAAATAACGCCCAAACATCCAAATGTTAAGATGATGAAACATTGCAAGAATGTACATTTTGGACTGTTGGATTGTAGGGAGGTTCTAAGGAGAGCTTCAATCTACATTCTTTGGTGGGAGCAATTTATTGCAAACAAGCATAAAAGTGAAATATGATGTTCATCAGCTGATCAGAAGTTTAAGAGCACGACCTTTAAAAGAAAAATCTTGACAAAAATGTGGATTGAAAGTGATTTAGTGTAAGTATTCGCACTGTCATGATTTCCAGATGGCAAAGGCAGAAAGACTTTCTCTCTTTGAGCACGGTGGGATTGCAGCACTGCGATATTAAGACTATTTCGAACATCCTGAGGGTAATGGAACAAGCAAATCAAATGGTAGACACATTGACTGTCCGTCAATCCTTGCCATCCTCGACACAAGGTTATTATTGGTGCACAGGGCAGTCCAATAACCATCAGACACCGTCAAGGCTTTTAGGAAGAAAAAGGTTTTCAAAGGCCTTGTCTCCTTCTCGGCCACAAAATTGTCTGTTTGGAATTTGCAGGAGAACACTAAAACATGGGACATTGAGAGGTGGAAGAAAGTTTTATTCTCTAATGAGAAAAAAAATGTAAACTTGATGGCCCTGATGGCTTCTAACATGTTTTCCACATGGCACAATGGGGGGGTGCCATCATTGTGCATTGTTCAGATTGTGCAGAGGTGTCAAATGGCATACCTATGTGGAGATGTTGCAGGGTGCATCCCTCATGACTGAAGGCCCTAGTCTGTGTGGTAATGACTAACTTTTAAAACACTTCACAAAGGACTTCTTCCAGAGGAAATGATGTCACTCTTTTGGATCATTCTGCGTCTTCCCCTCATCTAAATCCAATGGAGAACATTTGGGGATGGATGGCAAGAGATGTTACAAATATGGACATCAGTTCCAGACAGTGGATGTCCTCCGTGGAGCCAACTCCACATTCCCACTAGCCTCCAGGAAACACTGGCACCAAGCACAAACAGTGCAAAAAATGCATTGTTGCAATTTTTCAACTGGTCTTAAAATTCTGTGTCGGAAAGGACCTAAAGGGTAATACAGTTGCTACCACAAACATGGCAAACTTTTTGCTGGCTCAAATGGGTCCCCCCCCTTCCTTGGTCCAAATGCATGCAGACTAAAACAGCAAAAAGTGGCCTACTAACTAACGCTAATACATAAACTGGTCATTGACATTTTCATGCTGGGCAGAGATAATACGCCAGATACATTCATAATGTTTTATCGCTCCTCCAAGGCCTCAATAGAATCTCCCACAGTAGGTGACGCGTAAAGCCTTGAGATGAATCTTTGCAATAGTTCCCCATAATCTGCACTAATCATGGCTGAATAGCGTCAGTGATGAGAACAGTGCCGATTATGGCCTCATACAGAATGCATGCACAGGAATCCTCTTAGGGCCTCAACATGCGATTGCCCATGCTAATTCAATCATGGATCTGATATGGTGGATGAAGCCTCCATTGTGATTGGCCATTAGTGTGTGTGTATATGGTATTAGAGTGCGATAAAAGACACACACACACACACACATGGTGCCACAATGACAAGCTCTGTGTTGCTTGTACACATGAGAAAGAGTCTCATTGCAGTCTTCCCAGAGAAAGGAAAATCTCACATTCCCATCCCCTTTATCCCATTTCTTACAGCATCCTTGATCCAATGATGAGGCTTCAAAGTGTGCAGTGAGGAGTGTGGAATGTCTAATTCACACAGGTCTGTCTCTCTCTCTCTCGCTCTCTCTCTCTCTCTTTGTACAGCTTGTAGAGAGCTTTGGATCATCTGACAAACATTCAAGACATCACAAAGATGCAAGCACAAAGGCGAAGGACATGCACAAGTACACACACATACATGCACGAGCCTGAAAAGGAAGCAGTGTTGTAATGAGCTCGCCTTCTGTGAGTGCTGCTGCCGCTGTGCTTTTGCATTGTTATTGATGCCAGCTACAGTATCTTAGCCAGAACGTTAAGTACACCTCACTCCCCGACGCCTCGAGAGGCGCACTGGTCAGTGGGGTGGGGGAATGGGCTATTAGCATAAAGGCTAGCGTGCTCAAGAGGTTGTTGTAAATTTCAGCCCAGACATGTACATGGTTAGACCACATAATGACCATAGTTACATATTCAATAAAGGGACAAATGTCACAATGTATGTGACACACACCCCCAGCATGGACTGTTCTCTCGCCTGGCATCGGGGAGAAGGCTCTGCAGCATCCGCTGTAGGACGACCAGGTTCAGAGACAGCTACTTCCCCCTGGCCATCAGACTGCTGAATGCCAAATAAGCCCCTCTACCTTTACTTACATTATTATTATTTACGTATTTAAATTATTTAAATTAGTTGGGCAATTTACTGTTCACGCTGCACTTTACATTATGTTGTTCATATTTGGTGTCTATTCTATCTATTTATTCTCCACATTATTATTATTATTATTATTATTATTATTTATTATTACTTATCTTCTTTTGTGTCTGTTATTATATGGGAGCCAGGCAACGACATTTCGTTGGCAATTTCACTACTGTGTTTTTGTGCAATGACAATAAAGGGAGTCTATCTAGTCTATCTATCTAAAGAATTCTTAATTCAGGAGGTTTGTAAATTGCTTTGTAAACCAGGAGTCACCAAAATGGTGTCCGTGGGCGCCAAGTAGCACTGGTCTGGTCTCCGCAAACCTGCTTTCCATTCAGGTTTTCACTTAATAATGTGAGAACACAAGAAAAAAAATGCATTCTGAAATGTGGATACCAGAATTGTGTTCATGTTCTGGTAAAACAAGAATATTAGGTGTGTTTGGGTGGAAATACGCTATGGAAATAAATTTTTACAAAAATGATGAGCACTTGGTCATTTTGACTTTTTAAAAGTAGCTCTCACATGAAAAAATGCTGGAGACCATTGTTGTAAACAATGCGGAAAGTGACAGTGGATGCCTCAAAGAAGCAAAATTATGAAAAAGACTGCATTATATTGCATAAAATGTGCAGAATTAATGATTTAGAACAGCCCACAAGCATGGACAATGTGATTGTGACTCCACATTACATGCAGATCTCATGTCTGGCAGTAAGAAAAGTAAAAAAAAAACAATGTGGTGTGTGCCTCATAGGGCTTATTAAAAGCTATTTTAAAATTAAGCCAGATGTATTTTTAATTGTTGACCTTAAAGTGCGATTATAAAATGTAAAAAAAAAATATATTTTTGTTTGTGTGCGTGTGTTGATGCAGAGACTGTGAAGAAAGTGTCTGGACGTGGACATCTCAGCTACAGGTTGACAGAAGATGTTAGAAGTCTGAAACAGTGGAAGACAGACGAGACAAAATTCAACATTTCATTTTCATCTCAACCTCACGGGAGACACCACTGGGAACAGCTCTCTTCAACACACACACACACACACACACACACACACTGTCATCCATCACCGTGTTCCGCTCATGTATTAGAGTCCTCCCTCACAGGAAAGCTGGCCGATAGACCATTAGCGATGTAATTAGCCGTCCACCAGCTCGGTGCAGTGGGCAGCTTGCAGATACACTATCTCAGCCGCAATTAGCCGGTAAACTTTAATTTGCATTGTGATTAAGAACGGGAGGAAATCCTTTGGTAAATTCTTCAGCCTCCCACTCCTGACATAGTCTAAGAGGACTGTCCGAGTGGAGCTGCGTCTGCGTTTTTCTAAACAAATATGTGTGCATGGCAGAGATCTGTGTGGGCTTAACGGAACGCCACTCAGCAGTCGGGACGCAACGACACAGCAGAAAGCACACCAGAAGGCTGGTGAGCAAAAGCACATAACCACGAATACAGTCCAGCCAAAATAACCATTGGAAATAATGTCAATCCAACTAATCTGTTCCAAATATTGATAAAAACGACATTTTCCAGATAATAATTATAGTTTTTAAAAAATAATTAATTGATTCACTCATTCATTTTCTATCGCTTATCCTCACAAGGGTTGTGGGGGGTGGACCCTGGTGGACCTGGAAGAGGTTGCAGAAGGCCAGGAAGTCTGAACTTCCTTACTGAGGCTGCTGGCCCTGCGACCCATACCTGCACAAGCAGAAGAAAATGAATGGATGGATGGCTGAGCGTTGGAAAAGTTACTATCCAAACTGTGCAGCGCTGGGAACTGATCTCTACTTAGTACACATCTCCATCATCCACCAGATCCGCCACCTTGACTTTAACAAGCTAAATTATTTATTTCCAGAGAAACTGCACAAAACTTTTCTTGGAAAAAACAAAACTGCCAGAGTGAGAACTGCAAGTGACACAGCCTTGTCTCACTGCAACACCCGTGCAGGTGCAATGATTCATGGGAGGATCCGTCCAGGGATGAACAAGCGGGCAATAAATCACAACTGCTGGAAGACACGAGCACACGTCACAGCCCACTTGGCTCTGAGTTACTAAAGTTTATGTGTGTGTGCACGTAGAGGGCGTGGTTGTACATGTACTGTGTGTGTGTGTGTGTGTGTGTGTGCTGATTTATAACAGAGCTGTGAGACCTATTTTAAACATGAGCTCCCTGCCACTCACAAACGTGTCTGCAGTGCATATCCGATAGGGCCAAATGAGCCATCATAACATATTGACCCTCAAAAATATTATAAACAACAAATGTGGTAGAACCACACCATTGCAACCACAATAAAGTAATACCTAAATTAATACCGTGTTCATTGAAACCGAGAATTATTATTTTATCTTCATAAAAGCAGTTTTTCCTGATACAGTTCTTGTATTGGATCTTAATAGATTGTGCAGGTCTACACTGAACCATCCAGGCTTTTCAATGCCCTGGCGCAAGGACATGACTTACAGTGTTTACATAGGTGAATATTACTTATGGATTACCAAAAAAAAAAAAAAAAATGTTATACTGAATATGTTGTGCATGGCTAAAAACACACATAGACACAAACTAATTAAATGGAAGAAAGGACAATTTGAGGAATTGTATCCGCCCCAAGTTATGACCATGTTCTAATTTTGTGCCATCTCTTATACTTCAGAACTATGACTAATAGTTTAAATATTATGCCGCTTTTACAGTCTGACTCATGGTGTCATTTTACAAAGAACACTCAATTCATCACTCAGCAACTTAGCACACAAAAGGTAGATAAGAAATATGTAGGACAAATACTGATTTTAAATGAATAAAACACCTCTTAACTTTTTCCCATAATGCACAAACCCATAGGCTCCTTTGCTCATAATGATTTAGGCTACCTTTTGAGTGTTAAGTTGCTGTGTGATAATTTTAAGCTTCTATCTAAGATTATGCTAGTTGAACTCTAGTTGAACTTAAGAGGGCTACGTGACTTAGGGAGGCCAAAGTGACCTGATTGTTACTCAAGATGTGTTTGGATGTCAAAGATGTTCTGCCAAAATACTTAGGTCCAGTCAGAAGGCATGACCAGATATGGATTGAATTCTGGAAATCCCTGTCATTGCTATTGATGAGGTCTATAGAAGTGCTGTATTAAATAAATACGAGGACCTTTTCCTACAATTGCAGAGGTGGTGGTGTTGCATTATTTGCCAGTAATGACCTTCTGTGATTTCCGATGGGTTGATAACTTGTGAGTTTTCTAATAGCTTATGATTGGCTCCTGTCAAATAAAGAGCTGCCTGGTCCTCACAGACTCATGTGAGCCACAATATACCGTTATTTGACCTGGGCATGTGCCGCATATAGTCCAGTGCTGTTTATATATGTACAAATCTGTTAGAAAACACCATCTTATATTTGTGTCCAAAATGTGTACAATTTGTGTCCAAATGAACCTCCAAATGTTGATCGCTGGTATTAAACACTCCGTAATGTTTTCATTGTTTCACAATTTATTCATCACGTTTACTGCTAAAAGCTTTAAAGCCTTTAAATGATGTTTTTCGGCAGGAAAAAGATTAAATCGAAGCCATTTGGTTGGAATGATTCATCTGCCATTTAAATTAGATATGCTGTGGGTAAAAAAGTGTATAACACAAAAAATAAATAGCAGGTGGTAAGCCGAGTGATGAAGAACAACATTTAATGATTAAAATTCTGATAAGACAACCTGAAGTCTACTACGTGTGGTACATGAAAGAATATATCAATATTTTAAGTACAGCAAAGGATTATTCACTTTTGACTCATGCAGCATTTACAGGAAATGTCTATTCATGATTTCTGGCATGGTTCTCTCAGCGGGCGCTGACTTCATTTGAATGAACAGCAGAGTGGATGACATGTTAAAGCATCGTGCAAACACAGACCGGATGAAGCACGTGTAGCCCATTCAGCCTCCAGAATGGCACAGCAGCCATCATTAGGAGTTTGCGAGCAGCATCGGCACCCAAAGACTCCGCGAGTCCTCCTTGCAGTTTTAGTAGCAGTTTTGAAAAGCATCTACAGGGACATGCTGAGACCAACTTGGACCAGATGGAGCATTTAGCATCCTCTCTAACAGTGTGAAGGTGTGTCAATAACATCACATGGTGCTGTGAGGACAACCATGAGGAGATATCTAATCTGGCATAATGGCTCTCCGGTCCCCAATTGTTACTTTTCACATGCTGATCTTGCCGTGATCTCGCCAGATGGGAGAATAGCAGAAGCACAACAGGTAAAAAAAAAAAAAAATAGCGAGGCTGGTAGTGGTGGTGGGAGGAACCAAGGGACTGAAATATTTCACCATCAAAACGCTTAACAAGCAGCAGAAAATGCAGTGAACCTTGTCAGTTTGACGCAGCGGGTGAAAAGGCGGGTGGGATCAAACAGGACTTTGATATTTACTTGATATTTACGCGTGAGGGGAACCATCCTCTGGGGAGACAAACATGCTCTTTTCTCTCACTGTTTACCAAATTCTCTCTGCAAAAAATGCACACACATATTTCAGTGGGAGGTGTCCCCGAAATACACTCACTGAGTTCATCAACCCTGTAGCTAAGATTTCTTGGGCAAGGAATCATATTTGTAAGGCAAGTATGGGTTCAAACACTTCGCTTCACTTTTAGACACTTTGCCCAGCCAATCAGCATGAAATAAAGTAAAAAAAAGGAAATAAACCTAATTTAATTTAATATTATTTAATTTTATGAAATAATTAAGGCTGTCAATAGTTAAAATATTTGATTACCATCACTCACATTTTTGTCGATAGTTAATTCTGAATTGATTACATTTAATCACATATTGAAATATTATATAAATAATAATGTAATATAATAAATATAATATAATAAATATAAATATAATAATATAATAAATATATCATGTAATATAAATAATATATAATTTTTTATATATAACAAGTAGGGATAAATGGTAATGGTAATGGTAATGGTAATGGTTTAATTTCATTTGAACATGCATCAGATTACAATTGAGTGCATCCCATAATCAGTTCACAGTTCCACATGTCCAAAAGGAGTAGGAAGAAGCAAAGCTTATTAAATCCTACCCCTCCATCTGGTACTTTTACAATCAGTAACTGTTACATTTGTTCACTTCCTGCTTTCCTAATATAGTTTAAGTTTTTTTTTTTTTTTGTCACGTACCAAAGTACGAGGTGATATGACCATCCAATGCCATAATGTGTACCATAGTAAGTGTCAATATAGTGATATGTATAGCACATCATGACTGGTTCAAGACTCTTCATCCTTGTATTTAGCAAACATCAACTGCTTGTATTGTTTCTTGAATTGGCTCATCGTTGTGCATTGTTTGAGGGTCTTACTCAATCCATTCCATAGTTTGATTCCACATACTGAAATGCTATGGCTTTTTAACGTAGTCCTAGCATATAAGTGTTTCAAATGTACTTCTTCCCTGAGATCATATTTCTCCTCTCTTGTAGAGAAGTATTGGATGACATTTTTAGCTAATTGGTTATTTTTATCCTTATGCATTATTTTAGCTGTTTGAAGATGAACTATATCAGCAAGTTTAAGTATTTGATTGAAATGATTAAATTTGAGACTTTATCAAATTTTATGTAATTTTAAAGACATGTGCTTCTCAATCACCTAAAGGTGTTCACCAAATTTCATGGTGATTTGACTCAAGACCCTAAAGCTACAGAGGATGGTTTTTGTTGAGCTGTGTGAAAATTTCACGTTAAACCGACTCACAGTGCAACACAGTACTGGTGCATGTTTTAACAATTTTTCACCCATTGAGCGCTTCAGGAGTAGAAGAGTTAGCTTCACGACCAAACACCTGCAGGTTTGAAAAAGTGCTGCCAATGCACCTTGCATCTTTTCCTCTCTACATGAAGAAAACAACAAGCAAACATCAGATGACTATCACACCGCTGCCTCCTAACCTTGAGACTCGGTTCACACGATGAAGAAAAAGCCAACTCCAGCTTTGCGTACGCATGATAAATCAAAGCTGCGAGCTGAGAAATCGTTACTCACAAGCAGCTATGGAGCTGCACGCCAACTTTTAGATTCATTGTGCTGTGTCGTTCAATAAGGCCAAACACTGCAACCGCATAACTCAGTCCTAATTGTGTTATCGTATTGAAGTTGTGATGTGTGTGTGTGTGTGTGTGTGTGTGTGTGTTCATGGCCTCATTCTGTATAAGAACGGACAAAGACGTCATGCATGCACACCTTCAGGAAATCTCTTTGAGAAAAGGTCACATGTACTGTATAAATTGATGAGGAATAAATTACACTATTTGTTTCCTTTTGTGGCAATACACTAAAAGTGTTGGGACATTTGAGTTTGACATCTACAGAAAGTGAAAACAAAAAATAAAATGATGGATGATCCCGGGTACAAATGGCCAAAATGATTTTCCTCAGTAGGATGGCTGGGCTGTCTCTGGGAGAAACATCTGTGAGAATATTCGTCCATGTGGGTTCATTGATTGGACCTGCTACCTTCTCAGTTCACCATCTTTGTTTCTGATTCATCCCAACCGTGTTTGATGGACTTCTGCTACAAACAAACTCAAATAAGCATGACCTTGATGTAGGCTATGTTCACATTAGGTCAATTCTAGTTTTGTTGCTCATATGTGACTTGTATCTGATTTGAAACAAGGTTTATTGGATTAACACAAGATGTGCAATATGCATGAAAGCAAAATCCGACAGGTGCAGAAATGTGTGCAACCGTCATTTTGTTGATTTGAATACCTCTGTCTACCCAGCACATGTTAACTGGAACACGAAATGGGTTTTGTCAGCTCGTTAAGCTGAGATGAGTTTCATAGACAGACACATCCAATCATCTGGTCAAAGCTATTTGAGGTGGCCAGACGTAAGTTGGTTTTCTCTTTGAGTTTCCTTGGAAGACAGGCAACATCCTGACAACAGCTGTCAAATAAAACATGAAAAGTGTTCAACGCGAAGTCTACAAAAAAATTTTAACTTTTCCACTGTGAGGAACATGATGAGAAAACGGAAGTGTAGAAGTGTAGGCCTGGGAAAATATCAGAGAGGCAAAGGCGAGGGATGGTGAGAACTGCCAAAAACATAAATACAAAGAAAATCACAGCTTTTTTTCCTAATTTGTTTTTGGGTCTTTGTTTTTTTGAAAAATTTATCAAAATAATGTTTTGATTGGGTCTGGTAAAAGTTCATTCATCAGTTTAGTTCAGTTTTTCCTCTTTGGAAAAGATCTTTGATCCATAATCCAGCCCTACCTTGCCAGTTCATTATGAAGGAATCGAATACAGTTTGTTTTGGGTGCAAAGCCAAGCTGTGCTAAATGACAGTCCTGACAGCTAAATTGTTTTTTTGGAATTCAAATAACTAAGGTGGTAAATGTGCTTCTTGAGTTGTCATCAGCCAGCAGCCACAGTAGGAGCCGGTGATTGCTTGCTGGGATTGATGGGAATTCATTGTTACTGCTCGAATCAGGGGCAGCACGGCAGTCTAGTGGTTAGCGCGCTGACCTCACAGCCAGGAGACCAGGGTTCAATTCCACCCTGGGCCATCTCTGTGTGGAGTTTGCATGTTCTCCCCGTGCATGTGTGGGTTTTCTCCGGGTACTCCGGTTTCCTCCCACATTCCAAAAACATGCTAGGTTAATTAGCGACTCCAAATTGTCCATAGGTATGAATGTGAGTGTGAATGGTTGTTTGTCTATATGTGCCCTGTGATTGGCTGGCCACCAGTCCAGGGTGTACCCCGCCTGTCGCCCGAAGACAGCTGGGATAGGCTCCAGCACCCCCCGCGACCCTCGTGAGGAAAAAGCGGTAGAAAATGAATGAATGAATGAATGAATGAATGCTCGAATAAGGAGGGCACTTCAGGTCAGCTGACAGAAGTCATGTGACAGATCCTGGATGACGTTTAATGGGACATGGCTTCCAAGAAACTATATATTGTTCTTACATTCCCTAGTCCAGTGATTCTCAACTTGTGTTGCAACTTGGTTGCAACCCAGAGACATGGGGTGGGTATTATTATTATTTTTTAAATAATAAGGTAATGACCCGATGTCCATAAATGCACCTTGCATTCTTGTTTGAGGAAGGACATCAAGTGCAAACTTAACGGGTCTTCATTCCAACACACAGATGCAGATATCTGCTGGAGAAGTGACTATAAATAAATACAAGGATGAAGAGTCTTGAACCATGATGTCATGATGTGCTATACATATCACTATATTGACACTTACTATGGTACCCATTATGTCATTGGATGGTCATATCATTTCATACTTCAGTACGTAACAAGAAAAAAATAAAAATAAAATGAAACAAAAAACATATTAGGAAAGCAGGAAGTGAACAAATGTAACAGTTACTGATTGTAAAAGTACCAGATGGAGGGGTAGGATTTAATAAGCTTTGCTTCTTCCTACTCCTTTTGGACATGTGGAACTGTGAACTGATTATGTGATGCACTCAATTGTAATCTGATGCATGTTCAAATGAAATAAAACCATTACCATTACCATTACCATAAATATCACAAAAAGTGATACATGATATTTGATCATTTGGATTTGAAGAAGTTCTCAAGAAGTTCTCAAGTTCTCAGTGCTTGTCATTGATGGCCGATGGTGGGTTCCGCAACGAAACCAGTTGAGAACTGTACTGCAGTTGTTCTTTGTCTACCTATTAGAAAATAGTAACATTTAAACACAGAAAAGTAGGATAAAATAAGCTCTGCTTCTTCCTACTCCCTTTCAGACCCTTTCAGATGACAAGAGTATAGTTGGTTACCAATTTGTTACTTTAAATAGATGTGTATGAACATTTCTAAAAAAAAAAAAATTAAAAAGTCACATTACTGTTTGGTGGTTTGGAAAATGAATTTCCAAGTAGGATTCAATGTTAATATTTGAAAAACTACAATGGAATGGACTAAATAAGCAGCCCAAAATGTACCACTTCCACACACTGATGAAGTCTGCTTGGATGAGAGGTGAAACATCTTGGACAGTCTAGCGTCCATCCATTCAATCCCCTGAGAACAAAAAGCAGCGCTTTTGACCTTGATGTCAGGTAATTAATCTAGTCTAGATTTATTTTTGGAAGCACAAGATCTTGGGTAAGATAAATAATTAAAAGTCAGAGGTTAGACAAAGAAAGCATTAATCGATTAATCAATTGATTGATCCACCCACTTGCTATAGTCCACTATGTGCTACTTCGCAGTCCCGGTGTGTGTGTGTGTGTGTGTGTGTGTGTGTGCGTGTGTCATTGTGCCGACTTCCCAGAGGATCAATTGATTGCTGCTGCAGCGTCATCCAGATTTCATTTCCTTACGAGAAATACAGTATGCGCTGCCTAGCAACAATCTCCACACGCTTATCACACTGTTCCTGGATATAAACACCTTTCCTCTTTCTCACTCTGAAACACACACACACACCCACACACACACACCCACACACACACACAGCTCAGCACGACGACGAGTCACCAATCGGCGGCGTCGTGACTGTGTCACGCACTCATCAGGATTCACTGTGAGATGTCTGCGCGATGAATAAAAGTTTCACAACTCCCCCTGGTGGGAGTCGTCACTTAAATTCAGATCTAATCATTTCCAGGATTGGTGAGAAGATGAAAAACATAAAGAGCCAAATAAATCGTGTGCGCCGTCCCCACGATGAAGAGTCAACGACATGACATGTAATGTCTTTGTCAAGTTTGGAGTAGACTTTGAAAGTCAAGGGAGATTACGACCGTGCCTGAAGAGGGCACGTTTTCATTGGTGGGTGTATATTTTTATTTCTGGGAGGCAGACATTGTGTACACAGAGGAAGGACATGTACTGAGATGAGAAAAGGAGAGGCTTTGCAGTTATTGCTACAATATACAGTACGGGCTAAATCTGTCTCTGAGGATACTATGTGTGAGGCGGAGAGGAAAAAGGGGTGAAGAGGGGCAATGTGTCTTCTCTTGGTGGGCCCTGATTGCTCCATTTGGCGGCTGCATAAAGTGCCGTGCTATAAATTCCCAAAGTCTGCTTCCCTCTCTCAATGAGCTCATTTGATTGTGGTGAAGGATGCGCTCGGTTCTTTCAGACGCAACAACAGCACTACTGCTGTCACACCGATGTGCCAAACTGCTCTGGGGGGAGACATTTGGGGCGTTAGCGGCGGCGGCGGCGGCGGCGGGGGGGATTTAGTTTGACTGCCTTCCACACGTCTGCAGAGGTTGGCTTGTGGGGCGCTTAATTAGAAGAAGGAGAATGAATGTCCACGTGTGGGAACATAATGATTCCGTTCCTCTCTTCTGCACAACCTTTCATCCTTTTATTATCTTCCTTCCCGCTTCTTTCATTCTCTCAATTTTGTCCCAGTCTGTCACCAGCGAGACTTTATCTTTCTGCTTATTTCCTTTCCTGTAGATTTGCTATAACGGAAATGGTCAATTACCAATTTGTTCACATCAGAAACTTGCAGTATCCCTAAGTGCAAAAAAATACACAATATATTAAGGATGTCCAAACGTTTTCCAGTGAGAGCCACATAGTGAAAAACGAAAGGATGCAGGGATGACATTTTGATATTTTGTAAATATATACTAAGAAGGTATATATAGAAAACAGCATCTGTCTTGAGGTACATGATATAGGTGAAAAAACTCATTATTAGTATCAACTTTACACTATTTGTTGTTTTTTTTTTCTTAACATTTTCCAAATATTTCAACTTTCTTTAAGAATAATCTTCCTAAATGATCATAAATGATAATGGTATGACTTATTTTGAACATGCATACAAGTTACATTGGAACACATCATATAGTATAATTCTTGAATATTATAGTTCAACAGCTGTATAGCTGTATCGCTTATGTAATTTTCCGAGTAAATAGTGAGGTTGTACACATTTGGATTCTAAAAAGGAGCGGAAAGAAGCAAAAAGAAGCCTATTTAATCACCTACCCCCCCCCCCCCCAACCCTTCAATTTCACATTAACTAAACTCCATTTGTTCACTTCCTTTATTCCAACTGTACTCTTTGCCAATTTTGATACATAGGTAAATTATAAGGCAGTATAATAATGTGGTACAACATCAGTCAAGGTTTATAATCACTCTAAATAAAAGATATAAGAGTCATAGCAAATATGGATGTCCGATATGATGATAATGTCAAAGTCTCAATTTCCGAGTCCGATATCAATACTGATATGTGTAACATCACATAGTAAAATTGTTCTAAAGTATCAGTACACTTAAGTGAGTACATGTATTTGCATCTCCACCCATCTCTAAGTAGATAATTCATGTATTACATATTTTATATAAGAATACATTTCTTTTCTTTTTTTGTTAAAGGGGTATTGGTAAAAAAACACATTATACATTAATACATTATATACCTATATTATGGATTAGCATATAAATGTGAGTAGGGAGTCTAACTTGAAAAACTCAGATGGGCTTGAAGGAGCAGTAAAGCTGAATGTCATCAACATATAAATGATAAAAAAAAAACAAAAAAAAAACATCTGAACTTTTGAATACAGCATAAACAGGGCAGGCTCCAGGACAGAACCCTGGGGGACTCCACCCAGCACTTTTGCTGAGTCAGACTCTACCGGGTTCACTGTGACCAGATAGATATAAAGCAAACCATTCATTCATTCATTTTCTACCACTTTTTCCTCACAAGGGAGTGCTGGAGCCTATCCCAGCTGTCTTCGGGCGAGAGGCGGGGTACACCCTGGACTGGTCGCCAGCCAATCACAGGGCACATATAGACAAACAACCATTCACACTCACATTCATACCTATGGACAATTTGGAGTGGTCAATTAACCTAGCATGTTTTTGGAATGTGGGAGGAAACCGGCGTACCCGGAGAAAACCCACGCATGCACGGGGAGAACATGCAAACTCCACACAGAGATGGCCGAGGGTGGGAATTGAACCCTTGTCTCCTAGCTGTGAGGTCTGCACGCTAACCACTAGACCGCCCTGCCGCCCGTCATCAACATATAAATGATAAAAAAAAAACAAAAAAAAACATCTGAACTTTTGAATACAGCATAAACAGGGCAGGCTCCAGAACAGAACCCTGGGGGACTCCACCCAGCAGTTTTGTTGAGTCAGACTCTACCTGGTTCACTGTGACCAGATAGATATAAAGCAAACCAATCAAGGACTAATACCGACAGACCTACTTGGTGTCCCAGCCTTCCTAACGGAATCTGGCTGTCAACTTTTTTCCACTTTCTGACCTATAAATGTAGTTAGAATGTTGTATTATGTGTTAAACCATGCCAAGGTTTCAGATAATGAAGTTTGTGTGTTTGGAAGTAGCCCTGAAAGAAGTTTGGGATGGCTCTGGACACTCAGTTTCAGAGACACTTCCTTATATGGGCGTGCCCATGTACAAGTTGTTAGCTGTACAAGCTGAGTAGAGCCAATCACAGTGGAGTGGGCCCGGAGGCGGTCCATAGCGGAATGAATGAAAACAAACCGTTTTGGAAATCCAAGGAAATACAGCTGGAATGTTGATTCTGGAAGATCTGGAAAGCATTATGTGCTGGTTATCATGTGTAGCTGTTCAATAGGAGTCCACAATTCAATACAAAAGGATAAAAATGAGCATAATAGGTCCCCTTTAAGACTTTTTTGGCCACAACAATAATGACAGTTACAGTGTGAACTACTTTTCTGTACAACGGGTTGAGTGAGGAGGACGAAAGTAAAGTGGATTATTTAAGGCTGACAGTTAAACAGCAATACTGGCTTGCTTTCAGAGCGTCCCAAATATGCTGATGCCAGAGTAGTCTTCCATATTGATTGTTTGCTTTTTGTGCCATCTTAGATAGATGCACGATAAGGCATCACACAGCATTGTGATTAGATAAGGTGACAGCTAGCATACACAGTGATATGCAAATATCCACGTCCGTGTCCATATTGGATCCATTAGATTGTGTAGGTGTGCCTGGCGTGTCTGGTAGATAAAGAATAGCCAGATAAAAAAAAGCATAACTTTGTGAGAAAGTGCCTCTTATTGCCTTAAATAACCTTCTCCTTAAAGGCTGACTTTTATGTTTACAGCTATTTTCCGAGGGGCCCACAAATCGAAGCATGAAAAACGATTTCTACTCAATTATAAAACCAACTTGAGGTTGTGAATGAAACAAGGCCTCTTTGATATGTGATATATTAGGCTTAAAAAACTGTGTTCAGTGTAGTCGTAATTCAATGCGGCTTGCTGCTGATTTATTGCCGCTGCAGTTCCATAAGATATTAACCTGACTTATTCCGCCTCTAATCGACTTTGTGTGATTGCACACGGCTCATGACTCACACATGCAACATGAGATGATTTGTGTATGCAATGCAATCCACCGATGATGAAGATCTAGATGGAATAGGTCAGTGGTTCTCTAATTATTTTCTGTCATGCCCTCACAGAAATATTTTCACATCTCCCCTGAAAACGTTCTCTCTTTGAATGCAGTGGGATGGTTCAGCACGCCATTGCTGCTGAGGTTAGAGTAAAAAAGTCATTTCAAACTTCTCTGAACATCCTAAAGGCTGTGGGACAAAAAAGTGAAACATTCTAGTTTGTTTATTCTGAGAAGAGATCAGTCGGACACACTTTTGGGGATTTTCAATCTTGTTATTGAAGCAATTGTCTGCAAAATATCACAGAGCTCAGCTTTGGGGCTTCAGTCCATCCATTGTAAGAGTTGGAGGAAGAAGCCTCAAACTCGGAAGTAAGTGCTCTCGAGCCTATTCTTGGGTCCCACCCTTGCAGGGGTGAGAGAGTTCCCCTACATCTATCGGAGGATTCCACTGGCTGTTCGTCCGACCATCCTCAACCCAAATAAAATTTGTTTAGTGCCGAATGCAGTCCAGTCATCATCTGATGTCATCTGCCAGAGAAGGCTTTTAAGAACCAAAAACGCTTGTCTCTTTCAAGGCCAAAATCGGTTGTTTGGAATTTGTAAGAGTGCAGCAAACATGGGACATTAAGGTGGAAGAAACTTTATTCCATGATAAGAAAGAAATGTAACCTTAACTTGATGGCTTCCAACATTATTGGTGTGGCACTTGAGATCCCACCTGAGATGTTTTCCATGTGGCACATCATGATCCTTGAATGGACCAATGGAGTTTCAGGTTGTGCAGGGGTGTCAAACAGCAGCTGGTTATGTGGAGATGTTCCAGGGGGCATCCCTCATGATTAAAGGCCCTCGTCTCTCTAATGACTAGCTTTTTCCTGAAAGACCTTCTTCCAGAGGAATAAACTCACTCTTTTGGACCATCCTGAATCTTCACGGAATGTAACATTTCGACTAGCATCTTGGAAACACTAGCATCAAGCGTTCTCGAACCCGTTTTTCAGCTGATTAACAAGAATTACTCCTTTATTCAACATTTATTTCTATGTGATGGGTTTTTGGTTGCTTTGGTTCCATGAATATTCACACTATTATTTAGATTACCATTACATGTTTGACATGTGATGTCTTGCACAAGGACATATTGGCACCAGTGATCTTCTGAGCCTCCCCCCATAATACCCCTTAACAGATATTGAATGATTTTTTTTTCCCCGCTGTGGAAAGAAAGTAATTATCTTCACTCAGTGCCCTTGAGCAGTGGTGGGACAGGCACGTAGAGTCACGCACGTGTTAGCAAACAGAGAGGCTGACAAGGACAGACAGGGAGGAATGTGTTTCCTCGCTGAGCAGGTGGACCCCATGTGGGTGTCCATCAGACCAAATGACACATGAAAGGTTGAGCTTGGTGTGGCTTGGATGCAATCCTAATGCCTGGAGTCCAGTACCCAGGAGGACCACTGCCATTCAAATACAAGGAGGCGCACGTGCTCAAATGTGATGAAGGGTTTGATGCTGGGTGTACAGACGCTTACATTCGGTGACTGCACTTCTTTTCACTTCTCATTCAAAAACTTGTACATATTCTTGGTCTAAATAAACACTTTCAAGCATAAAGAAATGGCAAAGTGTATTGTACACTGGCCACTAGGGGTCAGTATCATTGGATCACTGGAACAACAGGTTTTTATTGCAGGTTTAAATGATCAGGTTATCATGGAAATGGTAATGGCAATGGTTTTATTTCATTTGAACATGCATCAGATTACAATTGAGCGCATCCCATAATCAGTTCACAGTTCCACATGTCCAAAAGGAGTAGGAAGAAGCAAAGCTTATTAAATCCTACCCCTCCATATGGTACTTTTACAATAAGTAACTGTTACATTTGTTCACTTCCTGCTTTCCTAATATAATTTAGGTTTATTTTTGTTTCATTAAAAAAATTTTTAATTTTTAATTTTTAATTTTTAATTTTTAATTTTTAATTTTTAATTTTTTATTTTTTATTTTTTATTTTTTTATTTTTTATTTTTTATTTTTTATTTTTTATTTTTTATTTTTTATTTTTTATTTTTTGTCACGTACCGAAGTACGAGGTGATATGACCATATAATGACATAATGGGTACCATAATAACTGTATATGTAGCACATCATGACATCATGATCATAATCACATCATAATCATAATAAAACAGGCTACTGTTGCTTCTGTAATCCTACTAAAACTCAACTCTGAACTCCCAACATCACTTCCTGTCTACACTTCCCCTTTTTCACTGTAGCAGTCTTTGGCGTTGGTCCTGTATTAGTTTGAGGCCGGTGTTGAACTACCTGCAAACTGACTTTCCACTATGCGGGGGAGCCATATCATTATGTCGCAGGAATTACGCTTCCGTAATTTAGCTGCAATGGCGGACCACTCAGACCTCCGACTATTGGCACTCCTGCCCAAATATGCATGAAAACCTGCAGTAGCCATCTTGCCTATGATGCTTTTTAATTTCTGTTGTTACAATTTGCGATGCTATGTCATATGGCAACCCCGCCCAACTCATTATGCAGAGAGTTCTCCGATTTGGACCAGCACGGTTTTGGTGTCAGAGTTTACAGCAGAGCAGCCTCAGATTTTGTGCATAGTACGCATGTTCGACTTACAGGTTGCACATTGGGTTTTACTCCTTCATGGTTACTACAACTATGTTCTACATGCAAAACAAACACAGTGACTTGGTGAACGCCACAAAACGCACAGCAAAAAATGAGTAAAAAGCCATTACATTTTGGTTCGGATCTGGATCGTCTGTAAGGGTGGATGACCTTTCCAGCAACCAGACCCGTGCGTGCCTTCACTTACTGTTTGTGAGAATGAAGTTATTTTACATTTTATCTTTCAGAAGCATGCTGGAAGTGCATGTGCTGCCTGTCTGTGGATATAAAGTTAGTTTATGTGTGTGTTGACTTCACACCCTCACTCTATTATATTCTGTCTGCAGCCATGAGGATTAAAACTTTCAGAAAAGTAGCTCAATTCATTTGCTGGAAATACAACAATGAAAAAAACAAAATTGGTTTTCTGCAGTAGAGGTTCTGAAAATAATTTCCAGCCTCAAGATGCCATTTTCCGCTTAAGAAAGGCTTTGTAGGTTTTCTTTCTTTTTTGAACATTCCAAAGACTGTGATCAATTCATATGTGAGTGTCCAGGATTAAAGAAAAGCTGCACCTTTCTGACAGTCCAACATATTGGGGGGCCGACACAGCGAGTTAAGCCAAGTGATGAATAGAAAAAAAAAAGCAACGGCACGGTCCATGTCAGATAACATGCGAGATGATACGACGCAAAACACCTGGCTGGATATGGCAAAGCTGGCAAGCGAAGCGGCTTTACTCACATATTCAAAATGACATATTTCTTATTTGGATTACTCCAAAACCACAATGATGAAAGACAATTGGAGTCACAATTTCCCCCTGGGGAAGTGAAGGGAAGCGCCAGACCCCTGCTGAGTGAGTTAAATGGCTCGTGTGGGCCTGACGGAGTGTGCACAGCAGCTTGGATATAAAGTAGAACCTCTCAGCGCTGACACTATTGCTGGTCTGCCTTCAGTTTGTTTGTCATTGCAACGACTTCTTCCCATAGAAAACAATGGCAGTTTCTTGCCATTCTTAACTGTTATACAAGGGTGAAACGTCAAAAGCAAGTCCAAGTGTTGCAGTTGTCCCTCATTTACTGTCGTTAAATGGTTCCAGATTTGACCACGACAAGTGAATTTATGCAAAAGGCTTAAATATCAATAAATATATTAATAAATGTGTTTGTAGTTACAGCATAGAAAACCTGTTTGACTTTCTATATACAAAATGAAATAACACCCAGGTAGTCAACTTTTACATGCCTATTATACTTTATTATCATTATTAATCTGCGGGATCTCTCTAGAGGCCTCTCCAATTTATTTACTCTAAACTTGGGAAAGTGTGTCAAACAGGGTGGGGAAGAAGGACAAAAAAGCCAAAAATGGACCACTTCCACACAGATTCAGAGGCAAACCTTTTTTTCCACTCAATTTGCTGTGCTGGCTTAGTAGCCAGTCTCCGCATTAACTTGTCTTTCAATATTTTTGGACTATTAATAACGCATAGTCAACCAAAAAAAATTGTTTTAGTGAGGGAGAGATATTTGAATCATTATACCAACAGATGGATGTGAATACAGTCATAATTATAATATGAACATTTACAGGAAGAAAGTTTAAATAGTTGGAAAATTAAAACAGCCAAAATAGAATAAAAACAGCTGTAATTTTTGTATATTTCCTAGGCCGCTTATCCTCATTAGGGCTGCAAGGGTATGCTGGAGCCTACCCTGGACTGGTCGCCAGCTAATCACAGGGCACATATAGACAAACAACCATTCACACTCACATTCATACCTGTGGACAATTTGGAGTAACCAATTAACCTAGCATGTTTTTGGAATGTGGGAGGAAACCGGAGTACCCGGAGAAAACCCACGCAAAAAAAAACAAAAAAAAAACAGCTGTAATTTTGCGAGGACAAAGTCAAAATATTAAGACAAAAAAAAATCTGATTTTAACGAGAAGAAAATACCCTTCTGCTACCCCAAATTTGGCAAATTAGTAAAAGTTGTATAGCACAACTGATTTCTTGGCTCCACACCCAGAGATGGTTGGTTCTGCATATTTCCACAGCATTTCAGTCAAGCTTCAGCTTCAAAATGTCCCCATGTGTTCATTCTAAATTTAGATTTTCGCACTTTTTCAAAACGTTTCATTTTCGCTTCAGCTTTTCAGAATTCACGTGTTGAGAATCATCAAGTTGGGTTTAGATATGCACAATATCGTCATATCATTCATTCTGAAGACTTTTTCATAAAGTATCTACTTTTATACACCTCAGAGGTCTCTAATGCTACGTTCACACTGACGCCGAATCGATGGCGAATTAAATCGGCGAGCAAAGCGTAACAAAGCTTAATGAAAGCGTAAAGACCGTAATACAGCGTAAGAAAGGTTTGAGCAATTCGGGACATTCGGCAAGAGCGCCAAAAATGTACTGTTTACTGTTTAAGAATTTGAGGCGATCTGTCACGAATTGCGTAAAGCGGGGAGAGCGTATTAAAGCTTATCAAAGCGTCACAAAGCTTATCAAAGTTTTGCTCAAAGCGTAGGAAAGCTTAACAGAGCTTGGTTCAAAGGATCAATGGATCTGCTGCATCTTTATATGTGCTCTGGACAGAGGCGGGATGCAGTCGGGATCTCGAAATTTTCCATTGCGTATCAGAGCTTATCAGAGCATAAACATATCTGAGGAGATCGTGAGATTTTTTGAAAAATGACGCCGAATTCGTCGCCGATTCAAAGCGCGACATTCGGCGTCGGCGTGAACGTAGCACAACAAATATGGATTTGAGCAACTGCACCTGTTGGTTTGTCCTAATCAAATATAATGACATTTACTGCTACCACTGTATCAGTACTACCCGGAGAACCAGAGTCCAGAGCGGAGGGAGCCAGCTGCTGTGGCCCAGCATAGTGCACAATATTGGGACACATGTTCCAAGCAGCCGCTGTGCTGTAGACAATTAGCTATGTGTTCTGTTCATGTGCTTGACTGTGTGCAAAGTAAAGCAATTTATCTGAGCGGTAGACAATTTGTGGTTCACGTTTAAATGTGGAAGATTAATTGGCTCTGTTATCGATTGATCAGCCTGCCGCTCGTCTGAACAAAGTCGGCCATAATTAGCCTCTCGTCTGTCATTCTCGCTCTCTTTTCTTCTTAAACAAATAAACAAACCCATTTCATTAAATGCCTGACTGACTTCCTGCAGCTGATGTTCCGTTTATCTTCAGTCCGTTAAAGACTACGAAAAGTTTGGCAAGAGCTGATGGACTCCGGTTCTTCTCTCACTGCATCATCAATTTTTCCATTAGTTTGATAACCCTAAGACTTATGCGTCATGTCGGCAACACATCATTGCATTATCCCTTTAATGAGACACGCTTTACACGACTGCATCGCAGTGAGTAAGAGATGCAGAGCATCGAAAAAATAACTAAAAAATAGTTACCTCAGGGGAGAAAGGCAATTGGGAGTTACCGCTACGTGCTCATGATTCAAAGTTAGTTATTTAAAATAAAGGTCCTTCCTTGTGTTTTTGGCCTCATTTATCACATTTTTATAGCATCTGTACATTCATTTTCACCCTATATAGTCACACAACCTGGGCTGGTCATGCACTGTATGACTGACAAAAGGGCTCACTCGGTTCATGCCGTTGTTCTATGAACAAACCAATGTACAGAGAATATACTGAGGCCGGCAAAATGATTCATTTTCAAGTTCATTTTCACTTATTTTGTGCGTCAACACGAATGTAATATTTTCTATCTATCTATATGACTATTTTATATGGTGGATCATTGGGGCATGCCCCATCATGTTCACAACATCAAACCAGTATATGTACGTGCACTGATTATATATGGATGTGCTACGTTCACCCATTACAGAAGGACAGGAGGGCCATTGAGCTTGACATGCCTGCCGTAGAGGGACATTTGGGGTTTTTAAAAGAGACAGATTGGCTTAATGCTCACTAGGATTAAGTAAAATATACATCATATATTTCCCTATTAATAATTGAGTGAACAAATTTACAGTTAAACCCATTAATGTGTTGCAATGTTGCTGTCAAGTTAGACCTTAGTTTTCTAAAAATATAAACATAAATATTCATTCATTCATTTTTTTTTACCTCACAAGGGTTGTGGGGGTGCTGGAGCCTATGCCAGCTGTTTTCGGGCGAGAGGCGGGACACCCTGGACTGGGCATGTATAGACATACTCCCATTCATACCTATGGACAATTTGGAGTTGCCAATTAACATAGCATGTTTTTGGAATGTGGGAGGAAACCGGAGTACCCGGAGAAAACCCACGCAAAAAAACCCCCAAAAAACAGCTGTAACTTTGCGAGGACAAAGTCAAAATATATCAAAAAAATATCCTATTTTAACGAGAAGAAAATACCCTACTGCTACCTCAATTTTGGCAAATTAGTAAAAGTTGTACAGCGTAACTGAATTCTTGGATCTACACCCAGAGATGGTTGGTTCTGTTCCTGATTTGAGCTAAAATTACCAATTTGCTCTTACTTTCATTCCACGTTTTAGCATATTTCCACAGCATTTCAGTCAAGCTTCAGCTTCAAAATTCTAAAATTCTTCAAAATACACGGGGAGATCATGCAAACTCCACCCAGATGACCAAGGATGGAATTGAACTCGGGTCTCCTAGTTTTGAGGCCTGCGTGCTAACCACTCTTCCACTGTGCAGCCACTAACATAAATATAATAAATAAAATGAATAGTCTTACTGTGTTTGATTTTCAAATGATCTCTGCCGTCTCTCAGTCAGTCAATGAAGATACATAACCAAACCATGATCACCTCTCACGTTTCTCCCTGAGATAGAGATGTGTGTTGACAGAAGTCTGATATTTCAATTACATGTGTACATAACTGGCCTTTTCACGGAATAGCAAGTATTTTCCCAGTTGCTACTGCACTCCATAAAGGAAACATTCTAGTGGAACCACGTAATGACTAAAGTTACATCATTATCCGGGTATTGCTTTCATGGAGTCATCATATTTTCTAATCACAGTGGATGGGCTGAAATATTTGTTTCTATTTATGGTTATGTGCTTTCTAACTATACACCATAACGTCATTAATTGTAAAAAAAAAAAAAAAAAAACATCTGTGGTCCCCCATCCAATGGTTCGCAGACGCCTGGGTGTGAGAAACCCTGCCTAAAGGAAGTACTGTACCTCTGCATCTTCCAATGCATTTAAAAGCAGATTACCTTGGAGGGAGGAACACCTCATAAATCTTTCCTCCTCTTCCTCCCATGGGGCGCGCAGAGGGACTATTAAATCAATGTGGGGGTCACCGAGAGGTGATGTAAGGTCAAGGACATTGTAATTGTCGTCTTGACCTGTTTGTACTCACTCAAGCAGCTAAACATGCCGAAGGTGAAAAGTCATCAAGATATGTGTTTTTTTGACAGTACATCTTGTGTAGGGCTGCGTACTGAAACTCACGGCTAACACAAGTGGTGGTAAGGAATTGAGGTAAAAAGGAGGTGTAGTTACTCCCAAATCAACTCTCTCCATGGTGTCACACTTGACCTGTGCAGATGACCATGCACATTAACCAAAATGCTGAAAATTTGGTTCTCGTTTATTGCAGTTAATTGGTTCCAAAAAATTCCCAAGTAGGATTCCTTATATTATAAATTGGTAGGTAGAGCATAGAAATCCTGTCTATATAACACCCCTAGAGATACCTTTACACTCCTATGACTTATTATGGGAGAAAAATAAGAGTTAGCGCACAGACCTCACAGCACCCGAGTTCAATCAAACCATCTCGGTGTGGAGTTTGCATGTTCTCCCCGTGCATGCGTGGGTTTTCTCCGGGTACTCCGGTTTCCTCCCACATTCCAAAAACATGCTAGGTTAATTAGCGACTCCAAATTGTCCATAGGTATGAATGTGAGTATGAATGGTTGTTTGTCTATATGTGCCCTGTGATTGGCTGGCCACCAGTCCAGGGTGTACAACGCCTCTCGCCCGTAGACAGCTGGGATAGGCTCCAGCACCCCCGCTACCCTTGTGAGGATAAGCGGTAGAAAATGAATGAATGAATGAATAAAGAGTAAATCTAAGCCATTTAGGACATATATATGATTTGTCCTCACACGTGTTGCTATAAATTTGTTCCCTACAAGACCTGAAACAGGGACCGACAGGAAGTGACACATGAAGTTCAGAGTTTAATTTGAACTTTGCGGGGATAATGGTCGCAAAATTATCTTTTGTATTGCTGCCCATTTTCCTGTGATAATTATAACAATTTGCTGTGTGCTGTTTTATTTCATAATTACATCATATTTTATGTATTGAAGTCATTGTTTTTGGACAGAAATGTGTAGGTTCACCTTTTTTTTTTAGGTTCGGGCACTGGCACTGTTTCAAAAGTACTGATTTGGCAAACATTATCATTTTGCCGTTGGTAAGGTAACACTTCATGTTAAAATATCATTGAAAAATGTGTTTGTTACTGTGGTTGGTAGCTTTGCTCACCTACTATTAAGATATAAGTGAGGCCAAATATGACTGCTGTCAGTGAGCTTTAGACCATGGCCAACTACGACCGCTATAATAAACATATTTATCTGAATGATTCATCCATCTCGCAGTGAGCATCATTGTGTTGTGCAAGTCTAATTAAGTGTCCAGTGACTGCATATTCCAGAAATCTATGTGCTGTTTTTGCACATAGCTGAGGCTTATCCGGTTAATAAATAAACCTTTGTTAGGTGCGTGTCTCACTCCTGGTCACTTCCATTTCCATCACACTGCAGTGTGGCGCCGCATCCAAGCAGATGATAAACTCAGCCACGGGCAAATGAAGACATTATTGGAGCCATTTTGTATGGTTCCCACCTCTACTCTAATCTCAGCATCAGTCTTATTTAATGGGGGGTTCGTATCACTCTTTTCATACAGAAAGGTGACCGTGGGCTTGGACGGCAGGGCAGATAGCATGTGAGATGGCGTGTAATTAAAGCTTCCTGTTGAATTGACAGCGTCAGTATTGCATACACAGCTGGGGTATCCATATTTAAACAGCAACCAGGAAGAGCTGGAAATGGTCCCTTAGTGATCGATAGATATGAAATATGCAAACAGCACTGCTGCTTCTCAAACCTATAAGAGACGTAAATGATGTGAAATGAAAATACATCTAAAGCCAACCTTTGCTTCTGGATTTAAAGTGAAATAATCCTTTTCGGGTTGAAGTGAACACTTTCGGCCTTCATTGAATACAAATGTATGGAATTGTATGGAATTGATGACAGCTAGATAACAATCTTAAACCAGTGGTGTCCAAAGCACGGCCCGTGGACCGTCTTTGTACTGACACACAGCACATTTGAAAAATACAATGAAAAAACCTCATAATATTATTTGGAAAAGCTTGTAATATTTAGCAGCATGAAGTTTAAATATTAAGAAAAAATATGTTAGTTTTTAATGTGTTAAATGATGAGTAATAAAACAAAACAAAAAAGACTACAGTTGCAAAATGTTTAAAAATTCTGTCAGGGAAAGGTTATGATATTACTGTCGCGTCTTGGCATCGTGGTGTTGTAGCTCCAGCCCAGCATGCGAGGTATGAGACCCAAAGTATCTTTTTTTAATGAATATGGTTGCTATGCAGCGACAGGAATCCACACAAGAGATCTATGACAATAATCCAACAACCAAGGGAGCACACACCTGAACTAAATAGATGGATAGCAGAAATGAGCAACAGGTGTGAATGATAAGTGGAAGGCAGGAAAAGGGGAACATAAATGAATGTCACATGGGCAAACTCATAGAGCATGCCAATTACCAGAATAAGTCCAAATATAAGAAGAATAAAGTCATAATATATAATTTTAAAATTTTAGTCATGATTTTACTAGAATTATGTCACAATGTTATTAGAAAAAACATGTAATTTTTAGAAGTATAAAGTTGAAATATTAAGAAATTCATGAAGTTGCAAATTTAGTAAAATTAGATTGGGAAAAATGTATATTACACCATTCATTCATTTCCTACCGCCTATCCTGAATAGCCTATCCCAGCTGTCTTTGGGCGAGAGGCGGGGTACACATCACAGGGCACATATAGACAAACAACCATTCACACTCACATTCATACCTATGGACAATTTGGAGTCGCCAATTAACCTAGCATGTTTTTGGAATGTGGGAGGAAACCGGAGTACCCGGAGAAAACCCACGCATGCACGGGAAGAACATGCAAACTCCACACAGAGACGGCTGAGGGTGAAATTGAACTCGGGTCTTCTAGCTATGAGGCCTGCGCGCTACCTGCTCGGCCGCTGTGCAGCTTATATTACATACATCAATAAAGTTAAAATACAGTGAGAAAGAAGTTATAGAAATACTTTTGGACAATTCTGGAAATTTTTTTTGAAGCATAAAGTTCTAAATATTGAATAAAATTTTAAAAATTACATTATCTTTGAGAACCAAAACAAACACTGAAGTTGCCAATTTTAGAAAATAAGGTTGGGGAAAAGTCATGATATTGCCAAAATAAATTCAAAATGCTATGAAAAAAATGTCTTCAAATCTTCAAAAAATTTAATATTACAGAAAAACTATAAAAAAAAAGAAAGGTGACTCGTCCGTCCTTTTAATTTTGCAGTAAGCAGCCTTCCATGGAAAAGGTTTGGACACCCCTATCCTAAACACCCTGCAAACATAACTCAATATTTGATATATTGTCTTGCTCAAGGGCACTCTGTCATGCGGCGCTAAAGCCACCGTCCAAATCAATATGTTTACCAAAGCCAGCAAGTGTTATCTAATGATTTGAACATGTGGTCAAATCACTTCTTCTCCGTTATTCATAACATACGCTGGGACACTTTCTGATTCCAATATTGTGAAGCGTACTGCTGGCAGCTTTTAAATATTGCAGAGCCTGAGATAGAGCGCTGTAGTGGACAACGTGTTCTTGGCGCTGAGAAACTCGTCTTATTGAAAAGAGGAGTCGTCTACCAGTAAGTGAAAGGCGTGCATTTAGACCTTTTTACTAATTAACACGCTCAGGAAGATCCTCTTTCACACACCTCTCTGATCAATATGAATATGTCCCTAATATTCCTATCCATTCTCTTGGATTGGACATATTCTGCTTTATGTGTCATGAATGTTCATCATGCACCCGTTGATGCAGATGTGAAAGAAAGTACAAATGGAAATGGAATGAAAACTAAAATAGAACACACAAGAGGCACTATTACGCTTTTTTCTTAATGGAGCCATGGAGCCTTGCAACATTATTGAAATAATGTGCAGCCTGAACATAGGAATATTGAAAAAAAAAAAAAAAAAAGGACGTCAACTTTCGCCACAGTCAATAGAAACGCTTTGGTTTTTATTTTGAGGCTCTAATCTGGATTTTCCTCATATGAATCATTTGTTTAGGACAGTGGGTTTCAAACTTTAGGGCATTCCCGACTATATGACAGTGGTGGGGTGGGGGCCTCCTTTTCATTGTTAACCTTTCAAGCACCAGAATTGTATATTAAGTATTGCAATTTGGAGTCGCCAATTAACCTAGCATGTTTTTGGAATGTGGGAGGAAACCGGAGTACCCGGAGAAAACCCACGAATGCATGGGGAGAACATGCAAACTCCACACAGAGATGGCTGAGGGTGGAATTGAACTCTGGTCTCCTAGGTGAGTGGTGAGGTCAGTGTATTTTTTGAACAGTAAAAGTGACCACTGCAGTAACTATTGGAGTTATGTTTTTCATGTTTCATGGGGGGGGGGTGAAGATAATTTAATCTGAATAAAGGAAGGCGATGCAAATAAAGTTTGAGAACCACCATTTCAAGAATAATTTCCAAACAAAACACTGCCAAACACCAAGTCACAAAAGTCGCTAAGTTATAATAAGATACGTATGTCTTCCATCCCTCATCCCTCAAGACTTCCTGTTGAAATCAGTTGACGAGAGTCCTGGCTGGCTCGAGAATTCAAGAACACTTTCCTCTCCATTTCATGCAAAAATGAAAGTTAATACACACATTAGAAGTATATTGACAGGTACTTTTTAATCGGCCTTTAGATGGATTCATATTGATGGATGTGTAAATTGAATGTGTTTACTGTGCCAGACGCACTCGGGTCATTTTCTGAAGGCAGCCTCTATGGCAGCCTGACAGCTGTCTCCTGCAGAGAGGAAAGCAGCCAATGAAATATTTATCCACACCGAAGAGAAAAACAGCTTGAGCACACATTCACAGACAATGAGTGCGCACAAAACCCATGCATGCGCCTTCCTCCGACGTATCAACTATTTATAAAGGAAGATAATGCCATGATAATGTGGAAATTTCTCATTGACTTCTACTCAACTCCAGAAAAAAAGAATACAACCGAGCTTGTGTGGCTCATGAATATTAAAATTATGAATTAAAACTAACTGCAAACTGAGAATTCAATAAATATTTAAGTATTCCTGATTTGGATAAATGTATGACGGCTAACAGATGCATTAATAAGTCAGGCTGTTGACCAGTACTTCATAACTCAAACTCTCCAAAAGTCACATCATTTGGAGTTCAAACTAATTTTGGGGATAGAGTCCCTCGTTAATCGAGATTCATTGCTCCCAGATTTGACCGTGATAAGTGAATTTGCGTGAAATAATAATAGTAGAAGACAACATTCATTGATTCACAGCTAAAAAGAAGGCTAAAGGCGGACATAACAGTCAGGGATAAAAAGTTAGACATTAAAGACGGATTTAAACGGGTGGGTTTTTGACTTGCTTTTTGAAGGTGGGAAGGTCAAGGCAAGCACGGAGTGAATGGAGAAGGCTCTGTCACTCCAGGTTTGGAGCTTGATCTTACAGGGAAGTGCCAGGAGGTTGGAGTCTGAGGAGCGAAGGGTACATGAGGGATTGTGTGGATGGAGCAGGTCTGTGAGGTATGGGGGGGGTCAGATTGTGGAGAGCTTAATAGGTAATGAGAAGGACTTTGAAATTGATACATTGGGGGACGGGAAGCCAGTGGAGGTTTTTAAGGACGGGGGTATTCTGAATATATTGCAGCTTGTTGAGGGTTTTGGATGTTGTACCATAAAGAATATTGTTACTGTAGTCGATCCTGGATGTAATAAATGCATGGATCAGGGATTCAGCGGCAGAGAATGAAAGTGATGGACGGAGTCGGGCTATGTCGATGAAAAAATGCAGTCTGGGTTAACTGTTAACTGCCAAGGTTGCGGATGAGAGGGGATGGAGTGAGGGTGGCGCTGTCCAGTTGGAGACTGAAGTCATGGGTGGATTTTGTGATGTTTTTGGGACCAATGATGATAATATCTTTTTTTGTCACTGTTGCATTTGAAGAAGATGTGTTCAATCCAAGTTTTGATGCAACTCCAACTGTCACTGCAGTGGTCACTTTTACTGTTCAAAAAATACATTGGCCAGTTTACCAAGCCACCAAATAAACAAAAAGCCAAATATTTGTTTTCTACTGTGCACAGAAGCGCACAACTGTGGTGTGTGTGTGTTGTAAATGTGGGAGGAAAACGGAGTACCCGGAGAAAACCCATGCATGCACAGGGAGAACATGCAAACTCCACACAGAGATGGCCGAGGGTGGGATTGGACCTGGGTCTCCTAGCTGTGAGGTCTGCGTGCTAACCACTCATCCACTGTGCAGTCCCAACCCAGAAACAATGTACAGTAAATATTACATTCAATGTGAAAAAATGAGGTACAGCATTGTATTATTATAGCGTACATATATACACAGGCTTCACAAGGAAATATGACACAAATGATGAAGACTTCATTAATGCAAACGCACAATATCCACACATATTAGCATACCGGTCCCCGGAGTACAGACAGAGAGAGAGGGAGACAATAAATTAATAGCAACAGAAGTAGGACACAAAGTAAGTTAAGTCCAAATATAACATTAATAAAACAGAAGTGACATGGGCAAACTACTACTAGCTTCTCCTAGCGTTTGATGCTGCACTACTACCTTCGCGGGTGATGTTCTAAGAGGTTGAATTGCCTTTTTCTCAGCACTAATAGTGACGGTATTCCCCTCCACGGGAGTGTTGACGGCACAGATAGCATCGTGAATTGGCTTCATTCACATATGCCATCTGCTCTCTCACATCCTTTTTTCCCTCCCTCGTCTTTTGTGAGTTCTCACGGATCAGGATGTCGACTCGGGAGAAAATACTGTCATAGCAAAACTGTCAGGTGTTTTCTTTCTACTCCCAACATCTACCATGCATTGATCTCAGTGCCGTGTGGAGTTGGTTGTAAGACAGCCTGCAAAAATGTAAACAGTAGTATTTTTTTTTTTATTTAAAGGCAAACGTACTACGTATTTCCCTGGACTCATCTTGTAAATATTTGCAATGGCATCCACTTGTCACTTGTATCCATCCATCCATCCATCCATTAATTCATTCATTCATCTATCCATCAATCAAACCCTGTCTGTCTCTCATCCATCCATTCATTTGTCATTCCACATAATTTATCCATTCATTCATCAATTTCTGTCTTTAGTCATCTGTCATTCATTCATCTGTTACTTCATCCTCCCGACACCCATCTGTCCACTCATCCATCCACCTTTTCATCCATTCATCCATCCATCCATGTGTTAATTTGTCCTTCCTAGCCAACCATCATCCATCTGTCCATCCACTTGTTTGTCACTCATTTGCCCGTCCATCCATGTATGGGTATGTCCATCCGTCGTCCTACCAATTATCTCTCCATCCACCGAACCATTTGTCTATCGCAGCCCTCCATCCATCCATTCATTTATCTGTCTGTACATCCAGACACCTATTTATCCTTTCGTCTGTTCATCCATCCTCCATATCAATCTATCATCTACCTGTCCATCTACCAGCCCGTCCTTTACCCATTGAACTGTTCATGCATTCACCCATTCATCATTGGTGCTCCCATTTGTCCAGCTGTCAGTCCACCCAGTTATCCATCCCGCTATTCACGATGCATACACTCATTTGTCTGTCCATCATCTATAAGTCTATCCATCACTTCCAGCTGTCAATCCATTTGGACATCCATCCATCTGTTTGTTTGGCTCACATTTCACCAATCCATCATCATCATTCTCTTTTCCCTCCTTAGGGATGTGTTAATCTTTCACTTTGTATCTTAGTGTGTTAAAACCACCTATATCATGTAGGAGAACAATGGCAAGTGCTGGTGTAAGGTACATAAAAGATAAGGTAACATGGTTTAAAATGCATAAATATGTTTAGAGCATTTAAGAGTAGTAATAGTTCATATCATACATATAAAATTCTGTTGTAAAAGAAAAAAAGACACCCTACTATTTTTTTTTATATGTTTGTTTCTTAAATCTCCATTGTTGGCGTTTGGGTGTAATACCGCAAAGTCCACTAGGAGGTGCTAGCAGCGATGGTGGTATAGAGTAGGTGACAAAACGACAGAGGAAGAATAAATCCTAATGGTGAATATCTGTGAAGTCATCGTGGATTGTCTTCCTTATTCTGTACCACAGGTTAGTACAAAGTAGAGATAATTTACATTTTAACGGCTGTAAAGAGTTTAGAAAGTTAAAACAGTAAACAGCTGACTGCAAAATGTTTGTTACAAAATGCGTTGTAGAGCATTTGAACATAAGCGAAATGGCTAATGCTAGCAAGCCTTAATGTACAGTTAATAGCATGAAGCAGGCTAATTGAAATATGTAAAATGTGTGTAAACAAAAGGGTAATTGTTGATGTAATCATCTTATGATATCTGAAGTGTTGTTATTTTTGAGAGGAAGAATAAATCCTGAGGGTGAATATCCGTCAAGTCATCGTGGATTGTCATCCTTATTCTGTACCACAGGATTTTCAATGCATACCCCTCTCCAGGTGGTAGAGGGGCAACACTGGCGTCCGCAATCTTCAGTAGTTTTTGACTGACAATTCAGACTCCTTATTTAGCAAGACTAAATATGATCCCTATTGTGGTCCAGTGCTGACTGACTTGTGTTCCCAAACACCCCAGCATGGACGTCACGGCGAGATGGGGCCAGCAAAGAGCTGAGACAATAATATCATGCAGTCTCCAAAACACTCTCCAGGCCCGCCCATGGTTGCTTCTTGAGATCCTGTCCATGAATATCCCAAACAGAAGGGGTGCCGAGGGGCCCATTGGCAGCGTCTTTGATGTTCAGTTGAGAATGTGTAGTCAGCTCTTGCTGCAGCTATATATATATATATATATATATATATATATATATATATATATATATATATATATATATATATATATATATATATATATATATATATATATATATATATATATATATATATATATATATATATATATATATACATGGTACATACAAGCATTTATAAAGCTCCCCAAGTAATTATCCTGATTTGAACTGAGACCTGTGTTAAAAAAAGAAGCTCTTCCATCCTCACTGGCAGAAATGTGACAGTCATAGGGTGACTACTTCCATAAAAGATGAACATGGAGTGTTCTTGTGGTCTGTAGTCAAGGGAAGGTGGCGAGCCAGAGAATGATTACTTCTGAGGATCTTCTTTACCTCACATGGAAAATCTGCTTGCCACCGTGTTTTTACTTTGTGAGTAAACACTGTTGGGCCCCATTTGATGAACATAATATAACTATTGCATGTAATGCATAGAGAAGCTGATATTAGAAGGCTAGCTTTGGAAGAGACCAACAAGCCACACAATTGGGTAAAATACAAGGAACAGGATGAACCACAAGCGTATGCTGTTTTCAAGGTACAGTGCCCCCTGTTAGAATATTTTATGTCAAAAATGTGTGACAAAATTTTGCCTCGATTTTGTTCCGGGTTTGTATACAATACGGCACGCATCTTTTTGTCTAATTAACATGTTGTGTGAGTCCTACTGTGTTCTTAACCTATTTCTATCACAAAACGTCCTTCTTATCAGCCTGTTAGCGTACACTAAACTGGCAACCGGAACCGTGAATCATTGTCTCCCATGTCTGTTTCCATTCTATGATGTCATCAGTGGTCGAGTCTGTAGTTTTTTGCTAGCTAACACAGTTACAAGTCTCTGATTTTCTTATTAATCACGGCTGCAAAATAAGCCACAATGGAGCCTGTGCCAGCACTGTACTGAAGGTGAGAAGCATGATTGAATATAGTGGCATAAAAGTGTCTTTGCCCCTTCCTTATTTCTTGTTTATTTGCTAATTTCAGATCATTACACAAAGTCTATTGGCCATTTTTACTTCCGTACTTGTATATATTTTTATTATTCAAGTATTGTACTGGGGCTGCACGGCGGTCGAGTGGTTAGCACGCAGACCTCACAGCTAGGAGACCCGAGTTCAATTCCACCCTCGGCCATCTCTGTGTGGAGTTTGCATGTTCTCCCCGTGCATGCGTGGGTTTTCTCCGGGTACTCCGGTTTCCTCCCACATTCCAAAAACATGCTAGGTCAATTGGTGACTCCAAATTGTCCATAGGTATGAATGTGAGTGTGAATGGTTGTTTGTCTATATGTGCCCTGTGATTGGCTGGCGACCAGTCCAGGGTGTACCCTGCCTCTTGCCCGGAGACAGCTGGGATAGGCTCCAGCACCCCCGCGACCCTCGCGAGGACAAGCAGTAGAAATGAATGAATGAATGAAGTATTGTACTGTTTATCATATACCCTGTATTTATTTATTACTATGCAATATTTGTGTACTTTTTCTCTCTATTTCTTAATTAACTCAAAAGAACCAAAGAAGTAGAGGTATATCTAAACACCCTATCCCAAAAACGTGTGTTTACATGTGTTACCTACGTTTTTTTTTTGCACAAGAGGCAAAAAGAGTTGATGATGCAACTCCCCATGGATGCATTACATCTCAGAGCACTTTTAAGCGATAAAAACGGCCACAAGGTGGCAGAATTGCGTTTGATAAGAATTGGGCAGAGAAGTGAGGAGGAAACACCACATTACAGGAAGGAGGAAGTGAGCGTAGCGTGCACCAGGTGACGCATTGTAGGGAAATGTTGTCCTGATTATTAAACAATAGAAAATGGCCGGTACTGAAGGGGGTGTCTTTGGGAAAATGTTCATTTGTGTATGCGTAGGTAAGCTTTTAACAAACTATATACTTTACTATTACACATTTTGGATATGCTCGGCTGTAATGAACACTATCATAGATGTATTCATCTGCCAATATTTATAATATTATTCACTCGATCACACTGAAAGCTTTGTGCGATATTGTGCATGATCCACATTATAACATTATCTCGCTATAACATAATTTAGTAATTTTTTTGCGCTATATTGTGTTTTGTGTTGACATATGTTTACGACTCGCTGTCACCTTGCATATTTATGGCCGTTATAGGCTACTCCTTCATGCGGAGAATGTGGAATAGCTTCCTGCAGGTGCCGATAAATAATATAGTGATTTTGTGTCCCTGCTTTGTGTGCTAATCGTTCACCAGCCTTCCGGTTGTGCCATAATTACCCTGTACTGTAGATGAATACGTAGTACCAGCAAGCAGTTAGGATGGATTTATAAGAGCACATGTGCTCTCCCGCTTGGGAAAGAAAGTGTTGCATTTTGCTTTTTATTGAATGAAACATACCGCTAATCCTTCAGGGGGATAAAACAGTTTGATTTAGTCATGTTTTTCTCTTCAGATGCAATATTTAGTATGAGAAGATGTATAATGTATGGATGTCGGGTATGTGCAAGGCCAGGGAAGGGGCGAAATGCTTCTGTACGTCATTAAAAACCACCACGCTATTTCAGTTGAGCCGTGACGTTTTGGTCAGCAGCCAGTGCTATTGGAGGCTGAGGAAGCGACTTAATCATGGGCTCATTTGTTTGATGCCCGCTTCCAGCATCCTTTAATTGCCATGGACTCTGGGTAATGACCGAGTGAAAGCAAAGTGAGCTTATCTGAGCATCTGCTGTGGATATTGTGGGCGCACGGGGGAGAACTATAAACTAGGGATGGCCCACAATCACTTGTTCATGTTTGGTACCGATACTTAGTCGATACTGACACCAACCTTTCTTTCATCTCATCTGATTCAACTAATCATCTTAGCTTTGTGGTGTTTTGTCAGATCATCAAACAAATGTAAATATTAGTCAATGACAACACAACTGAACACTTTTTAAATTAAACTTCTTATCATTAAGGGAGAAAAATATCCAACACTACAAAGCTGGGCCACCCTTAGCAGCAACAACTGCAATCAAGCATTTGTGATAACTTGCAATGAGTCTCCTACAGCGCTGGGGAGGAATTTAGCAGAATTGTTGTCATTCAGCCACATTGGAGGCTTTTCCAGCATGAAGCCTTTTTAAGGTCATGCCACAGCATCTCAATAGGATTCAGGTCTGGACTTTGACTAAGCCACTCCAAAGTCTTCATTTGGTTTTTCTCCTTCAGGATTTTTTGAAGCAGCAAATCAGCCCCAGACCATTACACTACCACCACCATATTTGACTCATTGCTTTTTTTCCCATCTATGCTGTTGTTTTGTTTTTAAATATTTCAACTTTTGTTCTTAAATAACTTTAGTATCTTTCTTTTTTATAATACTATGGCTTTATTACCATAATAATTTATTCCCAATTTATTTCCCTTTAACATTTCATTTTTTTCGGATTATGAGTTTATTCTTGTAAAATTGCTCATTTTTTCTCATTAGAATAAGACCTTTTTTCTCTTAATATTGTGCCTTTATTCTCATGATGTCACAGCAATTGTTTCTATTTGTGCTGACCTATTTGCTCTATTTGACTTTATTGTGTGTGTTTTTTTTTTCAACTATTTCATTTTTGGAGTAATTATGTCTTTATTCCTAATAAATTTAGAATTTATTCCAATTAATTATTTTCAAATGTATTTTGTCTACTTCTCATGATATGACGTTTGAAAAAAAATGTATTTCTTTTTCTTAAAATGTTATTATTTTTCCTCGTAATATTATTCTTGTAAAATTGTCTCTTTTTTCTCATTCAAATACATAAACATTTGTGTGGAATATTTAAACTTCAATATGATAAAAATGTAATCTTGTTTTTCCATTTCTGCTGTTTTTTTTTTTGTCCAATTATTTACAGCTATCACATAATTTTTGGACTTTATTTTCACAACTATAACTTTTTCTGCAGCCCAATCTCCCACCTAAAAAACTTTATTAGCTAGTTTGTTTTTTGTCATAATATGCTGCAATTGGCTGGCCACCAGTCCAGGGTGTACCCCGCTTCTTGCCTGAAGTCAGCTGGGATAGGCTCCAGCATCCCCTAGCAGCCCCAATGAGGATAAGCCGTATAGATATGGATCTCATAATATTACAACTTTTATAAACGTCTTTTTTCAACTATATGCTATTAAAATAAAGTTAGTTTTCCTCACAATAAAATGATCGTAAAATGAAAAAAAATCTCAATATTTTAACATATTCTTTTTATGAAATTACTGCAGATTTTTCAATTTGTGCTGTTTTGAGTTCTATTTTTAGAATGGGGGGCCGTGGGCGAATAAAAAGAGAGCCAGACTTTTGGCACGCCTGACTGAGGAGCACAAATGTTATTTGAAAGTTTGCATCCCGCCATCCCTCAGGTGTTTACCTGATAACACCTTATCTCCATTCATCCGTCAGGATGATATAATACAGTAGGAGTTTCTTAGAAGTTCTTTTTCTAATCATCTCCCACATCATACACTACACACAGATATCATTACTTGGATGGATTTTGGAGGTGAGCGAGTTAGACAAGCATAAGAGAAGGAAGGCAGGAGGAAAAAGGAAACCTCTCCTCCATCTTTTCATTAATCACGAATCAGTTTATTTCTCTCTGCAGAGCCGATCAGTCAGTGGGACGGAGAATGCTCTCGCTCTTGCGCTCTTTTTTTTTCTACCCGCCTTTTATCTCCCTTCTGTTCAATACTCTTCTTCTCTCCTCCTCCCCCTCCCGGGAATCCTCTGCTCTTCAAATGGCAACCCAATAAAGCAAAAAATAGAAAAAAAAAGATCCTCTCTAGATCTCAAACGTGCTGCCAGTTGACTATTTTAATAGAAATCCCAGCTTAGATGGTCAGAAGCGATGGAGCAGTCACTGCATGCATCCAGCTTGAGTGGAACCTCAACACTGCAGCTGACAGTGTGGCTGTTAGCGGGCCTGGATAAGCAACGAGATTGTTCGACTTGAATAACAACAGCAAGACCCAGCTGTCAGTATCACAGAGGAAAAGCGCTGGGACGAGGCTGTTGTTGTGAAAAAAAACATGTATTTTATTCAAAAAGAAGCGCTATATACATCATTTGTATTTGGTACACCTGCCATCCAACACAAGAGTTTTATCAAACATTTTGCCGTTACAACGCTAATATCCCGTACTTGGTAGTGTGAGCAGGTTCAAATAATCCTCATACATCAAACTATGAGGCAAAAGAACATATTTCTTATATATCACCCAACTGAACACAAAATGTAGTTTTTAAATTAAACTTATTATTAAGGGAGAGCGCAGACCTCACAGCTCGGAGACCAGAGTTCAATTCCACCCTCGGCCATCTCTGTGTGGAGTTTGCATGTTCTCCCCGTGCACGCGTTGGTTTTCTCCGGGTACTCCGGTTTCCTCCCACATTCCGAAAACATGCTAGGTTAATTGGCGACTCCAAATTGTCCATAGGTATGAATGTGAGTGTGAATGGTTGTTTGTCTATATGTGCCCTGTGATTGGCTGGCCACCAGTCCAGGGTGTACCCCGCCTCTTGCCCAAAGACTGCTGGGATAGGCTCCTGCATCCCCCCCCCCCCCCCCCCCGCAACCCTTGTGAGGAAAAGTGGTAGAAAATGAATGAATGAATGAATTAAGGGAAAACTATCTAAAGCTACGTGGGGAAAGCTGTGTGAGATGAACTGAGATCTATCATTGGGAAAAAGGTTATAAAGCCATTTCTAAAACTTTGGGACTCCAGCAAACCACAGTCGGAGCCATTATCCACAAAAGGCGAACGGTGGAGTGGCCAGCAAACCAAAATGACCTCAAGAGCGCAGCAACGACTCATCCAAGAGGTCACAAAAGACCCCACAAAATCATCCAAAGAAGTGCAGCCCTCACTTGCCTCGGTTAAAGTCAGTGTTTATGACCTTTTTGTTCAAGACACTGGGCAAAAACCACTGCTAAACACAAAGAACATTAAGGCTTTTCTCCATTTGGCCATAAAACATCTTGATGATCTTGATGGGAAAATACTCTGTGGTCTGACCAGACAAAAGTTGAACTTTTTGGAAGGTGTGTGTCCCACTACTTCTGGTGTAAGAACATGATAGCAACAGTAAAATATGGTGGTGGTAGTGTGATGGTTTGTTGCTTCATGACCTGGAAGATTTGCTGTTAATAAATGGAAGCATGGATTCTGCTGAAGGAGAATATTCTGCCATCTGTTGGTGACCTCCAGCTGAAAGCAGGACAATGATCCAAAACACACCAGCAAGCCCACCTCTGAATGGCTGAAGAAAAACCAAATGAAGACTTTGGAGTGGCCTAGTTCAAGTCCTGACCTAAATCCTATTGCGATGCTGTGGCATGACCTTGAAAAGGCTTCATGCTGGATCATCATTGGTGTATATTTATCCAATTATAGGTATGTTTAGTTGTGCCAGTTGTGAAAATGAACAAGAAACTGAAGAAACAAGGGTGGTCTAGTAATATTATCCATGCATTGATACTTTCTTAAAATATCAAAGTGTCAATCCTGTCATTTTTCACGATGCTGCCCTCGCTAGAAAAATGTTTGGACACACCTAGCTGATATTACATCCATGCGTAGGTAAATGTGCCGTGTTTTAGATCTCAATATGTTATGCAGGTGTACCTAATGTTGTGTCCAGTGACATATTTGTTATTATTGGAAACATTGGTCTAATCATGTTTATGTTGTTTATTAACATGTTATGTTTATGTTCATGTTTATCAGGCCATCACAACACTAATGCACAACGATAAACCACCAGTCACCAAAATGTGCATATTCAACTTTTTGGTTTTTTTTCAATCACCACTTTGTGGAGCAGAGAATAATAATCAAATAATAAAAAGGAATCTGGGTTATTGCCAACAAGACCTCACATAAAGGGTATTACATGCAGACACTTTCCACAATGGGGCTAATATCACCTTAATTAACTGAGCAAGACCCCAATCAATAGATTTCAGAGGCTGGAATGATTTTTTATGGTATCAATCTGTTGCTCTTTATGTCCTTATTCTCCCAAATTAGACATCACGCTCAATTACGGCCATGTTGGCGAGGACACCAGATCAGCAGGACGATGGTGTGAACTGCGAAATGTCTTCATGGAAAGGGAAGAACCCGGTAGTTTCTTCACAAGTCTGACGTCATTCAGAAACACTTGAATATTTCATTGGCGAGTCTTGGGATGGAGAGACTCAAGGAGAAGGAGTAAAGGAGGAAGGCATAAAAAAAGGAAAACACTGCCTTTGTATTTGTCTTTTCACTTGAAAAATGATGATGCCAGCTTCTTGTCTTTGAAAAAGAGGTGGTGTTGATAGAAGAGAGGAAGATTGGACACCACGCCTGTCTGTACATCTCTCTTGCTGACCATGATTTCTAAAATGGCCAACGTCTATGCTTCAAATCCAGACAGTTCTGATACTGTCCTATAAATAAAAAAAAGACCATCATTTTGCACAGAGGGATGAGAATCCTTTTTTCATTGCAGGTTTACTGGACTTGGAACACCTCCCTTGGAGCCTGCCAGCTCCTTTACACAAAGTAGAACAGTGCCCCCTTGTGGAGTTAACCGGATAATACAACGTGAAATGAACTGTGAGGACTGAGGTGGAACGAACGTTCATTCATTCATTTTCTACCGCTTTCCCTCACGAGGGTCGCGGGGGGTGCTGCAGCCTATCCCAGCTGTCTTGAAAATCTAAAAAGTTGAGATCTGCCCTTTTTAAAATTTGGATTTAACTCTAGGTTGTGCACACATCGAGGTAAAAAGGACTCAAACAAATTTGGATTTGACCATTTCACAATGTGTAATCATGACGTTACTACTACCACATCACCGAAGTACAGAGCGGAGGGAGCCACCCACTGTGACCCAGCAAGGTGCACTACATTCGGATAAACGGTCGCAGCCGCCGCTGCGCCGCCACGGATGTCTCTGGAAAGCCTTTTCGTGCTTTTCAAACGCGGCAGTGCTGGCGGTTCAGGGGGCTAATTGGGGTTTTGTGTGCTCAGTATAGGATATAGCTTTTACACAAGGAGCAAAAAAAGGAGCCAAAAGACGTCCACCCATCCATCCATCTTTGAGCATAATTTTCAAGAAATGACAACTTTTGTTTGTATTTCATGAGATTTAAAAAATAACTATACTTTAAAAATATCTATATTTCAAATATCTGCCACTAAAATGATATTTGAATTGACTCTAGTAAAATTGCATCTTTTCTTGTGTCCTTACAATACAACTTGTTTGAACTAATATTTTGAATTTATTCTCAGGACATTACAGCTGTATATATATATATAATTATATTATATCATATCATATTATATTATATCATATTATATTATAGTGAAGAAAGTTGGGAGGGGAAATGGAAAATCAATATATATAACTTTCTTTCTTCACTTCATTCCTTTTTTTTCGTCAACCTGTAATTTTACACAAAATTTTACACAAAAATGTATATATAATATTTATATATTATATTATATTAAAACGCATAGATATTATATAGTCAAGAAAGTGGAAATGGAAAATCAATAGCTATAATATATTTATTGTGTGTCATATTAAGACAGTATTATTGTAAAATTATGACTTTTTCTCATTAGATTTAAACATTTTTCTCTTAATATGTTTTATATTTTATTCTTGTAAAATTACTGTTGATTTTTTAAATTTTGCTGTTTTTTTTGTCTTTTTACATCATTGTTGTAAATTTTATTTTTGCAATATTGTGATGTTTTTTTTCCCATAATACTATAATTTCTTTCACATATAACTACAACTTTCCCCAAATTAATTTTCCAAAAATGTTTATAGAATGCAGACATATTATTGTATTTAATGTAATATTGGGTCATTTTTGCAACGATCATTCCATTTTATTCAACAACTAAAATAACCTCATTTTCATTACAACTTCATTTGATTTGTTTTTCAAAATATTGGAACTTTTTGGAAGTCTTTAACTAATATTTCAACATGATGTAACTAAAATAACATTACTTTTTTACATTTTCTATGATATCTTGATGTTATTCTCCTAAAATTACACTTTTTTTTAAATGACTGCTGATTTTTTACATTTCTGCATTTCCCCAGCCTCCGGCCTGCCCCTTGGACACCCTGATGTACTCAACGGAGTATGTGGAGCCTGCCATGCTATTGCGGCTGATGAGTTGACCTTACAGAATCATCACATCTCATCAGATGAATGAACATGAACTCTCCAGGCTAATTCAAGCATCCTGCCAAAGTGTGGCGGCTTGCGGTGACAAGGCGCTTGAAATTGTGTAACCTCTGCAGCTGTGAGCACCACACGTGTGCCCGTGAGGGAAAGGTCACTAATGATTTTGTGTGTCAATAACTCTGCTGGTGTGCCAGCGCAGTCACACCACCCCACCCCACCCCACCCCCACACACGCTACTTTATATCTATAGGTGGGAGATTACGACAGGAGGGATTACGTCCATTAAAGCTGCTGCCTTGTGCAGAAAGCTCCTCATCATCCCTCCTGGGGAATAAGAAGAAAGCAGAAAAGCATGTGTTGGCTGTCTCGTCAATCAATTTACAGCCGGAAAATTAAAAAAGAAAAAAAAAAAAAGACGAAACACGTGAGCCTCCTCCTCCACAAGACTTCAATGATATCCAGCCATCCTTTTTCTATGTCGCTTATCCTCATTAGAGTCGCTGTGTTATGCTGGAGCCTATCCCAGCTGTCTTCAAGCGACAGGCGGGGTACACCCTGGACTACATTCTAGTTCTGTATTTTCATGATTATATTTTCAATCAGAGGTCCCACGATAGCGTACAGGAAGTGTGTTGGTCCTGATGCTGGCGTTTATACAGTTTAAGCCCTAAAGGGAACACGCTGTGTGTCTGTAGCTTTAATGCTGATGAGCTGTGTTTGTCTCCCACAGAGTGTTTGACTCCCAAGAAAAACGCTACGGTAATCCATGCCTACTTTGAATTTCACAGATTCACTCTGTGATGGTTCTTCAAAAGTAAAGGAACTGTCCCAATGCTCATGGCGACTTACTTTCTTCTTCTCAAGACCAATATGGTAATCTTTGCAAATTTAGGAGAATAAACTTTATCAGTTTAATGTTGTCAAATTTATCGGCATGATGTCATAATTAACTCCTTATTTCTAAAATCACAAATATTTCAACTTGCTGATATAGTTCATCTTCAAACAGCTAAAATAATGCATAAGGCTAAAAATAACCAATTAGCTAAAAATGTCATCCAATACTTCTCTACAAGAGAGGAGAAATATGATCTCAGGGAAGAAGTACATTTGAAACACTTCTATGCTAGGACTACGTTAAAAATCCATAGCATTTCAGTATGTGGAATCAAACTATGGAATGGATTGAGTAAGGAAATCAAACAATGCACAACGATGAGCCAATTCAAGAAACAATCCAAGCAGTTGATGTTTGCTAAATACAAGGATGAAGAGTCTTGAACCAGTCATGATGTGCTATACATATCACTATATTGACACTTACTATGGTACCCATTATGTCATTGGATGCTCATATCAACTCCTACTTCGGTACGTGACAAAAAAAAAAAAAAAAAAAAACTATATAGGAAAGCAGGAAGTGAACAAATGTAACAGTTACTGATTGTAAAAGTACCAGATGGAGGGGTAGGATTTAATAAGCTTTGCTTCTTCCTACTCTTTTTGGACATGTGGAACTGTGAACTGATTATGTGATGCATTCAATTGTAATCTGATGCATGTTCAAATGAAATAAAACCATTACCATTACCATAATTCCTGATATTTATCGTGCATGCCAATATACTATGCTTATACCTGTCACATATTGAGTAATACGAGTGTGAAGGTGACTATAGGGGTGTTATTTCATATTGACAGGGCTCTAATAATGTTACAAAGCTATGTTAAAAAGTTTGTTAAAAGTTAATTAAGACAAAAATAGCATTTCTATACCGCTTATCCTCACTAGGGCCACAGAGGTATGCTGGAGCCTATCCCAGCTGAATGAGCGAGAGGCGCGGTGCATCCTTGACTGGTTGCCAGCTAATGGCAGGGCACATATAAAAAAAAAATTACAGTCTCCAATTCACCTGACATACATATTTTTGTAATATAACAAGAGAACCTGGAGAAAACCCATGCATGCAAAAGGAGAACAGAAAAACTACACAGAGATACCCAAAATGGGGGTTTGAACCCAGTTTTTCCAGCTGTGGCCAACATGCAAACACTAGGACCCGGTGAGGCCATGGTCACATTGCATCTACTTTGCTTGAATTCCCAAACAAATGTATTCTAACATGGTCACTTGGTGTTACTGCCATGTTGGGTGAGACACACAAGCACCAGACTTGGAATCAATCGGGTATTCCTAGCAGTTATGACCAATTGCTTGTATTACAACTCATGTGCCATCATTTAACAACGCTCTTCAGGAGGAGTGCCACCATCGCTTCACATATGTACTCTATTTGTAAAGAGTGGAATTATGAAAACCATCCTTGAAGAGCCATACATAAAGTGATGCATAAAAAGGGCCATTAAAGCACCGCCGGCACAGCAGCAAGCTAATTGTACAAGATGGCGAGCGAAGGCATGACGCTGTGAGGTTAATGTACAGTAAATACAATACAGAGGTGAGCCCGAGGGCTCGTCATTCCGACCATGGTAATGCCTTTAGTGTAGTGTAACTGCCATTCTGCGGGTCTGCTACAATACGTGACCTTTCCTGCTTGCCTCATCCATAGCAACGGCAGCTTGGCTCGTGTGGGGAACACAAAAGAACCCAAAGGCTTAGAGTCCGGAAAAGAGCAGTATGTATAACCGTACTATGCGCTGAAAGAGAGGATATATGAGGGGTTAAACACAGCCTGGTGGCTCAGTAATCTCCTGAGGTTCTAAATGCTTTGTGTACTGATGAGTTAGCCAGGGAAGAAAGGTGGCGGTGGGGGAGGTTATTCCAGGGCGAGGTAACCTTTAGAAGCAAATAGGCGGCTGAACAACAATGACGGTGCAATCTCAGCGGAGGAAGCCACCGCTTTGTGTACACGTGCGGCATATAAAGACATATAGACACACCTACCGCCCCTTGAAACCCACCAAAGTTTCACCAAACATATCTTATCTCCCAAGCCAGCCTTGCACAGGCCTTCCTGCAGCTGCACGCCCAGATAAACCCCAGCACACGGCGGGTTAAGAGAGTAGTGAAGAGAACAGGGCCAGGGAGGGGTCATCAGTACGTCAGGAAAAGGCAGAAAAAAGGTTAACTACATACAAACTATATACAATTACCTGATCTGAGATATAGATTATATTAGAAATGTAGCAGGACAAATAAAGATGTGTAATTTTATCTAGCGGTCTATCTATCCAGCAATGGTGGTCGATTAGCGTCCTCTAGCGGCGAGCTTCCGCTGCTGCTACACAGATCAGCACCAACAGACTGGACAGCTCCACTTAGCAAACCACTAACCGAGGAGTGCAACTTTGATATTTTGTGACGCAACACAACAAAAAACGTCTTGTGAAATGCTATTAAAATAACCTCCGTAACAGTATGTGTTTATTCTCTTCAAATTGTGTTTTTATTATTTTCCTTTGAACTTTATTCTTGTAAAATTCCATCAATTTTTTTTCCTGGATTTTTTTTTTTTTTTTTCCAACTATGTCATCATTCATCCCATCAAATTTATTCTCAAAAATATGACTTCTCATAATATTCCCATAATATTTTGACCTTATTTCTGTAACATTATATTTTTTTCCTGACCTATTAAAAAAAATACAACTTTATTTTTTTTGTTTTGGTTGTCATTATTTCTTTTCAGTACATTTTCAACTCTAGGCCAGATTATTAACTTTAATCTCATTATAGTACAACATTTGTCTGTGATTACGGTATTTTGACTTTATTCTTGTAAAATTAATTTAAATTATATTTAAACATACTTGTTGTCATTTTTATTCTCGTAATATTTTGACTATATTCCCATAGTATTATAACATTTCCACAAATAGTTTCTCATAATATTACAACTTTAACTAAATAATCTTTTTTTATTGATAAAATTTTATGCTCCTAAATTTTTTTATGTACTTTTACTTGTATTAACTATTCTTAATATATTTTATTATATTTTTAATTACAGTTTTAAAATGTGCAGTGAGCATTTAGACAAGCATTTATGATTTTTTTTTTTATTTTGTGTCATCATTAATTTTGTAATTTAGTGGCAGTCCTGGTTGAAAAGAGCCTTCAAACAGTCCCCCAAATGGCACTGATAGATGAGTGGATGTAAAAAAAGCATCAATCATCTGGACGGGCTGAAATTGAAGCTGGAATCATCCTTATGTTGACATGTTTGTGTTCATGCTAGCTTGTGTGGGTGTAGAGGTGATTGCCGTGCGTTGGTCTGCTGGTGCAATATTATGAAACAATAAAATCCAGACAGCTGATTCATATGGCAGCATAAAATCCCGACTTTTGTTAGGTTTCCCCTTAATGAAAGCTATAATTTCTTCCTCCCTTGCGTGGTGTTGCTATGGAGAGCGGGGATCGATCATAAAGAGAGACATCCACCCTTGCTGGCTTGTATGGGATTGTGAAGCCCGAGAGTGAAAGATCGCTTAAAGGCGATTCAGGCCTCACATCGGCTCGGTCCAACATGTTTTATATGCTTGCAACATACGTGCATTCATCTGCAGCCATGCTGCAGTGTCACACAAGCGCTTTGCTGCAAGCTTTGTGGCACATTCTAAAAATCCAATTACAACAACAAGAATAAACTACCGCAAGATTAGCAGTACTTTTAGGAGAATAAGGTCCCATAAAAATGTTTTGGGAGTAAAGACAGAATTATGGCAAGAAATTTACAAAAAGAAAGTTGAAATGGTTAAAAAAAATTATAATAACAAAAGCATAAATTAAAAAAAAAAAACCCTAACTGTCATTTTGGAGAATAAAGTCAAAATATCTACAGAAAAATGTTGGGAGTAAATGAACAAATGATGGAAAAAAGTCATATCATTTTGGTAGCATAGAGTTGAAATATTAGAGAAAAAATTTATATTTTCAAAATGTTGTAATATGAGCAACAAATAAACAAACAATGAATAAAGTAATCTTTTTAAAATACTTTTTAAAATTCTGGTTGTGGAAAAAATAAGGATATTACACAGATAAAGTTCAAATATTATATCAACGAATAAAGTCTTCATTTTGAGAAGAAAATTTACAGTAAGAAAGAAAAAGCAACAACAAAGAAATAAAGAAAAATAAGGTCATTTTAATTTACATAACATTAAAAAAGAAAAGAAGGTTTAAAGAAAAACGACTTAATTTTTGGTTGTAATATGTTATATGTTGTAATATGTTTAAGTTTTTTCTTTTTATTCTGTTTGAGGAAACAGACGAAAACATAGGGAAAGTCACAGTCAACATCCATACATTCTTTTTCTATGCCACTTATCCTCACTATGGTGGGGGTATGCTGGAGCCTATCCCAGCTGACCTTGGGCGAGAGGTGGGGTACACCCTGGACCGGTGGTCAGCCAATCACAGGGCACATATAGACAAACAACCATTCACACTCACATTCATACCTCCACCTAGTCAGCCAGCAAAATGTACAGAGCCTAGGGCTGGGCGATATATGGATATTTTAAAAATATTGATATGGTTCATATTGATATCGACTGGATTTGATGCGGAGGTGTCATATTTCAAGATGGCGCCGCCTGAGTTCAAGCTAGTTACGGCAGCTATGTATCTACTGCATCATTTTCAGTGTTTAATAGTGCTTTATTTATTACTTTCTCATTGTTTTTGTGCCATACTGACCCCTTTAAGCAAGTGTGCAGCTATACACACGGGAGCAGCGGTTAGCTTGTAGCACCCCTTCGCTATGCTGAGCGATCGGATATCCTCACTGAGATTTGGAGGAGAAGAGGCAGCATAGCGGTAGTGAACAGCAAAAAAGACGGCATAAAGGTTGGGAAAGAATACAACATTGTAACAATATTTAACAAAGACACAAAAACACTACAACCTAAAGGCACTTCGGAGGACTGAGTAATTTCTTGCGTTTAAGATATTGATCATTAAAATTCAAACAAAATTTGAACTTTTAGAGTGTTTAAACCAAAGAGGAATGTGATGAAATGTGGAAAGTGATATACGTATATTCATTGTAAACAAATACAGTTGGCTACTTTTATTATTAATGAGGGAACATTGTAAGTAAAAAATGAAGGAACATCAACAGTGCAAATGACAAAAAAAAAGAGTACTACTAAAAAATCGCCTACATGACAGAGATGATATGCAATGTTTTGCAACACCCTCTGTGGCCATTAGTGGACAGTTTGGGACTTCTGGTGCATTTTGTCACCAGAGAATGAAATTCCGGGTCAACACCATCCAAGCTGAAGCTGGACTTCACGGATGGGACACATCAGCAATACACATGGATTTATAGAGATAGCTGGTACAAATATATCTGCTCACCTCAGAGCTTTTCTTACTGTCACTCACACATACTTAGGACAGCCACTGGGAAAAAGTGTCACAACGGTTATTAGCAGGCTAGCAACAACAGAAGATGAGATACAGTATGATGCTAACCGTAAGACAAATGACTGTCGAACAGCCAATAAATAGGACATCATTTTTTTTCTTTGGCAGTGTATGGTCATATTGTCTTGTCTTCGGTGATGGAGAAGCACATGCAGACACACACACACACACACACACACCCTCCGTGATGATCATCTGCCCTTGTCAGCAGGTCAGACTCACTGAGCCAAGCATTTCCCCGCCATCCCAAAGGGAAAATGCACACATACTTCCCGCATATAGGACACACTGACTTCCCCCTCAGCGTCATGTGAGACAGCATACATTTATTCCTCCTCGCTCCCAACCACCTGACCTCCTTCTATCCACTACATCCAGATTTAATAAGTCCTCCTCGGCGACACAGTGGACTAGTATCATCCTACCAAAGCCGTCCCTGAGCATTAACCCGCCTGTTGACTCTGGTCTCGGAGATTAGGCCAGAAGAGTGCGTACACTTCAGCCCGAAAGCCCTCCGACTGCGACAGGCAAGAGTGGAATTATAATAACCAGAAGAATACGCAGTTGTGAAAATCCCGGGGATTTCTTGTAGTCCGGTTAAATGTAGGGAAGATGTGCTGAATGACAATGCCTGCTCAACTCATTCAAGTGTGGTAGCTTTGCTTGTGAGGGAATTAACTGGGATATGCTGCCACCTTCTGGACAGCGAGGAAACCGCATGTAATATTTACATGACAGAGCCAGAAAAAAGTCCAAACATGCACAAAACTCAAAACTTACTCACTTACTCAAACTCAGTAAACAAAAAAAAAAAGAAAAATATCAAAATAAAATAATTGATATCTTTGAGAAAGGCATTGACTCGTCCCAAGCGAGCCCTCGCTGGAGCTGAACACGCCACTTTATTCCTCCATCCTTCCATTCCTCCAACAAGCCACTATACGTTCACTCAGGACGATTCCAAGCACTTTCATCCAGAATGAAAGCAAACTTCAAACTTTCATGACAAACAAGTGCCCGGAAGCCGTGCTCTTTCCAAGGTCAAAGGTCAGCATGACTTACCGGGGTGCTACCATCGGAGAGGGTGGCCATGCTGATGGACATGCTCATCTTGTCCGAAGAAGAAAGGGAAGACGGTGAGGGGCTCCTCTTCTCCACTTCCTGCTTCTGGAGGAAATCACGCCAGGCTCGCTGGATGCTACACACACACACACACACACACACACATTAAATCCACCATCTCAAACCATCCATGTCACATTACTACCTGAGCCTACAAATGTGTGTTTTTTTTATTATTTTGTAAAATGTCTCCCTAAACATCCATCAACTTGTCAGATTTACGTGGGCTGGCCTCCAGTAAATCTCCGCCAGAAAGTTTAGAGAGGTTGTAAAGTTCTCAGCAGACCTTTAAGGTGATACTCACATTAACACCTTGGTCTCAAACGGTGGCACGTTCATGTTGATGTGGTCCACGTCCACCGTGAGGTCGGCACTGTGGCGGAGGAAACAGTGGAAGTACTGGGGATGCTTTGATGAAAGTAATAAAGTCATTTTAATAGCACAATGTTGAAATATTAATTTGTTTTTTTTAAGTCATAATATTATAATCGACAAACAAAAACCAATAAAGTATCCTTGTGAAAAACATTACAAATATAAGGTAAAAATATGGGAAGACAGTCATAATTAGGAGGGGAAAAAATACAATAAAAATACAAAAATATGATGAGAATAATGTTATAATTAAAATAAAAAAAATGACAAGTAAGTAAAAAAAAAAGAAATGGAAAAAAGACTGGCATTTTTTGAGAGTAAAATTAAAATACTCAAAACAAAACATCGAAAAAAAAGTCCTAAAATTGTGAGAAAAAATAATGTCATTTTAGAAGGATAAAAATGAACTATTAGTTTTGCCTAAATGTAGCATTTTCAAGCCTAAAAATGGCCAATTTAAATAAAAATAAAATATAAGACCACTCATAATTATGAGAGGAAAAATACAAGAAATTACAAAAATACAAAAATATGATGGGAATAAAGTTATAACTAAAAGAAAACAATTACAAGAAAGTAAAAGAAAAAGAAATGGAAAAAAGGCTGGCATTTTTTGAGAGTAAAATGAAAATACTCAAAACAAAAAGTCAAAAAAGTCACAAAATTATAACGAAAAATAATGTCATTTTAGTAGGATAAAAATTAAATATTAGTTTTGCCTGAATGTAGCATTTTCAAGCCTAAAAATAACTAATTTAAATAAAAATACAATATAAGACCACTCAAATTGTGAATGTAGTATTGTACATTGGCCACTAGGTGTCAATACATTTTGGGTGAGACAGGCACCAGACGTGATTGCCCAAACAACAGGATTTTATAGCAGGTTTAAATGATCCCCCAGTAGCAATAATAACACAGGCTACTGTTGCACCATAAATGTGGTAAAAAAAAAAAAGAAGTGTGGTAAAACCTTTATGAAAACTTGTGGAACACCCAACATCACTTCCTGTCCACCACCCATTCTGCTCCTTCTAATGGCTTATTTTCTCTTATTATTTCTACTATATTGTGTAAACAGGTGATTTTATGTCTAGAGGGCTCTAATAATGTTTACATGTCACAAACTCAACAATATTCCATACATAACAAAGGAATCCTAGTTGATGGAAATTCACTTATCACGGTCAGTTCAGGAAGTAGTTAAGTGGAGGATATAAACCAACCAATTCCCAGTCTGGTTTATCAGTAACTAGCAGAGATTCCATCTGTACAAAATTGACTTTTAATGCGACGCGTGAGCACGATGCTGTGTGCTGTTGTTATGTGTTGTGTGTGTGGTTGTGTGGTTGTGTGTGTGTGTCCACTCACGTCTGCAGCTGGAAGCCTCCATCATTAACAAGCTGGAAGGCACTGTGCAGGCTCTGGAGCTGCTCCTGTACGAGACACAGAGGGGGCCAGACATCACTAGTTGATAACTGTTTGTGTGATCATAGATTTTCTTTCTGGGAAGTAAACTTTTGGGAGAATGTTGCTGCCTCAGTGTTTTATTTTATTTTGTGTCTTCTTTAGGCTGTGCGCGGCCCTGAAGGCAACATGGAAGTTAAACAGAGACGCACAAGAAGACACAACGGTACGCAAAGCAGATGTGGTGGTGAGTGCGCAACAAAAACTTTCACCCAAAAGACTTTAAACTGCTCTAATGCCGCAGCTCCCCAACCTCCCCCCCCTAGCCACCCCCCATCTGCTCCATCCTAATGAGGACAAGGCTGCCTCGACATAATTGAGCAGACTAATTCAATTACAAGGGAGCAACAAAGTTTAAGTGGAGCAGTTCCTCCTGACGAGCCAAGAGGTTCACGCCAGGCCAGCGAGCTGCAGCTATGGCACATTACAGCGCCTGCAGAGCTGCAACATGATGTGTCATTCTTGCATTCGTCTGTTGATGAAAAACCAGGTCGGCCAAAGCAAAAAGTCTCATTTTGAAAAGAAAGAGGGCAGAATGGCCAGGGTCCACTGCAGTGTGCTAGAACATGAAAGCTTCATATTCTAAACCAGGAGTCCTCATTACGTCAATCACAAGCTCACCAAGGTAGGTTGGGTCCATTGCCTAAACATCACTTGTAGGTGTCATAAGACATCAGTCAGACATCCTGATGTGGCCTGGCTCCAAGAGATGTAATTTTTATCTTTATTGCTTTATTGTTCTGTTTTGTTTTACGGATACACTGACTCAGTGCTAAGATGCATTAATTTCTAGCGGCAAGTTATGTAGAAAAAAAAGAGTATTGTTTGATGGCAATTCTTAAATTCTAATGTTTGTTAGCAAATGCTAACTGGATGTAATACATAAACTGTCTGCCCTAATGAATGATAATAGACATATTAGCGGTACTCAAGTTATATTTATTTTATTATTTTTAATTAAATCTAAATTCAGTTTTTAAAATATTTTTTAATTTTATTTCCATTTTCTATTTATTAATATTAATAATATTTTATAATATTAATATTATATAATAATAATAATATATGATCATATTAATATTAATATATTATAACATTAATATTATATAATAATATATAATATTAATTATATTTATTTATATTTATTTATTCTTTTTACAATTAAAAAAAACAGTTTTGTTTTTAACTTTCATTTTTAACTGTCATTTTTAACTTGAGTTTTTCCCATTTTTTCATTTACTTTTTATTCATTCATTTGTTTAAATTACATTACAATTAATGCAATTCAATTCTATATTTAATTAAAATTTTATTTTTTATTTATTTTTTAATTTATTATATAATTAAATATTTATTATTAATGATTTAATTATTTAATTTATTATTTTTTTTATTTTATGACATTTTAAATTTTTATTATGTCATATAAAAAAAAAACAGACATTGTAAGGATGACGAGCAGGTTGTCAATCAACAATCCCTTTGTCGCAAAAACAAAACTGTCAGCCTCAGCTCCGCCAAAACAACATCAGCAAACCCAATTGTCCTGTCTCCATGCACATACACACAAACAGTCGGTACTTATGAATGGTGGAATATCACATAATAAACCTGTTTATATTATACATCTAACATTTTAGCCACTATTTGCCTGGTGAGGTCACTTTTATAGCCGGGATAAAATATTACCTAATTCCCCAAAAAGAGCACACCTCCATAATCTCCCTCATTTGGCCAAATTACAAAAAGATAGGGCTTATTTTGAGAGCTGATTTTCCCAGCCAGAGCTGTTTTTCTCATTACGCCGTCTCCCAGAAGAAACAAGTAGCTCATTAGGTAGAATCAAGCCCTTTGATTAGTGATCAATGGTTGCTTCAATGTGCTGTTTTCAGTCTTTAAGGGTGCTTGCCGCCGATGAAAAGAGGATCCGTGGCTAAAACGGCGGCCCAGCTGGAGATGGAAACCTTGCTGTGATCAGTGTCAGTGTCTAACAAAGCTATCTATGTCATGCTAGCCTGAAAAGACTGCTGTCTCTGGCACCTCGAGTCCACCCGTCTCCACCTTACACACTTTTAAATGTGGCATTTGGGAATTTGGAATAGGGAGAGAGGCTTAGAAGCATTTTTAAAAAGTAAGGCAGACTGGAAAAGGGAGCACAAAGGACCAAAAATAGCGAACAGATGCAGAAGTTAAAGACAAATGACAGTACCGCAAGAGAGGGGGGTGGTTATGGTTTAATTTAGTGTTATACTTTTTAATTCCCTCAACACTTCAAGCTTCGAATTTCACGGCTTCACTCTATCATGTTTTATTTTCAAAAATCCAATCATCCACTTTCTATACTGTATAACCACTGTAGCCCCTGTGTCCCCTTCAAGGCCATTTATCGGTACATATACACGCATGAGTCTTATTTATATTTGAAATGGCTTATTTACTCTTATTTTGTCCACTATGTTAGGTAATATATAATTATAAAGTAGGCTATAGGGGTGTTATTCATGTCTAGAAGGCTCTAATAATATTCATTCATTCATTCATTTTCTACCGCTTATCCTCACGAGGGTCGCAGGGGTGCTGGAACCTATCCCAGCTGTCTTCGGGCGAGAGGCGGGGTACACCCTGGACTGGTGGCCAGCCAATCACAGGGCACATATAGACAAACAACCATTCACACTCACATTCATACCTATGGACAATTTGGAGTCGCCAATTAACCTAGCATGTTTTTGGAATGTGGGAGGAAACCGGAGTACCCGGAGAAAACCCACGCATGCACAGGGAGAACATGCAAACTCCACACAGAGATGGCCGAGGGTGGAATTGAACTCTGGTCTCCTAGCTGTGATGTCTAAGCGCTAACCACTCAACCGCCGTGCAGCTCTAATAATATTAAAAACTGTATTTAGAAGCAGGTGTTCTGCACTCTAATTCTACTTTATGGAAATTCACTGAAATTCATGTTCAGGTCTGGAACCAATTATGGAAACACTTATATGCTAGGATTACGTTATGCTAGCCATAGCATTTCAGTATGTGGAATCAAACTATGGAATGGATTGAGTAAGACCCTCAAACAATGCACAACGATGAGCCAATTCAAGACACAATACAAGCAGTTGATGTTTGCTAAATACAAGGATGAAGAGTCTTGAACCAGTCATGATGTGCTATATATATCACTATATTGATACTTACTATGGTACCCATTATGTCATTGGATGCTCATATCACCTCGTACTTCGGTACGCGACAAAAATGAAATAAAAAAATAAAAAAACTTAAATTATATTAGGAAAGCAGGAAGTGAACAAATGTAACAGTTAGTGATTGTAAAAGTACCAGATGGAGGGGTAGGATTTAATAAGCTTTGCTTCTTCCTACTCCTTTTGGACATGTGGAACTGTGAACTGATTATGGGATGCACTCAATTGTAATCTGAGGCATGTTCAAATGAAATTAAACCATTACCATTACCAATTATACCACCATAAACAAGGAATTACATATTTGGTTCCCTAAAATGCCTGCTCAACCATCAAGTATTGGTGTATTTTGACATGAAGGATGCTACAGATGAGTTACTAAGACGTGGGTCGTATGTCTGCAAAAAAATAATGGAATAACCCAATGTCCATGAATGCATCTGGTGTTCTTCACGCTGGAGAGGAGCGTGACGTTTACAGCAACCGTAACCGGTGCAAACAGTTGTTTTCCAAGATAAGATAACTGAGATGTTTGCTTTGACAACGACAGATTGTACAAAACCTATCTATACGTATAATTGTTCCTCTTTCAGGGTGGTTAAATGGTTCCAGACCCGACTGCAATAAGTAGGATTCAACATTAATTTGTTTTTTTTAACATTTATTAGAGCCCTCTAGACATGAAATAACACCCCTATAGTCACCTATCGACAGCATACTTCCTTGCGGCTTTAAAACGGCTTTACACTTGTATTACCCAATGTAGTAGACACAACTAAAATGTACATAAAACTCCCAATAGTGGAGTGACAGTAAATGTGTTCCCTTGGGAACCTTATCAAGAAGTCCAGTGCCTGTCCGACCAAACACCGACATCTAGTGGCCAATGTAGAATAATTCCAATGCTTCTTCTGCCGTGTATTTGTATTCGAGCTTTACATTTTTAGTTCATTTATCCATATTTAATTTAGGCCAAAAGTAAGTAGAATTTGCCTTATTCAACCACAAAAGAGTGATCATTTATTCATGAAATAACTTATCAAAAACCGCCATGTAGCAAGGGAGCGATGCATTTTGCACAATCATGATTTCAACTGCATAAGAATTCCCCCAACTCACAGCTGATTTGTATTGTGTCATATTTATGTCCTGCCTGCTAATTGACTGCTAATTGAGTCAGTGTGTGTGTGTGAGTCAGTGTGTGTGTTTGTGTGTGTGTTTGCTTGCCAAACAGAAATCTCTCCACGGATATCCGGGGGGGCAATGTTCACCACTTAAGGAAAAGCCTGACTTCAGCAGCACAATTTACAGCTGTCCTAATACGTTGTATTGATTTCAATATCTACTGTAGTCTGCATCATGTGATTACCTATGTGGGGAAGGAAAGATTAGTACACCAAGTGTGGTAGAACATAGTGTACCTTACACACACCTGTATCATTGCACCTGTGCCACACTGTCTTGAGTGGGAATACAAAAAAAAAAAAAAAAAAAAGTCGCAGCTCATATACTAACGGTTTGCATAATTTAAAGGCAACACTGACAGAAAATCTATAGTCATTTTGGGCTTTGGCAGTGCCAAGCAGGCTTGTATTGATTGTTGTGTGGACGTGTACACACACGTGTGTTTGTGTGCGTGTAGGCATGCGTTTCTAGATTTATGGTGGAGTCGGGCAAAGAGCAGAGAAGGGAGGGGCGGAAGATGCTGATGGAGAAGAGACCTTGAACCCCGAGGAAACTAAACAAGAGGAGCTAGAGCGAACACACACACAGCAGAGCAGTTTTCATTCGTCCTTTCTGGTTTCCCCTCTTCAATTCTTTTCTCCTTAAGTCTCGGCATGCCAAACACCTGCGAGGCTGAAGGAATTGGAGGGATGGACAGTGGCTGGTTGTACTAAGGGAATATAGACGGGTGTGAAATAGAGCCGTCGCTGCTGAGGTGAAGGGTCAAAAGAGCTGCGGGGCTCAGAGAGAAGCGTTCATATGCTGTGTGACAGCACTGGATTCATTTCAAGGACGTGCGGCTGTAAGTCAGCCATGAATGGAAGCTTGTCAGAGGACTGCGGGTGCATGATGAAGTCTACTTGAGAGAAACATGCGTTATTCCTTCAACAAACACAATATGGCAGACATACTATAGTACCCTATTTTAAGGTTACGCAACTGAATTGTTCTAGGGTCCATTTGTGGGTGGGACGCTATCATTCTTATATTGTGTATAACGTCAACATAAGTGTTGGTCATACTGTATCTTAAAACTCTAAGACTAGTCATAAATAAAGTAATATGGTCATGAATTAAAACAAAGAATCATTACGTCAGGGTATTCTGCCTGCAGCTTCGTTCCCCCACGATGATGCTAAATATGGTTGATGCCGTCTTTTTTGTTGCTCACTACCGCTATGCAGCCTCTCCCCCGCCGTATCTCCGCGGGGATCTCCGGTCGCTCGGCCTAGCGAAGGGGTGCTGAAAGCTAACAGCTGCTCCCGAGTGTAAAGGATGGAGCACGAGGCAAGCTACAAATGTAACAAGATCAACATTCATAAAGGATCCAAAAGGGTAAAAATAGAGTATAGTAGTCCATCTGACGATCAAGGAAAGTGGGACATATTTAGCATTCAAAAACTGGGGTATTTTTAACTGTATATTATTTTTGAAGCCACCATCGACCAGTACAAGCCTGGACTTTTTTTTGCTTTTGATAGAGGGTGTGTTCCGAACAAATGCACGTCATCAAATCCATTATCCCTTATCATTCCCCCATCGTATCAGAATTTGAAACAAAAGGAGGTAAAAGAAATAGGGTAAAAATACAGTATAGTAGTAATACTGTCATAGTACTGTGCAGCATGGGACTAAGTGGCACTCACATTAAGCATGCAAAAACTGGGATTTCTAATTGTATATTATATATATATATATATATATGTATATTATATTAAAATAAAATACGGGCCCATATTTCCAAAATTGACATCCCTTTACATAAAATGTCATGTAGTTATCATTGTAGTTGTGTATCAAATTGTTCAACACAAAGAAATTTACAACCCTACTTATTATAGCTGAAAACCTCATGCGGTTAATTATGGGTTAACTATGGCCAAATGTGATTAATCATGCTTCAATGTTCTAATAGATTGACAGTCCCAATTATTATTAATTTATACATGTATTCAGGCTTCACGGCGGACGAGTGGGTAGCACGCAGGCCACACAGCTAGGAGACCCGAGTTCGATTCCACACTCTGCCATCTCTGCGTGGAGTGTGCATGTTCTCCTCGTGCATGCATGGGTTTTCTCCGGGTACTCCGGTTTCCTCCCACATTCCAAAAACATGCTAGGTTAATTGGCAACTCCAAATTGTCCATAGGTATGAATGTGAGTGTGAATGGTTGTTTGTCTATATGTGCCCTGTGATTGGCTGGCGACCAGTCCAGGGTGTACCCCGCCTCTCACCCAAAGACAGTTGGGATAGTCTCCAGTGCTCTCATGCGGATAAGTGGTAGAAAATAAATGAATGAATGAATGCATGTATTCATTTTTCCACTATGCTATCAATATATAAACTTCTTTGATTGGTGTCCCGTTCCAGTTCCATTTATGTGACTAAATATGGTTCCATGCAATATAAATGTGTCTTTTCCCCACTTTTTAAGAAGAAAATGAACCAAAATCACTTTGAAAAGCAAAACACAGCATCCATGTGTGAAACATAACGTTTCCAAGACATGTCTGTCAAGGTTGGGTCTTTGCCAGAGGCAAGCCCACTAGGACCTGATTCTAGTGCTTTCTGTAACATTTCAATGGGAACACATTGAGATGCTTAACTGGCTTGTATTTGTCATAACAAAGTCAGAACAGACCATCTAGAGTTGTAAAAAAAAAAAAAAGTAAAATAAATGGAGGAAACTGAAATAAGACTTAGTGGATGCCCTCGGGCGGTATTTATTTTTATTTTCACTTTGCAACCTAACTTGATATGATCTCTTTGCTTTTATACTGCTTATTGTTTTCCTATTGACTTTGCAGTGTCTTGGCTTTTATGGCTACGCAGTTGTTTGTGTCGTTCTTTATTGCCGTACATGTTTGGTCCCTTCTGTCTAGGAGATAATAGAATGGTTTAAACCCTGACTGCTTATCCTATTTTCTACAATATGGATAATAAACTGGCTGAGCCTCAACTGGCTTTATGAAAAATAAAGTCTGACTAGAGTAGATCATTTTTTTTTATTTTTCAAAAAGCACACGGTTTGATCCGAATAGTTGCATTATTCTGGTACCGGCAAACCTGGAATTGAATTCAAGGATACTACTTATGATATACTGTACAGCAAAACTGTATTGATGACAATATAGTGAGAAACTTGTCACTTCCTGGTTGCTCAGTACATTATAGCTACTGTACGTTGAAAACAATCATGAGAAAAGCAAATTTTACACTGAAAAGCGACTCAATTTACTTAATTTGTTCATTTTAATCATGATTTTTAGAGGAAAGGACTTAACTCTTTTGACCAGAAGGGAAACTAAACACAGCATTCTTTCATGTTTCACTATGTGGCCCTCAGTAGAAAACTTTGTGACTCCTTAGGGAAACCCGTTCCAGCCGCTTGTATCTGTGATTTCGCTCATTTGGTCACAATCCGAAGCTCATGACCAAAGGTGAGGGAGGAACGTAGATCGACCGGTAATTCAAGAACTTTGCTCTCTCTTCACTACGATGGTCCATCTCACGCCCCAGCCTTTCCCTCATTCGTCAACGAGATCCCGAGATACTTGAACTCCTCCACCGGGCCGCCAACACCAACCCATGCTATCATTCCTTAATGCATGCAAGTCTGCAGACTTGGATAGCTCATCATTCATTTAAGAAACAAACAGTGGAGTCCATTGTTGGGGGTGAAGATGGAGGACTATAGAGGTATGAGAACAAGTGTTTAGGTTGGGATGAAATTAAACTGGACCAAGGCCAGCCATCCAGCTCGAGAAACAGAGAAACAAGAGAAACGACCCGCCTGGCGAATGGCCTTCATCTCTGCCTCTACGTGGGGTGTAAATCTGTCCCTCGCACCTCGGACCCATCCACACACAGTCATGATTTAAATAGCTCTTGTGCTCCTCTAAATGCCCCTTAACTCAGCTGAGGGAGCAGTGACAGTCAAAGAGAGAAGACGAATGCGGAGGCAGACAAATGTCTCTGCAGCCTATAAAAACACAAAGTCAAAATGAAGTTGGGTTTCAACTCTGTCGCCCTCTTAAGGTCATCTCATTTAACTCATCTCCTGCAAACATGATAGACTTTCAGTTTTGTGTTAATTTATCCTGGTCCGCTCAGCATGCATCGTAACCCGTGATACGCTTGGCTCTGCTCTTCAATACTTGATGAGCTTCCTGATGGGGAAGAGCTGGCAACAGAATTCCCACCAGCACGGCTGGATCGCCATCCAGAGCTGCAGCACATTGGCCAGCTGTGTTTGTTTTCCTGATGAACGCAATTAGTCTGAGTACACAAACCTCGCAATACACACAAAAACCCGCATTCAAGCAATGCTTTACTTTTTTTTTTTTTCCTATAGATAACCAATTAATCTTTGTTATTTCTAACAGCAGCAGACCAATTTTAAGGCAGCCCACTAAATCACAATCACGGCTATGCACTGACGCAAGAATACTATTTTTACTCTCCTGCAAAGTCCAAACTTCCAAAGAGCAATGAAGCAAATGTTTGCAAAGAGGTTGGAAAATGGCAGGCAAAGGTGCCATCGCGTTAGCCAAGGCTTTTAAGAGGTTTAAGGCATTGACCATATAATTGCTAACTCCCCCGGTTGGAGTCAAACTAGGGAACTTTGCCACCCACAAACTTTGACCCTCAATTACTCTGATAATAAAAATAAGAATAAAAATACAACGACAACTTTACATGTCACCTGTGCAGTCATTCACTTGGTACTACATCAAATCCTCACGAAAATAAAAATTATTTTTAATGAGGGAGGTACAGCCGCTTCCGGCAAACGACTTTTTAAACCTTGGCGGCACATGCAATGTTGACAATAATAATAATTTATGCATAATTCTCATACTAAATGTTGTACACATTCAATGTTTTGGTGCGACCGCACGGTGGTCAAGTGGTTAGCATGTTGGCGACCTGGTTTTGAATCTCTGCTTGGTTATTTCTGTGTGGCTTTTGCATGGGTAGGTTTTTTCCGGGTACTCCGGTTTCTTCCCACATTCCAAAAACAGCTAGTAGGTGACTCCAAATTGTGAGTGTGAATGGTTGTTTGTCTATATGAGCCCTGTGATTGGCTGGCAACCAGTCCAGGGTGTACCCCGCCTCTTGCTCAAAGAAAGCTGGGATAGGCTCCAGCATACTTATCCTAATTAAGATAAGTGGCATAGAAAATACATGGATATTATGGTGGATCATTTCTGTTCAAATTGTTAGAAGGGTAAAATAATGAGAATAAACTAATAATAATATTATGAAAATAAAATGTCATAGGGTTGGTTGTACTTTGTTGGAGAAGGTAGAAAAAATAAGTCAAGCAAACATAAAATCAACAAAGGAACAGGCAAATGCTATTTAAATATTAAAAAAAAAAAAACTAATTAGCAGCACAAACAATTTTCCTCCCTAATTACCGCATGCCATTTGGACAATCACCAGGTAACCCCCGGTATAATTACGGGATGACCTTGAGGCTGGCAGTTGGTCCAGTAACCTCGCAGCCAAAAACCTGTCACATCCTGCTCCTTCATTGATGGTAACCTAACTGGTTTAACACACCATCACACCATCTGCCACCAGTTTAGACCTTCCCCTGCCTCAAACACTCTCATGTGCACACATCGACATTGTGAGAGCTTCTATCTGCCTCCCCCGGGTGTCTCGGACCAGCCTTTGTTGCTGGCCGGCGCCATCTCTGCCATCATATCAGCTAACCCTAAGTGTGTGGTACTGATAGCATGCCCGGGACAGCTCGTTTTATCTTGTCCACCCTGGCCAGACTCTGGGTCTCTGGGTCTTCTGGCACCTCTGCGTGGCACTTCTGGCAAAGTTGTCCTGCTCCCTAGTTAATGCCCTCACCACGCCCATCCTTTCCGTGTGGGAGTCAGACTAATGACTGACACCGTCAGAGGCGGAGTGAAGATGAGCAATATAATAAGACCAGGAAATGGAGCGAGGAGATTGAACAAACCAGCAGGAATGGTAGCGCGCACACCCCGTAAGAGCTAGCAAATGGAAAAAAAAAAAAAAAAAATCAATTCACAGAGTATTGCATTTGTTGTTTGGAACTTTTGTTACTGAGCAGAGTAACTCCAATGATTAAGCCACACATGGACATCAATGTACTTTTCACGTTATAGTGGCAAACAATTGCAAAGCTGCAATATTTCTTGACTACAATTAAATGGGTTCCTTCATTCTTCAATTCTTGGCAAAACAAATAGTGTCAATCTTTAGTCCCTGGCTACTTCGCCGTTTTAATATCGTGATTCGAATTTTACTCGATCGTGTTTTTTCCAGAATATATTAATATAGATGCTGTTTCATGGTTGAATACGGCCTACAGTCATCCCTTGCGATATCACTCTTCAGTTATCACGCCCTCTCATACATGTCTCATGGTAGACTATGGTCTATTATTAGCCAAAGCATACTGAAATACAAGTGATATGTAGTATTCTGTTCACTAGGCAGTAGTGATGACACAAAACATTGATACAATGCCATATTTTCTCTGATCATGTTCCCCTTGGCACCAGGGGGGCCCAAAAATAGTTCATTATTAAAAGGGGATCATAAAATCATCTTCCTTTAATTTCGACAAGGACTTTATCAGCAGGACTTCCAGGTAACACATAAGTGGGCTCCAAGTGAGGGAGCAGTCAGGTGGTCATCACGTTCGATGAATTCTATTATTTTGGGAGATATTTGTTCAGCACTAAAAGCGCTACATAGTGTCTGCATTTTCTGAGGCATATATCACTCTGGATGCTGGCGTGGGGGTGGAGCTGATCGGATAGTCGAGCTGATTTGCGTTTTAAAGCAAGTATTGTCCGAAATCGATGCTGTGCTTTTTCACTGATATCAGCCGATAACCGATCTGTGACCGATTGATCGGTGCACACAAGGATTCAAACAATCACGTTCAACCTTGACCTTGAACGGTACTAGTGCCAGAATTGACTTCAACCAGCCCAAACAAGTGTGAAGGCACCATTGATGAGTTTGAGAAATTGCATATATTTAGACATTTATTTTAAATATTACTATTATATAGAATAACTTGTTCCTGTTTCAAAAATATATACATTTTATGGATATATATTTTGTAATCAAAGAAGTGTGTTTATTGCTGTAACCACTACAGCCTTGAAGTGCCTGTTTGGAGGATATGTTTGCAAAAAAAAAAACGCTGCAAAGTTGCAATCAGACAATCAGCATATTTTGACCTCCGCTGTGAAGGCACCCTTGGAACCAAACTTTCTTTTTTCTTTGACCCATGCAACATTTTTCCGTGTGTAGTTAGCACTCCTAGCTCCCAGGAGGGCCGTAATCATGGCTGTAAAGGCGCCCCGTTAATATCCCAGAACAAACACACAATAAAGCAGCTGCTTTTACAACAGCACTCAACCAACAGTCGTCGCCCTCCGTAGCGCAACGTGCTCTATATATTGACTGCAGGTTCCTGGTGTGGGAGCAGTATATACCGTCCATACAAAAGAGGAAAGTAAATGCAATCAACTATCAGATGTCTTTTATTAGGCATTATGGGCAAATGTAGACATAGACATAGACATTGTTGCTTAATATGCTTGTAAAGGCAGCTGGATGGCTTATTGTATAAGATGTGCACACTAAGGAGTATCAAGTCCCCCAAGGCCTTTTAGGCGGATGAGTGGTTACTGCGCAGGCCTCACTGCTAGTTCAATTCCACCATTGGCCATCTCTGTGTGGAATTTGCAAGTGTGTGTCTGTCCGTGTGTGTGATGCCACCACAGAAGGTCAGCAGTGATGGCAAAGAGGAAAAGTGTGATGATAACCATAGAACCAGAAATGTAAACCTGTGCATATGGATGTAAATGAAGTAATGCAAAATGTTATCGTACACATGGCAGGTACAGTTAATAAATGTTATATAATATAATAGCGGGCTGCACGGCGGTCAAGTGTTTAGCGCGCAGACCTCACAGGTAGGAGACCTGAGTTCAATTCCACCCTCAGCCATCTCTGTGTGGCATTTGCATGTTCCCCCCGTGCATGTGTGGGTTTTCTCCGGGTACTCCGGTTTCCTCCCACATTCCAAAAACATGCTAGGTTAATTGGCGACTCCAAATTGTCCATAGGTATGAATGTGAGTGTGAATGGTTGTTTGTCTATATGTGACCTGTGATTGGCTGGCGACCAGTCCAGGGTGTACCCTGCCTCTCGCCTGAATAAATAATATAAATATAATAATATAATAGTGTAAAAATATTCCATTCCTAACAATGACCTCTACTTCACCTCCTGCATTGGTACTTTAACACTGTGAACAGCGCCCCCTGTGAGCACTAAATGTTTGCGGTGGGTGCAATATCCCTTAAAAGGTGTGCTAAGTAAAGGTCATCATGACTTGACGGTTGGGCGGCCTAATGGCTGTCACACTGGTGACAAATAAACAAGGCACGTTGTTTACAAGGTTGATGGACACACACACACACACACACAAACACACACACAGCGTTACATAAAGAGTCATGGTCATGCTTGAACTGTGAGTTAAGGATGAGACTGTCCATTAGCACTGGTCCAAGCTCTGTTTCAGGCTTAATGAAGTGTAGAGGTAGAGAAAAAGAGGGCTGATTAATGAAAGGCCAAGAGAGGAAATGTTGGAATGCATAACAGAAGGTAAGAAAGGAAAATGGAGGTGATTATTTGTTTCTGTTTTTAAAGCTTGTGGTCTTATCATTCATGTTTGTAGTGGATCTGGCAACCTGTGTCCATTGTTTACTGCTCTGATTACAGTCAAACCTCGTCTGCAGGTGGAACTCAGCAGCAGTGCCGGGCCCCTTTAAAGACTACAAAGACTACAAACAGAAATGTAGTCAGTCACCTGTGCAGGGTCACGCGGCGAGCATTACGCATTAGTGCTTCTGTACTCAGGCTAAAACCTGGCAATGTTTTAAAACGCAGCAGCGTGAATGGCGCTGCAGAGATGGCGGGGGAGGCGTGCAGGCGGCGTGGGTGTTCATTAAAGCCGGCAGCAGCAGTCACAGGGAGAAACAAGGCCATAAAGGCAATTAATCTGGCCATAAACAAGCCAATGGACCTGTCCGACACAGCCACGAGCACACGGCATGGCAGCGGCATCATGGGAGGAGGGAAGATGAGCCTCTTGTTCCTCCCCGTTCTCATTATCTTTCTGCATCACTCTTGCAGATAAATCCAAAGATATTTATTTCTTTAATTCAAATTGTCTTTTGGTGTCTGATTAGGGCAGGGTGGCCCAACGTTTTCCACTGAGGTCCGCATGGTGAACAATGAAAGGATGCAAGGGCCAAGATGCAGGCAGCCGTGTCCAAAGTGCGGCCCCTTGACATATTTTAAATATATATTTTAACAAGAAAATTACATTTTATGGCTGCACGGCGGACAAGTGGTTAGCGCACAGGAGTTTGCATGTTCACCCCGTGCATACGTGGTTTTTCTCCATGTACTCCGGTTTCCTCCCACATTCCAAAAACATGCTAGGTTAATTGGCGACTCCAAATTGTCCATAGGTATGAATGTGAGTGTGAATGGTTGTTTGTCTATTTGTGCCCTGTGATTGGCTGGCGACCAGTCCAGGGTGTACCCTGCCTCTCACCCGAAGACAGCTGGGATAGGCTCCAGCACCCCCGCGACCCTCGTGAGAATAAGTGGTAAAAAATGAATGAATGACTTACATTTTATAATCCTAAGCTAAAATATTAAAAGAAAGAAGTTGGAATTCACAAAAAAACTCTATTAAAGAATATTGAAAGAACCAATGAAGACAAACTGAATTTTAGTAGCATAAAGTTGAAATAAGAAAAAAAAGATGTTGATGACCTAAAAGCGAAGAAAAACAACAGATAGCGTTGTCATTTTTGGAAAATTGGGTTGTACACAAAGCTATAATAACTAACATTTTAAATGCTGTATAGAATAAAGTCAAAATATGATGTAAATACGATGGATGGAATATGATGGATTTTCTATTTATTCTAAAAATATCACAATTTTCAGAGAATAAACTCATCATGTTAATAGGAAAAATAATGTCATTTTAGCAGCATAGACTTAAAATATTAATGTAAAAATATTTTTTATTAAAAACACAGCTTAATGTTGAAATTTGGAAGTTTGAAAACTGGGTTTTAAATATAATGAGAATAAAGTCATAATATTACAAAAACAAAAATTCCAAGGTTAGAAGAAAGTTTACATTTTGATCCAATGAACCACAATAAACAAGGGTTTATTAAAGTTTATTATAGTATATTATACTATAACAACATTTTCCTCTTCATACATTCACGTTATTCAAGTAGAATTACTGCTTTTTCCATTTATAGTTATCTTCTTAAATGATATTTTGTATAATGTGCTGCGGGCCAATTAAGAAACAACAACGGCTCGCAAATGGTCCCCAGGCCGTACTTTGGACCCCCCCTGAAATAGGTTGTGTTACCAATAACACAATCCCATTCTAATATTATAAACACCATTGATATCATCATACACAGTACACTATCCTGTCATCAACAGATGAATGCGTGGGGACACGGTGTATTAAACAAAATAAATATGGTCATTTGCCCAGCTGGAGTCATTTGCTGATCGTAGGCTGCGTACGATTACAGGTGAGGTAAATATCAATGTTGTGAAATATCACCTTATTATCTCTTGCAGTAGACTTTCCATCCAACATGGAACATTAAGCATACTGTTACTGTCTGGCTGACGTATTTATTTCATTTAACTTTTCAATATGATGTGAATTTCTCATCCATTTAAGAGAGTATAGTATAAGTATAAGACGACACTGAATATAATTTCATATAAAAGTATTTTTGAGACAAATGAATCTTGTTTTGAATGTCAGAGGAATAACAACGGGTAGATTGCAGTAAAAAGCAGGATATCATACTTCATAGAAGCTTGACTAATAGATACATTATATTGGTGAGCATTATTTTAAAATTAGCATCGTTGCTTGCATCCATTAATTACTACACCCCGGATAAAAGGCCTGTAAGACTTCCTATATTAAATCTTCCATTCCAGTAAGTCTGCTAATATTAACAAAGCATTATGAACCATAGTGGCTGTGAACTGAGACTACAGTCATCCCTTGCAAAATGTATCCTCTCATGTTTTTTCCAAAATATATAATGTAAAAACATATAATATATTATATTTATATATAATATAAAAATATAATATAATTTAATAAATTATAGCATAACATGGCCTAATATTAGTCAAAACACATGCATATTTAAGCTAATGTTATGTATTATTTGTGAAGCATGCAAAATGAAGCATGTTCAAGCACAAAAATGGCAGAATGAACTAAAGTAGAAATACATATAATGCGTTCAAAGATGATGTAATATTCTACACTGGTCACTAGATGTCAGTAAAGTTACTGTAATGTTGTGTGTGATACACACAATCACAAGACTTTTATTGCAGAAATAATTCCTAATAAAAATCCATAATAAAAACAGAGGCGCTGAACTCCAACGCTGTTCCCTTGACGTCACTTCCTGTCTGCCACTCACTCCTCCCCCTTAGGGAACACAATTATTTCCACATACAAGCACGAGTGTTATTCGTGTCTTAAATGGCTCATTTACTCTTACATTATTATGTCTACTATATTGGGTAATACGGTGACTATAGGGGTGTTATATCATGTCTAGGTGGCTCTAATAAGGTTAAAAATCGTATGTAGAAGGTCGTAAACATGGTTTATGTGTTCTAACTAAAACAAATAAAATTCATAAATAAGGAATCCTATTTAGCGCAAAATGTGTGGAACCAATTAACTGTGATGATTAACCAATTAACTAGTAACTGATGATGTGGCGGAAGCCCCCCTTCCATGTCTGAGATAGATCCCGCATGACTGTTGATCAGTAGCTGTTTTTAATTAGCAACATAGTTAGACAACATGGGAAGTGAAAGGCATATTTTGCCAATCGTATGGCTTCAGGGAAATTTCAAGGGTCTTTAGAGGGTTCGATTCCACCAGTGGAGCGTTCATATTTCCCAATATTGGTCTTTCATGTGAAAATATAACACAATGGTGCAGCATGACTGTCGACAGTTGGTGCTGCTGTAGCAATAGAGTCCAAATGGGCTCAGTAGTTAACTGATAAATATACTGAGTAGGACTGTACCACACATTTTGTATTAAGTCTAACCTTTTTTTTTTTTTTTTTTTTAACTGTGTACTAACCAATGAATGTTGTATTTTGGTGTGTCTTTTATTCTGTTTACTTGCTCTATTCAACTTCATTCTTTTGTAAAGTGTCTTTGAGTATCTTGAAAAGCGCTATACAAATAAAATGTATTATTATTATTATTATTAACCTATATCCTGTGAACAGATGTTTCACACTGTCATGAAAATAGCATATTATTTTTTTCATCCCGATATATATATGTGTGTAATATATGCACTTTGACGTGCGATGAAGGTCAGGCACTTTCAACATAGAAATGGATCAGACTGCTCTGTGGTGGTGATTTAGATCTTCTCCTCGCAACTCAACAAAAACATCAGATTCATAGTAAATTCATGTGTGTGCTAAATCTCCACGTGTGTGAATTTATAGCTCGGAGCTGCACAGATGATTGGGGATGATGAGTTGCATGCCTCCGCCCTATTGAGTAATAATGAGAGTGCTGTGATTGCCTGCGCTAAGAATAGTCAGGCTGCTTGCTGGTAGTGGGCTTGTCAGTGTGCCATGTAGCCGGCGGCGACACTTTAACTAGATTCATCACTACAGGAGGAGAAGGTGCAACAATGCTGAGGAGACAAACAGGCACAAAGACACAAGTCCGGCATCATTCTCCAGCGCAAGTATGGCAAAGACACCGAGACACTCAAGGACAGTTTGAGTCCTCAGCTTTTGTCAGACTGTGCAAAAAACATTTAACATCATCAAAGGTCAAGAATGGACTGGAAAGACGACGCTCCCGAAACACTTTCCCTGGCATCCAATTATCTTTTGTTAAAAAAACATCCCTCGCCATTATTTCCAGGAAGTGTGACATTATTGAGGGTTAGGGAGCCCTGAAAGTATTAAAGTCGTCCCAGTGGGCCTTTTACACAGTTAGCCTGTCCTTCAGGGGAGTGGAAGTAATGCACGTTAATAAAAATATTATAATTTAGTTATGAAGGTTAAGAAAAGCATCCTTGTAAGGTTTCAAGGTAGATACAGGTGCATGATGTATTTTTACAGAAAACAAATGAAGGGTAAAAGTTAGACTTAACGCAATAACGTTTGCAAAGTAACACAATAACTTAAGCAAATGTGTGTCTGTCTGTGTCGGGTCAGCAGTGATGGCAAAGAGGTAAAGTGTGATGATAACCATAGAACCAGAAATGGAAACCTGTGCATATGGATGTAAATGAAGTAATGTAAAATGTTATTATACACATAGCAGGTACAGTTAATAAATGTTATATAATATAATAGCACCGCCTCTGCACCAGAACTGATTTTTTTTTTTTTTAATTCCATAACATCCTATGAGAATTGTATTTTTTATGTGAACTACTGCAAAGCAAAATGCAGTTCAAATTAGTTTTAGGCTAGATTTTCACATGCATGAAAATCCACACCGGACTAATTAATGTCCTCGGTGAAGGATATTTCACTTGTAGTGGATCTGTCTCGAGCGGGACCCGTGCTTCATTTAAAGCGGAGCATTTGGGAGCATTGAGTGGATGTCACAAAGACAGAAGGGACAAGTAGCCGTCTTATCCTGCCGCTCGTGTCCTGACACTTGGGGACAGATGCCAGGAATAAATCAGCGACTACGGCAACTATAAGCAAACAGTCTGGAACAGTAGGATATACTGACAGGTGTTGGAAAGACGGGGTGATAGACTGTAGTGCAGGGGCGTCAAACCCATTTAGTTGTGGTAATAATTTAATCATCATATTATAACACATTTGATGATTTACTAATATTAGTTATTATGAAGCACAAGATAGGGTCTTCCAGACGAGACTTTACTACGGAAAAATTCATAAACTATATGATAATCTTGTCACGATTGGGCTTCACCCCCTCATGACAGCTCTTAGTTTTCCTCAGTTCCTAGTTCATGCCCTTATTTTGTATTTACTTCCTGTGTTGCTCTGTTCTGTTTTCCGTTGCGTTCCATTATCTCCCCACACCTGTTTCCCATTTTCTGTGATGTCTATTTAGTTCAGGTGCACGCTCCTTTCATTGTCGGGTCATTGTCGTTTTTTCTGTTGGACTTGCTAGTGTGTCGTTTTGCCGCATTGCAACAATAAATACATTTTTACCTGCAATTGGGTCCTCATCTCTGCATCCTGGATTCGAACCGTAAAGCTCTCAAGCCGGAACGTGACAAATCTGTTGCAATCTAGAAATATCATTTCGACTACGTCACACTCTTCTGCATTCTGTGTGTATGCTAGCGGGCCCCGGCTCCTCCCACTGAGACAAAGTGACAAAAGGGCTCACTCTGTTTATGCCATTGTTCTAAGGAACAAATGTGCCAAGGTGCTGAAACCAATGCCCAGAATGAACTACTTGATTGGAGGCAATATATATATATATATATATATATATATATATATATATATATATATATATATATATATATATATATATATATATATATATATATATATATATATATATATATATATATATATATATATAGTATAATTGTATTGTACTAGATGTTGTGTCACTGATACTGAAATGAGAAACAGAGGTCATCCTATAGGTCATCTTATATTTAAGCTACTCTACTGGCATCGGATTGTGTACCTAATGAAATGGCTGGTAAATGGTGTGTGTGTGTGTGTGTGTGTGTGTGAAGAGATTGGTCTGGACTTGTGTTAGTGTGTGTTATTCATCAAAAAGAACCCACCTGAGGCTCTGAGTGACGGGTACATGGGTAACTGTCACCGGCTCACAGCTGATGAATATTCACAGCAATCTTGCTGCATTATTCAGCATGCACTCATACACACACACACACACACACACACACAGGGGCTCATTTTGTACATGTGAAAACACACACACCTCCGGAACAGAGAACATTTTTTTTTTGCTTACTCAAACAGGCAAATGAAACAAAGCCTGGAGCAACCTAAAGGGGTGACCTTGACTTGAAAAGGCACCCCGATAAAGGTACATTTCCATGGCCATGATTCATTTTACAACATGTGGCTTTAGGTGGTTCATTGAAACAATCGCCAGTTCTGCGTTTGAATGCAGTCTTTTAGCTTTTGTGTGTGTGTGTGTGTTTGTTTTTGTGAATTATGAGGACATTTGACAAGAATACACGCAACACTATGAGGACATTTTGAATTATGAGGACAGGGTCGGTGTCCTCATAATTACGTAAAAACGTAGAAGTGCTTCTATGGGTCTAAAAAGCTGAAAAACAAATTTTCTCCAAAAGTCCTCAGAATACACATTTACCAGGATTTGTGTAAAACCTGTGTATCGCTCCAGCACCCCCGAAGCCAAGTCCTGGTACTGCACCCCTGATTAATAATTCACACTTGTGTAAATTTTAAAGTTTCTGATTGGCCGCCGGGCGAAAGGTACCCACAATTACCAATTGTGACAGAAAAGTTGTGTATTTGCTTCATCCTGATTGGTTGACTGGTTCTCGTAATGTAGGGGGTTAGGGGGTTAGGGTTTAGGGTTTAGGGTTTAGGGTTTAGGGTTAGGGCAGGGTTAGGAGGTTAGGGGGTTAGGGGGTTAGGGGGTTAGGGGGTTAGGGTTAGGGGTTAGGGTTCGGGGGGGTTAGGGTTAGGGGTTAGGGTAAGGGGTTAGGGCTAGCGGGGTTAGGGGGGTTAGAGTTAGGGTAGGGTTAGGGGTTAGGGTTAGGATTTAGGGTTAGGGGTTAGAGTTGGGGTTAGCAACCTAAAGGGGTGACCTTGACTTTAAAAGGCACCCCGATAAAGGTACATTTCCATGGCCATGATTCATTTTACAACGTGTGGCTTTAGGTGGTTCATTGAAACAATCGCCAGTTCTGCGTTTGAATGCAGTCTTTTAGCTTTAGTGTGTGTGTGTGTGTGTGTGTGTGCATGCATGTGTTTTACAGTAAAGGCCCTGGAGAGCAGTCAAAGAGGTAGCAACTTCCTTCTAACTTCTGAATAAAACATTCCATTTGTAGCCAACAGCGGAGCGCCATAAATCACCTCCTCGCTGCCCGCCGAGCCTCAGGATGAGATGGGATGTACGTGGCGGAAGCAGAAAGAGATGCAGGTTGTAACAGTGAAAGATGTTTGAGGAGAGAGCGAAATGAACCAGATGTGGCGAGGCTTGTCAATTTTCGGGGGTTGCAAAAACACACAAAAAGTATTTTGACACAAAGCCTTCAGGCTGAAAGTTGCAAATAGACAACTTTAAAGACTTTTTTCCACCAAATACAGTCGGTTATCAGACGCCCTGGTTGTCATGTGCCCAAATGTCGTTTTGGTACACAGGTTCGGCTGTCGTACAATATTGCACGAAAGAAACAAGTCGGTTTGACCTCTCCGCTGAATGGAACGCCCAAACCATTGTCCAAACTTTTTCACCCCAAGCGCCACATAGTGAAAGATGAAAGGATGCAACTTGGATGCCACTTTGATATTTTTCTGTTTTTTTTTTTTGTTTATTATTTTCTAAATATTTCAACTTTCTTCTTAAACAACCTCAATGCATTTTTTTCTTGTCACATTATGACTTTATTTCCATGACATTCTAACCTTTTCCCTAAAGTTATTTTCAAAAAATTCCAAATGTATTTTTCTCATTTTAAAACTTAAAAAAACAATTTTTAAAATTTTATATTTCAAATATACGTATGTTAGTAAAATAGCTTTATTTTTTCCTCATTATATTCATTCTAGGAAAATTGTTTGTAATTTTAATATTTTCTTACAACTGCAGCTGCTTTTTTTAATTTGGTGTTTTTTGTCCAGTTATTTCAACTTTCTTCTGACTTTAATACCATAATATTTTGAGTTTTTCTGCAGCCTTATTTTCTACAAAATTATTCTTTTGTTTGTATTTTATAAAATAATGACTTTAAATAAAATAATGTGTGTCTTAAAAAATGACACTTTTATGCAACTTAAATTATTTATTTTTATTATATTACTTATAACTTTTCCTCCTAGCATTTTTCTCCTAATATTTTGACTTAATTCTTGTAAAATTACTTTAGATTTTTTAGATGAAAAACTGTCGCGGGCCACAAACGGACACACATTGGACACCCCGTCCCCTGTCAGCCATAGCATATCAGTTCGGCACTACTGGCTCAGCATCTATTATTATTATATATATATTCTGAAAGGTAATCTAACATAATCTCTCATAGTATTACTGATGCCCAGTGACCAAAATAGTATATATAATGTGTCTTAATGTCTATAGTGTCTATAATGTGATTTTTGAGTAATAAGAGGCCATAGTCAACCACGAAACAGTGATCATCTATGAATTGCTATGAATATAGCAATTAAGGACTGTATTTATGTAACTGGCATGTAATCACGTTGCTGATTAGAAAAGGTCCAAGCAGAGATTTATAAAATGTCACTGGGACTGTGCATCAAGAAAATAATGAAAACCATATTTTTCACAATATCAAATGCAAAATGAATTGATTTTCAGTTCCTATGGGGAGAAAGTAAACAGAGTGAGCAGGTAGTAAGGGAGGTCCCATATGGATTATCTCTCCAAGGGGTGGCTCACTGCACCACACATCCAAAACTCATGTTGTATTTGGCTTTCAAGTGGGTATAAAAGCTGTTTGAGTATTTGTCTTAAATATTGAGAACGCCTGCCTTTGGTCATTGCGAAGAGATTGGAACATTTTTACACATGAATCACCAGCAAATATGACCCTGCATGGTGTCAATGATAAATGTGTGATTCAGCATTGTTGTACGCTCACATAAACAAAGCAATAGTGATGTGGATTTGGGGCAGGGCAGTCAGCCCAATTCTGTTTGCCAAAACTAACACAAAGCCACATTCCAAATATCAGCCAAAAGGGCAAAAGCAAAACTAGCAAATTAACATCTGGTGATGCTGAAGCTCAGGTCTGCTCTATCAGATCTTAATCATCTTTTGCATGAACGTTCCACCAACAGTTCCAGGTTCGGACTCCACTGTAGAATAGATTAGCTAGCATTGCATCCTTTTACCACAGCGGACCTACTTTGGAGTCAATGAGACAGTTAAAAGGCTCTCTTGTTGCTTTGAGGCAGAGAAAATGTGACATTTATCTCTGCTAGAAGTTACGCTCCTTATGTTCGTGGAATGACCACTGTGGGAGTAAGCAGGGCATTAGTCATAAAATGTTCTGAAAGGAGAACATGGACGGACAAGTACAGCGGAAATAGATCAGTCGATATCTGGTGTTCAGATCTGGCCTTTTAACAGGGCAAAGTTCACCCACATTCTTTTCTTCTACTAGCTGTGAAATGATGCTAACAGTCTCAAGTCATGTTTACCATTTAATAGAGGAGCATGATAATTATCAGGAAGATATTATGGAATTATAACGAGTGGAATGGCTTTGGATTTTTAAAGAATAGCACAAAAACGACAGATGTGACTATAGTACCGTTTAGCTTTGTACCCGGAGTTTTGAAAACAATATGCTAAGTCTGAAATCAGTCTGAATGCCATCGTTATGATATTTTGAGTATGGGATTGTTTATTTTTCCAAGCTAACAGAGAATTTTCATCTGTGCTGGAAAAGACGTGTCATTTATTTTATTTTGTATTATTGATCGGACCAAAGACTGAGACCTTTTCATTGTTATATTGTATATAGACAGATGGATGATTATTGTCATTGAACACGGCATACAATCAAACTTAGCTTCGTGGCTCCACTTCCATTTCTAGCAATATTAAAACAAATTAAAGCTTAAATGTTTCACATGTATTAGCTATAAAGAATATAGATATAAATATCGATCACATCTTCATTCAGCAAGGCTTTATTTGGTTTGTGTCTGAACAATACATACCATAATTTCCGGTGTATTAGCTGCTGCATTTGTCTCAAACTTTGAACTCTGCGGCTAATTTTGGCCATGTTCTAATCTTGTCGCGTCTGCTTGTCTTCAGAACTATTACTAATCATTTAAATACTGTGCCACTAGTAAGTCAGTGAAGAAACAGTAGCCCTTTCTTTGTCAGGAAGCAATCGCAAGCTGTAAGAAAACTCACATAATCGTAGGAGGTCATTACTCAATATAACAGTGTGACTCACAATGTCATCTTAAAACAAACACTAAAATCATCATGCAGCAACTAAAGTGACTCCCGAGTCACTGAATACAGCGGTATCACAATCCACCATTCCGTCTGAATGCTGTAAATCCCAGCATCAAGGCTGGATTTTGAACATATTTCCTATACTATTGTTGGATCTCTGAGACTTCTTTAAAATGGTTGAAAATACAATCATATGGGATCTTTTTGCATTATATCCTGCAACATTCTGGCAAGAACACATTCCAAAGTGTTGCACACAAATAAAAGCACCCATGACATCAAAGTATTGTGCAATCTGCATCAGGGGCAAAAGTCGGTTCCTGTGCCAGGTGGATTTTTAGTAGCGGGTCGCTGACTCCGCACAGGCGTCAAACAACATGTGTGTTCCCCTTGGCTGAGGGAATGAGGAGGGATGGGGGTGTTTAACAGCTTGCTTCTGTTCATCTCACCATCTGTCTGTGTACCTGTGAGTGTGAGCGCACGGGGCCGAGGTAATTTTATGCCGGATTCCCCGGTGGATTTTTGCCCGCTACCGTGTCTCCCAGCCTCCCCTAATAGCTTGCCTGTAAATTTACAGCCAAGCACATGCGGGTGCATTTAGCCGGCGTGTCGTATATTAGGATGCTCACAACAAGCGTGGACACGGCTGCAGATGCAAACACTTGCACAGGACAATAAATTACGGCTTTGGAGCTAGACGCTGGCATGCAACTGAATAAAAGACAGCTGTTTGTCTTTTAACTATTTGTTTTGCTTTTATAGAGCACATACTTACTGCCTGAGTTCGCCTCCACAGTCAGTATCTTATTAATGTTTAAACAATTCCACTTCTTAAAAGCGGAGCAAACTATGATCACAGCTTTTCTCTTCTTGATTTGATTATCCATTCCTCCATCCATCTTCTTCTGCTTAGCCGAGGTTGGGCCGTGGAGGCAGCCCAGACTTCCCCAAGGGGGTGTTGGGTAGGCATCCTGACTAGATGCCTGAGCCACTTCATCTGGCTCCTCTCAGTGTGGAAGAGCACCTTGGGCTCTACTTACATAGACCAGGCGTAGGCGCGGCGCACCTGCCCTGCACCGGAACTATGCCGTGCCAACTGGGTGTGGCCAGTGCACTTTTCAATTTTCATCAGCAGGGCATTCCGGCGCAGCGAAGCGCACCCACGCCTCAAAGGAGGAGGGGAGAAGGTGTGAGAGTGTTTAACACAACTGAGTGTAATCTTAACCAATCAAATGAACACCTCTCATTGCTTTGAAATGCACAGGGCCCACTGGACTGTGCATCAGAAGACACAATACACATCACCATGTACGCCACCTCAATGGGTCATGTCATCTGTTCCTGACAGTTACATTAAACACAGCAGCAGGTTAATCCAGGTCTTGTGCTTGTCCTAAACCTGCAACTAGATAGATAAATAGGAGAATCTTTGATGATATATTCTCGGTATCTGTTTCCACAAAGTCTGTGCTGCGTGTTGGTTCATTTGCATACTAAGAGTGATTGGATGTTGGGGTGGAGGCTTCCAGCACAGCCACAGAGATGAGCAATGAGCAGAGCTGTCTTGTGCTTTTTCTGGCGGAGTTTTACTTCTAAAATGTTGATTCGGCGGGCCGAGACATTTATTTAGAAAGTCATAAACATGTTTACTATGCTGTAACTAGGAAAATATTCTATTTATTAATATTGAATCCTACTTTGCAGGAGGATCTTTGACGGAAATGTTTGCAGTCATTTCTCAAGAAACAGAAGAGGGCTCCTGTCATATAAAAGATGTGCGACACGTAATTACATAGTCCTTCTGTTTTAATTTAGGACTTTATTACTTTATTCATGACTGCCATGTGGTGGCATTAATGTTTGAAGCTATAACGAAGCCCTGCCTTGACATTATACACAAAATAGGAATAAGTAGTGAAGTAAGAAGTCAATTCCCCACGGTCGTTAGTTTTATGAAAAGGACAATCTAGTTGAATACCTTGTCTTTGAAGAGTACAAGTAGGCAGGTGGTTGAGAGAAAAACAACAGCGGGAGACTTGTGTTCCGGAGTATGATCTCAGGGATCGATATTGGATGTCCATTTTGGTCGATTTTCAATTTAGCTTTTAAATTGTGACAAGTACAGAGGGAGGATTGTAGCATGTGTGTGTGTGTGTAAGCTGCCAGGTCACGGTGTCTGCTTGTGGTGCTTTCAAGTGCCTCCCGTGAAGATGAAGTGACCTGCAGGCCCCCTGGAGAGTGACCAGGCTCTGCTTTTATGTTCGCATTTTCGGGCCGCGTGTCTTTATCTCGCTCCGTCTCATTGCCTGTCCCCATTTCACCTTGGTTTTTAGCCCCTCTGTGTCCCTTAGCCTTGCTACTTACACACCAACGGACACAGCCTCATCCAATAAGTTAAAAACCAGAGTGGCACTTAGTGGCGACCTCTGCCAGGGTTCAACCAACGGAAGCTGATGTGTTCATTTGTCTGTCTGTATGTTAGGTGGCTACTTCCTGGTTCGTCAAGCAAAGGCCACATAGAAAATGAAAATGAAAGAATGAAACTTTGCCATGTAGATATGCTAAGAAGTTATATCTAAAGAAAAACAACAGCATCATATACGTAAAAAAAATACTATTAGCATCAACTTCAGTCTGTATGACCCTAGTGAGGTTAAGCGGTACAGAAAAACGATGAATGAATGCAACTTCGGTCATTTTGAGCTTTTTTCTCAATTTTTGCTGTTTTTTTTGTATATCAATATTTCAACTTTCTTCTGAAATAATGTTTCTTTTCATAACATTACGGCTTCATTCCCATAATATTTTGGAATTAATTTTCATTTATTCCCAACCTAATTTAGCAAAAATTCTAACTTTATTTGTTTAACTTTTTTTATTTAAAAAAAAAAAAAACATTATTATTTTTTTTATATTTCAAGACTGATGTTCTGATGATGTTTTTTTGTCATATTTAAACTTTCTGATCAAATTACTGCTGATTTTTCATTTTTTCTATTTGGTTTGTCTGTTTTTTTTTTTTTAGTTTTCTTGGTATATTATATTTTTGACCAAGGGTGATGTAAAAAATGTAAAGAAGACCAACACACACACACACACACACACACACACAATAAACTACATGTGAATCATCACAAATGTAAGTAACACCTTTCATTTTCTTTACTATTTCTATTATTATTGTATAGTAAAATAAAAAAAACCTCTTTACAAACACTCGACAAAGCCTCTTTAAGAAATATTGGATTCATTGATGGTTACTTTTGCCCGTGGTCGATGAAGGCAATACTCTGTCGCCTTCCATGCCATGCAGAAGCGCGGCTGGGTCTCTGCAGGCATATTTGCTTCCCATTGGCTGAGGTGACACATGACACATTGTGGAGCGGAGCCTCCCGGCGGGAATACTAATAGACGAGAACTGTGAGTCTGCAGACTGAGGGAGGAAAGCAGAGATTGACATGAAAAGAAATGAAGTGAAAAGGTCTGAGGAAGGCAGGGATGGAAATATGAAATAAAAAAAAAAAGAGAGAACAGTCAGGAAGCAGTGGAGCGCAGAAAGTGAGAAAAGGTGTGCAGATGAGAACATGAAAAAGTGTTGTGTTTAGCTGAAGTGAAAGGAGAATGAAAGAGTTTTGAAGCTTGAATGAATAATTCAACCACCAAAAAAAAAAAAAAAAACAGGAGGATCAGCAGAAAAGAAGCCGGGGATCTCCACACCTGCACACGGTCACACCTGCATGAAGCTGGGTGCTGCAGTGTTTGCATCTTTTCTGCCCAAAGCTTTCATTTTGAATGCAACACAACCTCGCATCCTTGACACTTTGACCTTTTGTCTCCACCTCGGCTTTTGTGTGCTTGCAAATGTGGCCTTCCAGCAGAGCGGTTTGCAAAGGGAGCAAAAAATGGCAATGGGTTGTTTGTTTTAGACATGCTTAGCAAGTTAGTGAATTGTGCAGGTGTAAAAGTGATGTTCATTCATGTGGAATAGGAAGAAGCAGAGATGGTTTACAGGTTGTGTAACAATGGGAAGAGAAAAAGAAGAGAAAAGTATTGAAAATAAATAAATAAGCAAGTAAATAAATAATTCAAAATGTTCAATGAGGCGGCACGGCGGACGAGTGGTTAGCGCACAGACCTCACAGCTAGGAGACCAGGGTTCAATTCCACCTTCGGCCATCTCTGTGTGGAGTTTGCATGTTCTCCCCGTGCATGCGTGGGTTTTCTCCGGGTACTCCGGTTTCCTCCCACATTCCAAAAACATGCTAGGTTAATTGGCGACTCCAAATTGTCCATAGGTATGAATGTGAGTGTGAATGGTTGTTTGTCTATATGTGCCCTGTGATTGGCTGGCCACCAGTCCAGGGTGTACCCCACCTCTCGCCTGAAGACAGCTGGGATAGGCTCCAGCAACCCCCGCGACCCTCGTGAGGAAAAGCGGTAGAAAATGAATGAATGAATGAATTTTACAGACTTCATTGCTTTTTGTAGAGTGCTGTATCATTCCATCTATTATTTTCTGAAATCCGCAGTATTTGTGCTTTTATTGTCAATTTATTAGCCCACTTTTTTGTGACATTTACATATCATTTTCTGGATCACATGTGTCTAGTCTTGTGCAAGGTTTTATCGATGACCAGCTCCAGCCTTCACTTGCTGTGCCTAATCTGGGTTGTTTGTTTACATTGTATTTTATTGTATTGTATTGTAATGGTTGTTGTATTTTGAGGTATGTAGATAATGTTTTTAATGTTTTTAAATGAGTATTTTAAATCACCACCTTACTTTGTTTTATCATCAACAACAAATTGTTGCAAACTCAATTAAGGTTAACGAAATTAAGGTTGTTACTGGGGGCGCCATCATGATCCTTCAATGGAACAATGAAGCTTCAGGTTGTGCACGGGCATCAAACGGCAGATGGCTATGTGGAGATGTTGTAGGGGCCATCCCTCATGACTGAAGGCCCTCATCTGTGTGGTAATGACTAGCCACTAAAGTAGATTAAGAGTCATATTTGAGGAGTTACACATTTCCACACAGAGTTAATGCTGACCAACGCTGTATTTGAAGGAGTTGCTGCTGGACTGCAGCCAGTAACCCTTGAATATGTACCAACGGCACTGGCTTTACTAAATCAAGCGAACACAACACTAATAGCGATAAGCTGCAAAGGGAGGGGGAGCAAATTGGATTTCTCTGTATTCATTTCACTGAGAGTAGGAATATTGAAAGCTGGCACGGTATAAAATCTACATTTGTTTAGACTCAGCGGTATTGATGTAAGGCGGGCAAGTACACAGTAAATATTGAGTTTTGGAAATGTTTGTAAGTGCACCACTGGGTGATTACTGACCCTTTCCGTCGACTGTTTCATCTCTCCATCCATCTTGGCGGCACACAACTTAACCACGCTCCTGCTGGCGCTCCATTTTTCCCTCCGAATAAATTCTGTGTTATGGTGTCTCATAAAAGAGACAAGTTTCACCCGAACACAACTCCAATATATACTTGCATCCTTGCACATATACTATGATTCATGCCGGAACAATCAGATAAACCCAAACTGTGTAAAAAGAGAAAAGTCCTTCTCATGAGAATTGAGTGGCAAATCTTGTGAGAGGTACTTTATTATCTTTATAAGCAAACTATTTTACAGCCGTGCAATGATGCACTGCGACACAATTCACCCACTGAAAAATGCTATACTTTCCAGTGACAAGGCTTTGTCTTCACATGTTTGAAGGGCGAGGCTTAGGGTTTTCACATGCCTTTTTCATAATAAATGAGTTTAAAAATTAATTAATGCGAGAGTAATTGAGATCTATCAGTGTGGAAAAGGTTATAAAGCCATTTCTAAAGTTTTGGGACTCCAGCCAACCACAGTGAGAGCCATTATCCACAAATGGTGAAAACATGGAGCAGTGGTGAATATTCCCAGGATCGGCCAGGCAACCAAAATGACCCCCAAGAGCACAGGGAAGACTCATCCAAGAGGTCTCAAAAGACCCCACAACAAAATCCAAAAAAGTGCAGGCCTCACTTGCTTCAGTTAAGGTCAGTGTTCATGACTCCAATGTAAGAAAGACACTGGGTAAAAACGGGTTCCAGGACCAAAACCACTACCAAACAAAAAAAAAACATTAGTCTTGTCTCCATTTGGCCAGAAAACATCTTGATGATCCCCAAGACCTTTGAGAAAATGTTTGTGGTCTCTAACATTTTCTATCTGGCGTAAAAGTAGCATAGCATCATAGCAAGAGTAAAATATGGTGGTGGTAGTGTGATGATGGGGCTGTTTTACTGCTTCAGGACCTGGAAGACTTACTGTGATAAATGGAAGCATGAATTCTGCTGAAGGAGAATGTTCTGCCGGGCGGCACGGCGGTCTAGTGGTTAGCGCGCAGACCTCACAGCTAGGAGACCAGGGTTCAATTCCACCCTCGGCCATCTCTGTGTGGAGTTTGCATGTTTTCACCGGGTACTCCGGTTTCCTCCCACATTCCAAAAACATGCTAGGTTAATTGGCCACTCCAAATTGTCCATAGATATGAATGTGAGTGTGAATGGTTGTTTGTCTATATGTGCCCTGTGATTGGCTGTCCACCAGTCCATGAATGTTCTGCCATCTGTTGGTGACCTCCAGCTGAAAGCAACTTGGGTTCTACAGCAGGACAATGATCCAAAACACACCAGCAAGTCCACCTCTGAATGGATGAAGAAAAACCAAATGAAGACTTTGGAGTGGCCTAGTCCAAGTCCTGACCTGAATCCTATTGAGATACTGTGGCATGACCTTAAAAAGGCTTCATGCTGGAAAAGCCTCCAATGTGGCTGAATGACAACAATTCTGCTAAATCCCCCCCCCCCCCCAGCGCTGTAAGAGACTCATTGCAAGTTATCACAAACCCTTGATTGCAGTTGTTGCCGCTAAGGGTGACCCAACCATATTAGCTTTAGGGGGAAATCAGTTTTTCACACTGGGACATGTAATTTTGGATCCCCCCCCCAATAATAAAATGCTGGTACAAAGAAGCTGAGATTGCAACTGAAGCCTGTCGCAACCAGCTCGCCTGGCCAAGGAGCATTAGCGTGTGTTTACGAGTCACTTTCTCTTCTGAAATAGTATTTCACAGCCTGTTAAGCTACCTCGAGAAATATCACATGTCTCCAAGGAGACCTTAAAAATGTCAAAGAAAGGTAAAGAGATCTTCACAACACGATAAGTGTAATACTGCTCTCTCGACGATGCTCGAGATAAGCATCGTTCGGCCAGATATTTCAGCTGATGTGTTTACAACCATAGTCGTCATTGTTGAAAACTTTTTCAACTGAGTTTTATTACCTTGCGGCTGTACTAGTTGCATTTATTTATATTTGTTGTGTTTAAATCTACATAGACGTGCCGCCGGAGTCCCGTGAGCAATCGCTGCTGCGTGTCGCTTGGCTTGAAATGATCTATTCGCTGGAGACAGTCAACTCTTTAAACGTTAAAGCCTTCAATCAGACTGACTGAGCTCCAGCAATCAATGGTAGCCATGACGCTCAAATACCCCCGCACACATTTACTCTCTGCTCTTCAGCCATAAAGCTGTGACTTCCTCCCCCTGCCTGTCCCTCAGTCTGATGGGCTTTATCTGAAAGTTAATCTCCTTAAAACAACAATCTCCTCATCCCTCCTCTCGCTTTGTCTTAACGGCCTCTTTCTTCCTTGTCCCGCAGACGCCAGACCTCTCCATCTTTCCGCCGGTCTTGCCTGCCACCCTTCCCTCATTTCTGGCTCGTCACACGTCGACCCATCAGTCTTTGCAGCCACAACAACTCTCCTCTTGTTTCACCCGGGCTCCACCTTGATGGATAGCTGTCTTTGCTGCTGTCTGCATCGCCTCTTGTCAAGGTCAAAGCAAATGAAATGTGGGTCAAACCCCGCAATGGAGCCACATTATTCCAACTGTTATTGGCTATGGTCATCATTTTACTTGTTTCAGACGTGCTGAATAAGTATCATTAAGGAACATCACATGTTATTATTCCACAAGTTAAAATGGCCAAAAGGAGGAGGAAGAAGCAGAGCTTATTTACCCCATTCTCCGTGTCTCTAAATAACAACACAATAATAAAATGTGTATGGACTAATACATATAATCATATATCACTAATTAATAGTTACATATACACTGTAAATAAAATAAAATAAAATTGTAGTAATGAAAATGTAAACTGACAGCTACATTGGACAATGTGTAAATAAGTGCTGGTTATGCGGGGTAAATATATTGCTTCATATTGTTGAAATTGGTACACCATATTAAAAATCTATATAGTGTACATCACTCTGAACTATACCTGACATTTAGAGGTATTTACGTATGATGAAGTGTCATGGCAGAACTCCGAACCTGAGAGGAGGCAATAACAAGGATACAAACTAAAGCTACAACAACTGAAAGAAGTAGAAAAACAAAAACAAACATATATGGATTAAATAAAAAACTTAAATGCTTAATAAATGTCAGAATGTTTTCAAAGATGAAACTGGATGCATCCTGGTATGTAGAAATATAGCTACAGATATATATTAAAAGCAAAACTTAATTTTGTATTCACAACCCTTCGTTAGTATTTAGTTAGTCAGTCTCAATGCACACATGGTTATAGTTGCACATTACTTACAGACAGAGGTGTATTCTGTGACAAAAAGTGTCCAGTCTGCTCTGTATCATTCAATTTGTGTCAAACACAATTCATCATTGAAATTCATCATTCATAATTTATTGTCAGATTTCAAATTGCTGTTGTAGTTGCTGCTAATATTGGAAAATAGGTTAGTGTCTGGATTTTACAGATTATTAAGCATATTGTTAAGCACATGGGTCATATGCCAAAACTATTTCAGCTATTATTTATGCTTATTAAATGCTGCAGGCTATAATCATTTTTAAATATCAGTTCCAAGGGAAGAAGACAACAAATATCACTGCTTCACATGCACGAACGCTACCGAAAAGTTTGAAAGTGGATATAAAAATGAGGGAAAAGCAGAGGGTACATGTGGGGAGGGGATGAGAAAGAAGATGAAGGTGAAGAGTTGCGCAGCAAGACGGCAAAGTTGCATTGCGGTGATTTAATGGCGTTGAGGGCAGAGCGAGATTAAAGCATGAGGCCATCTTGGGCAATGCCGTGAGGCGGGAATGAAAAAAAAAAAAGGCAAAAAAAAACCCCCAAAAAAACAAAAACAGAAGGACATATAGTTGAGTTACACAAAGTGTTGTTGCGGTTGGCTTGCAGGCAGTTATGTGCAAAGTGCAAGTTTCTCCGATGTTTATTGGCTAGTAAGATGTCCGCAGAGAAGAGTAAGTGTGTGGTAAAGTTTGTTGGCGATCATGAACAAAGGTGTGTCACCCCAAGATAATTGGCCTTACATCAACATGATCTTTAAACTGCTAATTGTATTTTCCTGCAGGTAAAGAAGAAGAGGAAATTGTTGTTTTCTATGGGACAACTTCCATGCTGCCAATAGTAGACATGTTCATATGTTTGGATTATTTACAAATACAAATACAGTGGGACCTATACAATGGAAAGACTCGAAAATTGAATAACATTCTCAAAAATTAGCCTCAAAAGTCAAACAAAACTGTGACTTGAACGGCCGTAAAGCATACAGAAGGAACTCCACAATTGAGGAAAAGTTAGTATCGCTAGTTTATTGAGGCCAATTGGTTTTGAACCCCACCGTGATAAGTGAATTTTTGCTGATTCTTTATTTGTAAATTGAATATATTTGTGGTTAAATCACATAAAATCTGTTTACCACTTTCTAAATATGATGTTTAACATTATTGGAGCGTTCTAGAGATAAAATAACACTCCATATTCACCTGTACTTTACTATTAGCCAATATAGTAAACATATGTAATAAGAGAAAATAAGACATAAGTTTTGTGCTTGAGTGTCTGAGGTTCAGAACTGAGTTTTGTAACGGTTTTGAGTTTGTAACAGTATCTCCTGTTTTTGTTTGCGAATTTTATATGGAATTATTGTGCCGGAAATAAAAGCCTGCTGGTCCGGCGATCGATCCGGCGTCTGGGGTTTGTGTGCCTCACTGAGCAGTAAAGTAATATTACTGACACCTAGTGACCAATGTAGAATACTACATGTCATTCACAGCGTCTTTGAATGCGTTTTTTGAATGCCTTACATTTGTTTTTTTTTTTACCTCAATTCAATTTTTATGCTTGAGAATTTTACATTTTCTTCAATATGCATATTTTCGGACTAATAATAGCCATAATAAATCACAAAACGGCATGATTTGGTAATGAATATATTCTAGAAAAATAGCTAAATTGCAACATCCGAACTACAAAGTGGCAAGGGACGACTGAAAATAAAGCCTTTAACAAGTTTGGGATGCACGTTATGGTGTTTCTGATATCAATTGTCCCCACAATATCAACGCTGTAATCCTGTGAGTCGAAACATTGCTCACATTCTGTCTTTACCCCAGAACAAATCACTTCCCACAACGCTTTTTCTCCCCCAATTCTCATTTATCAGGAGACTTGTTTGGTTTGTTTTAGGGGGTTTTGGAACCCCCAAAAGGTTGAAAATATATTGAAGAATGATTTATTGTGACATTCGATTACACTCAGTGGTTTACGTGACCGGATCACTTACACAAGTTGTTTTCATCACTTCCACATGTCCTGGCAAACAGTGTTTCCAAAAATGGAGGCATTTCCAAATAAGGGCAAGGATTTGGTAATTCACGTCACTGGTGTTTATTTGACTGACGATTGAATAAACAAGGAAGCCCTTCTCCCTCAAACGTGTCGTTGTTGTTGTCGACATTGATGGTTTAATTCAGGGGTGGGCAAACTACGGCCCGGGGGCCACATCCGGCCCGCCAAGTGTTTGAATATGGCCCGCCCGATCTGTCAAAAGTATTTAATTTAAACTCAACATACAACCTGGCATCATGGCCTGAGCCAACCTTTTGATGGTTGTATCAATTTCGTTGTTTGACATGGTCTGTTGTTTACAAAGTGCTCCTGAAAAAAGAGACACAAGCACATAATAATAATAAAAATTAAAATAATAATTATTATATTATTATTATAACTATTATGATTATTATATTCATTTTATTAATGCTAATTATGATATTAATTATATATAATAATATTGTTATATTTGCATATTTTACATAATAATAATATGATAATTATTTTAATTTTATTTTAGTTATTATAATATTTTATTATTTTTTAAATATTTAAATATAAATATAAAATAATAAATAATAATAGCAGATTGTATGACAATTTTACAGATACAATAATACCAGGTGGACTGTTACGTGTAAAATATATAGTCTGCCGCCCCCCCCCCGGAAATTTTGTTATATCAATGCGGCCCGCGAATCAAAAAGTTTGCCCACCCCTGGTTTAATTGAACTACGTACATGTGGACTTATTGCTATTATGATATTATGCTAAGTCATGTACAGTATGTACTAGAAATGCAGGATATCTTTACCGATAACTTTCAGCTTCTCAAGACCAATACCATACTGATATTTTTATTTTGTCAAGAGCTGATTGGGCAACAAAATTGTGGCTTAAATCACCACTTAGATTATGCAGCATTTACTGTGTATTAGTAGATGGTACGAGCCACTGAATACGACCAACAATGGCCGCCTAATAGGGGACTCAGCAACCCATCGAAGCTCTTAACCTCCCCTCATTATGACGACGGGCTCTATGCCAACACCATCTGCATGCGAGCTCGCACTCAGACGCGTCTTACTCAAGCATATTATCTCCAGTGTAATTGCTGCATTACTGAATGTCAATAGAACAATCATCTGTTTCACTTGGGCCGCTGACGGGGGGGGGGGGGGTAACTCTTGAAATAACATTGGCTAGCCACGCATTTGGGAACAGGCTATATTGGATGTTAGTTTCAGTGAATGGGTCATTATTGTAAAGTGACCGGTCTATCAACTGCATTCAATGTGATGATGGCATCGACAAGAGGAATCGGCACAGTTTCTTATGTTTGAGTCAGTGATATGCAAACATTGTCTAGTCCAGGGGTGGGCAAACTTTTTGACTGGCGGGCCGCATTGATTTAACAAAATTGACGGGGGGGCCAGACTCGATATTTTACACGTAACAGTCCAGCTGGAATTATTGTATCTGTAAAAGTGTCATGCAATCTGCTTTATGGGCACTTTGAGATCATTTATTTGATGTAAAGTGCGTTATAAATTTATAATAATAAATGTATTATTATTTATATTATGTTATTTGTTATTATTTGTATTATTATTATTATATGCTTGTGTCCCTTTTTTCAGGAGCACTTTGTAAATAACAGACCACATCAAATAACGAAATTATTGTATCTGTGTCATGCAATCTGCTATATGTGCACTTTGAGATCATTTATGTGATGTAAAATGTGTTATAAATTTATAATAAGAAGAATAAATTTATTATTATATTATTATTATTTGTTATTATTATTATTATTATGTGCCTGTGTCCTTTTTTCAGGAGCACTTAAATTTATAATAATAAATGTATTATTATTTATATTATTATTATTTGTTATTATTATTATTTGTATTATTATTATATGCTTGTGTCCCTTTTTTCAGGAGCACTTTGTAAATAACAGACCGCATCAAATAACTAAATTATTGTATCTGTAAAAGTGTTATGCAATCTGCTATGTGTGCACTTTAAGATAATTTATTTGATGTAAAGTGCGTTATAAATTTATATTAATAAGAATAAATTTATTATTATTTGATATTATTTATTATTATTTTATATTATTAGTTTTATTATTATTATTATGTGAAGTGCATTATACATTTATAATGAGAATAATAAATTTAGTGTTATTTTATATTATTTGTTATTATTATTTTATATTATTATTATTTGTTATTATTATTATTATTATTATTATGTGCCTGTGTCCCTTTTTTCAGGAGCACAGACTGCATCAAATAACGAAATTATTGTATCTGTAAAAGTGTTATGCAATCTGCTATATGTGCACTTTGAGATAATTTATTTGATGTAAAGTGGGTTATACATTTACAATAATATATAATAATAATAATATACTTTGGGCGGGCCGTATTCAAACACTTGGCGGGCCAGATGTGGCCCCCGGGCCGTAGTTTGCCCACCCCTGGTCTAGTCACAGCTTGGGGGATTGAGTCTCATTGGACATGTTTGTTGCCCCCCAGCAAGGTCACTTGTAAAAGTCTACACATCCTATTCTACACTGGTCAGCAGGTGTCAGTAATGTTTTATTGATGAGACAATAGCCACCACAGGAAGTGCACTGTCAAGAAAAAAATAACAGGGAACTCTCCCAATGCTAATATGTGAGCTTATGTAATGACTTATTTACTGTATGTCTATGTCTTCGGTTATTATAGCTACTATTTCGGGTAATGGGAGTGTATTTCATATGTGGAGGGCTGTAATAATGTTAAAGTCCATATTTAGAAGGTCGTAAACAGATTTTCTGTACTCGAAATTCACTTATGTCGGGGTGGTCCGCAGCCAATTAACTATGACAAATGAGGGATTACTTTCTGCCTTTGGTGGTATCCTCTTAATTTTACTCAGGAGGTGTTTAACCAGCTTGAAATGCACATTACTGCCACCCGCAGGCCTGGTGTGGAACAGCAACAACTTTCCTCAGCTCAACTCAGAACAGAACAAAGAGACTCCAACATCCACAAGTGTGAGCAACAACATTCCGTAAACCGTGCGGTTCAAACCACGCTTTAGTGAAGCTGTGATGGACCGACAGCGTAAAAAGAACACTCGGAGCCGGTGAAACAGTCATGAGGCCAAGAAGCCGCCCAATGGGGATGCGACTGTCAAGCGTTTAAACAACGCTGCAGAAAACTACACAAACAGACTGGACAGTTTACAGTTTATGGTAGCAGAAGGAAAGAGAAAGGAGTCTGTGCAACCTTGAAGTGAGGAGAAGGTTGGGGAAGCTGATAAATCTGAGACAACGGTGCCTTGGTGGGACAGGATATAACTAACAAAAGCCGCATAGAGGAGGAAAGAATGATGAGTGGCTTAAAGAAGCGCACCGACCTTGACACTAGTGTACTCTTTAAAACAAACTACAAGCATTTGGTGCAGGGACTTAACAAGACTAGTGTGTTACAATATTACATGCATAGTACTTTTCTCGCCATGTTGTCCAGTTCTGATAAAACCGCTACTATGCCAAATTTCACATGACCTTTTTGGACTGTGTTGCAAATCTTCAATGAGGCATATAATGAAGTTGTATGATTGATCGATCACCTATAGCCCCTTCATGTCACCACTGTCACTGTCTACTCACACAAAGTGTAGTCACATCCTTAAAGCGTATGTAATCCCTCTAAAACAGGGGTGCTCATTAAGTCGATCGCGAGCTACCGGTCGATCGCGGAGGTGGTACTGGTCGATCGCTGGTCGATCGCGGCGTGACATTAAAAAAATATCATCCTAGCATCAATGCCGTCACTTGATTGATATACAGGGCAGCCATTCAGATGACAACTGAATGTTGCCCTTCGGGCGACCAATCAAATCAAACAACGTCTCTAAGTGCAGCAGAACTTACGATGTCAGCCTATCATCCATCCCCGTTACTTGATTGACATACAGGACAACCAGTCAGATTACAACTGAATTTTGACCTTTAGGTCACCGCCCATGCGTAAACAACGATGCAAAGTGCTAAGCTAGTCGGCGAATTGCGAGATTTTAAGCCCTCGCTAAAGTTTATGGTCACTAAAATGAGTGAAGGAGCTGGACCAAGTAAAAAGGCAAAAACTGGACCAAGTAAAATGGCAAAAAACATATCACTTCCATACGGATATGGAATATTATACGGATATTATGATACGGATATTATCCATGACTGATAAACATTTGGAAGTGTGCTTGAGGCTGGCTATCAGCAGCTACTGTCCGGACTATGCATCCCTGGCTGGTTCAATTCAGTGCAAGTCATCAAAGTAAACTCAGGTAATTACAAAAAATGTTAATAGTTAATTATGTGTGTTTTGCAATATTGGCTCATTTGGTTATGTAAGGTACATCAACATACATTGTACGTACAAATAATCCTCAATACATTTGAAAATAAATAGATGTTTTGCATTTTTGTAGTGGGTAGATCATTTTGACTCGGTCATTTTAAAAGTAGCTTGCATGCTGAAAAAGTGTGAGCACCCCTGCTCTAAAAGCACCAGCAGCAGTGCAGACGCTCGATGTCTCACCATTTCATGACACACCTCTGATGCGGCGACACACATACATACATGCACCAGCACACTACACACTACAGCTGTGGTGGTTTTAGTGTTTGGAACAGTGCTGTCCCACCTGGATGCATCCCCAACCAGAGAGAGGGTGTCAGAAACAAACTTGCAATATGATGTATATGTCATAAAAGACACACATCAGCATATGGACCTGCAGCCTGTACTGGCAATGCATTAAAAAGAACCAATAAAATAACATGCTTGATTGAGTAGTTTACAATCTACTCCCAGGAGTCAGCTGCACAATCTTGTGAAAACCAATATGAGAGCGGGATGAAGAATTCGGCCTTTACAACATCAATTTGGGGTGTTCATGAAAATATATGTTTCTCAGTCGTCCCTCATTTAATTGGTTCCAGACCCAATCCCAATTTCAGAATCCAATGCAAAAAATTTCAAATATTTGACCACAGAAAAACTGTTTATGATTTTATAAAGTTTTTTTTTACATTATTAGAGCCCTGTGTACATCAAATAACACCCCTAAAGTCATTTCTAAAGTCCCATTATTCATTGTTTACATTTTGCAACTCTTATGCTGCATGGACTTGAGACGGCCGCTCGCGTGCAAGCTAACAATCAAGCATGCTAGCAAGCTAACCAGTTAGCCTCAAATGTATTTCTTCTAAACTTTAGAAGAAAAAAAACTACCACTTCCACACTGAATGAACTTCGAGGGATGATTATTATTATTATTATTAAGCCTGCTGTTTGCATGTGCATCATACTGACGGCTACTCAATTGCAGTTCAATAACGTGTTTGAAATATTTGAAGCAACTCATTATGATGCAGTTCAGATCTACACTACAATAATGACTTTGATTTAGCTCATTTATTAGATTGATTATAATTCCTAAAGGCAAAATTCAGTGAGCACTCTGCTGCATATATTTCACATCACACTGAACCAAGACGAACCACGCGTACACTGCAGGCAAGACCGACCCCTCCGCTCCGAAAGATGGACTACTCCAACAACTCTGATGCCCAAAGTGGAAATCTCATACCCCTGGAGCTATTTAAGGAATAACAAATCAAATTACAGAAAATTAACTCTGGCCCAAGCGGCAGGTCAGGTTAAGAAGGAGTAGGGTGGTCAGGAAACAAAAACTCGGACAAATTTTACCTTATGACCTGAATTATCTTGTGTCAGATATACAGTCATCATCACGGCTTCACTTGATCACGGTTTTTCAAAAATATATTCATTAATAAATCACGCTGTTTATGCCATTCAAGCAAATTTTAGCAGTGTAATGGTGACTATAGGGGTGTTATTTCATGTTTAGAGGCTCTAATAATGGTAATGGTAATGGTTTTATTTCATTTGAACATGCATCAGATTACAATTGAGTGCATCCCATAATCAGTTCACAGTTCCACATGTCCAAAAGGAGTAGGAAGAAGCAAAGCTTATTAAATCCTACCCCTCCATCTGGTACTTTTACAATCAGTAACTGTTACATTTGTTCACTTCCTGCTTTCCATAATATAGTTGAAGGTTTTTTTTTTAATTTTTAAATTTTATAATTTTTTGTCGAAGTAGGAGGTGATATGAGCATCCAATGACATAATGGGTACCATAGTAAGTGTCAATATAGTGATATATATAGCACATCATGACTGGTTCAAGACTCTTCATCCTTGTATTTAGCAAATTTATTGTATTTATTTTATTAATTTTTTGTTGTTGTTTTTAAACATTTTTTAATTTTTTTATTTTTGTTCACTTCCTGCTTTCCATAATACATTTTAAAGGTGTTTTTTTTTTTTTAATAATGTACCTCGTACCGAAGTATGAGGTGATATGAGCATCCAATGCCATAATGGGTACCATAGTAAGTGTCAATATAGTGATATGTATAGCACATCATGACTCTTCATCCTTGTATTTAGCAAACATCAACTGCTTGTATTGTTTCTTGAATTGGCTCATTGTTGTGCATTGTTTGAGGGTCTTACTCAATCCATTAAAACATGTACAGTATTTGGAAGGTTGTAGGCAGGTTGTCCATGTCGTAACTATAAAAATGTTGGATTTATAAATAAGGAATCCTACTTAGTGGGAATTCATTTATCACGGTAGAGTCTGGAACCAATTAACTGCAATAAACAAGGGATTCTCTACTCATTAATCAGCTTCTGGAGATCTCATATTTCTTAACAAGCCCAAAAGAGACTTTTTCTCATCACAGGAACCCAGCCAGAAACAGATTCCTAGATAACCACTGAAGAAGAAAAAAAGCGGAAATGAGGAGATATGGGAAGAAAAGAGGATGGAAATATTCACCAGAAAAATGAAAGGAAGGTAATTTTAAAAATGAACTGGTCAAGACAACCAGGGAAGCGGTTGGAAGCTTTCATGTTCGATATCTAAACTAAAAGATGAGAAAGTTCAATTTTCCAGCTGGGTGATGGAAACCGTATTCCCATTTGAAGCTTGGACTGAAGATGTTAACGCTTTTAGTCTGCAAGTCCTTTCACACTCTCACTACGCTCTTTTTTTTTTTCAGCCTCTGTCGCAAAGGGGGGTGAACGGGGGGGGATCTTTCCTTCTGCGCTCCCATCCCATTCCCCCTCTCCTTCTGTTCAATTTCTCAAATGGATACTTCAAGTGGGAAAACCCTTCCATAACGCTTTGTGTCGCTGAGTTTTCGGTATGGTGAATGTGAGGATAGAAACGTTGGATAAATGCTGGTGTGTGTGACATCCCAACACATGGAGGGCATCCTCCTCCATCACCTTTGTTATTATTCATGCTTTTCTAACATCACCATCCACAGCTCCACAGCCATTCTGGTTTGAAGAAGCTCTTTGCTTTGGTCATTCAGGTGAAGCCGTACCTATCCATAAACCAATTTCAAAGGCTCTTCCATATCACCTTGGAACTCCCTTTACTTTGGCCTTGGCCAGTCTTCCAATCGTAGTCTTCAGCTGCTCCTAAATGCTGCTGGTGTGCTCACATTATGAATATGAACACAACCCCCCGGTGCCTGCTTCACTCCATGGCTGCCTGTTGTTTTTAGGATTCATTTGAAGATTTTATTGCATGATTGAAATGCCGAAATGGGCTATCCACCTCTTATTTAACTGATATGCTGACTTTGCACTCCTACTAGAGCACTGAGGTCTTCCAAACGGTCTCTTTTCTTTCCTGCAGCTGTCAGACTGCATAATATAAAATGATCCAAAAGTCCTGTACAATAACTGTGCAATAAACCTGTGGCTTGATCAACATGTACACAGCTGTACTTAGTCTATAGAACTTCTTCATTACCTGGATTTTGCACTTTCTATGCTGTTGTGTGCTTTTTGGACTCTACTGTTGCTGCTGTAATCCTGGAGTTTATCCTTGTGGGACTAATAAAGGCCATCTTATCTTATCATATCTTGTCCCAGGATCAGACTCAAAACAAGACAGAGCTTTTTTAGTGGCAATGATGAAACTCTTCCCTTTCAACACTGCTCCTCCTGTCTCCTCCTACTTTTTTTTAGATTTATTGATTTGGTTATTGTATCAAACATGTTCTACATGTTCCTTGATTTGATTTTATTTCAAAACCTAATGCATGTTTCTTATTTTTAATTATTATTAATTATTTTATTTGATTATTAGCATTTTATTTTCTTGATTTGCACAGCCTTTTAAATGACATTATTTTCCCTCATAATATTACAACTTTTTTTCTTGTTAGAATATAAAGTTTTTCTCCTAATATTTTACAATAACAATGAATTCCATTTTCTAGCACATCCTAATTGTCCAAAAATTACAACTTGTCCAATAATATTATATTATTATTATATTATACATTATAGTATTATTATTAGTATATTTTGATATTAGTTATTTTTCCTCATTACAACAATAATCTTGCAAAATTATGACTTTTTTTTCTCTTAATATAATTTTGTAAAAATATTTTTCCATTCTTGCTGTTGTCTTTTCTTATTAAATTATATTTCAATAATTTGCTGCGGACCGCAAATGGCCCCCAGGCCGCACTGTGACATCACTGTCATAAAGGAAAGAGGAACAGTGGTCCTCTTCAGAGATCAATTGGACTTTACTAAACCTGTGTTGGCTGCAGATCGCTCTCTCCAGCGCTGGCATTGCAATAGTTTGTAAGAGTGGACTTTTGCCCTGTAGAAGTGCCAGTCTGCACATCATTGTGAAATAACGTTATTTCAGGACACCTGTGGTCTTAGCACAAAGTAGGATTTGGGCATGATGAGATGCAGGATCGATGTGTTTATCAAAAAATTGACTACGGCATCGGTTAATCAGCAAGATGCCGTGACAGCTGTGGCAGCTTGTTTTGCTTTTAAGCTCAAATCTGCCTCGGCATCAGCATCATCTTGTAAACTCGTCAAACATGGCCTCAACGATCGGCGTTGACGGGGGAATAAAAATTAAAAGCAACGACATGAAACCCTTTCAGAGTCATTGACAAGTGATAAAGAGTGCGGTGCGTGTAATTGAGGCCGCGCTTTGGTGTCCGTTAAGCGTGCCAAAGTCTAAATTAAAGAGGGGATTCATTATCTTTACAACAAGTCTGTTTGCTTTATAGGCTGCCATGTCGTTCTCAAACAGGACCTGATTCATTAAGCCGAGGGGGGGTCCGAACGTTCCAGTAAGGGGCACATAGTGAGAAAATGAAAGGATGGAACTTTGTCACTTTGATATTTTGCAAAGCAGCAAAGATAAGAGGTTATATAGTATATAGTTCAAGAATAGGAGGTGAAAAAGATGATTATTAGTATCAACTTCAGGCTTGGCTTCCAAATATAGCAACATTCTTCTTAATTACAGTAATCTCTGTAAAAAAATAAAATAAAAATAAATATACAAGACAGCTGGGATAGGCTCCAGCACCCTTGTGAGGATAAGCGGTAGAAAATGAATGAATGAATTACTTTATTACCATAATAATATAACAAGCGTATTAAAAAAAATACTAACTTTATTGTTTTGTGTTTCTCATAATTAAACAAAATGTTTTAATTAATATTCCTTTCATAATTCAACTCTGTGCTACTCAAATGATACTAAAATTGTATTCCCTCTTAGTCACGCAGGAACCTACACAGGGCGTGACAATGATGTATAATTATGACTTTATTCTCATTTATTCTAGTAGCATTATAACGTTTTCCGCAACCTAATTTTTTTGTTTTTTAAAGGTTTAAAAAACATATTTCACTGGTGAAATAATATCTATAGAAATGACCATACGTGAGCCACCCTTTTCAGTGTTTCCCAAAGCAATCGGCATGTGTGTGTTGTTGCAAAGTGCCCATTAGCCCCCGCAGCAAGTTAGGCCCGCCAATATCTGCATATAAGTCCAATTGCACGCCATCATAAAGGACGTATATGAGCGCCTCTAAACTGGATTGATGAGCAGCGGGAAGGCGTGCGTATTTCAAGTGGAGCAAAATGTGTGTAACTTTGCCCCTCGGCCATCGTTGGCCTCACGTCATTAGGGAGCAACAGTGATGCCGTATTCATGAGACGCACAGATGTGTGTGTGTGTGTGTGTGTGTGTGTGTGATAGGCGGAGGATTAAATCACGATGCCAAATGTATGTCCGGTCCATATTTACTGCGTTAATAAGAGTTGGGTAAGCAAAGGGAAGGGAAGTCAGCACATATGCAAACACACACACACACACACACACACCTATCCATCCATGCGTTCATACACTGACACCATCTCGTCCTTGTCGACGTGACCTGCTTTCCATATCAGTCTCTTTACCAAGGCACCAGCCTATCTCCTACTTTTATTCAGCGGCCAAATTTACACATTACAGCCTATGGGAATGTGTGTGTGTGTGTGTGTGTGTGTGTTGTCAGCATATAGACTGCTAACAAGCTATAGGGGTCATCTTCCTGGAAAGACAACGGTGAAGTGTGTGAGCGTCTAATTGAGAATAAGGAGATAAGAGATGGAGAGAGATACAAAAACCGTGGAAAGATATGTGTGAGTGTGTGTTAGAGGGCAAGCAATAATTAAATACCCCCCCCCACGAGCTGCCTGCAGATAAACACACCATGCTTAACAAGGCTGCTACTGTAATCCTCATGTGCAAATCTTACCTGCTTCCACAATTCAGAGTGTCCCCTACTGCTGGAAGGGTCCATTTGATGGGGGTGTGGGGGATAAGGTTTTATATCAGATTCAGGACCGCTCGGTCTACCAGGGAGGCGGAAGGAACTTCAGCGATAAACGTGGAGCACCGGCCTCGCTATAGAATCTCAATCAAGCCGTGATACAAAGCCACAAGAAGCCGACGGAGGCAGCGGTTGGGTTTGCTGAAGCAATTAAAGGTGATGTACAGTCAGTGTGACCAATGCATTAGGTACCTCTGCACTGCATCTAATGAGATCCACCACAAGAGAGCTGCTCCAAATGACCACTTTTCCCCCAAACATTGCACAAATGTATCATGTACTGGATACATTCTGTAAAAGTGTGGAAAAATATATGAATTCATATCATTGATATGTTACTTTTTCTGAAGGAGAGTAACAATAATGCGGCAAAGTATGATTATTGTCTCGCAAAACTATTTTTAATTTAAAACAATATTATATATAGCATGAAATTCACAAGCATTCTTAACAAGGTGTCAGATTCAGACCAAAAGTCAAAATTGTTAAGTTCACATCACTAAAAACAGCAGCACTGTAACTATTATGTATACACTGTCTGTACAAAATACATCATTTTAACTACAGCAAAGCATGCTGGGAAAAGCCTAATTCACCCATTCCACAGATACCAACTCTTCCTGGTGACACATCTCATGGATTGTGAGGTTTTTTTCAATAAAGAATCACATTAATGATAATGAAAACCATGCCAATCACCCACAGTCGTATTTCCTTCGGGGGGGTTGCCCACAAGCTGGAGTAGGCTTTGAGTTTTGGCTCCCTGTGTGATTGAGTCTGACATCCTGAAGTTATCAGTTAGGGGGTGTCCAAAGTTAGCCCCCTGCTAATTATTTAACAATTAAAAATCTGAAAAAATTTGAAAAAATCTGCAGTAATTTTACATCAATAAAGTCAAAATATCTAGAGAAAAACGTTGCAATTTCCCAAGTAAGAGAAACATTTTACGAGAAGAGCGTCATCACATTATGAAGAGAAACAACTTTATTTTAATAGCATGAAGTGGAAACATATTTTTGAAAGTCGTAATATTATGAATAGCAAACAAAACAACAAATAAAGTTGTCATTTTTGAAAAGTTAATATAATATAATAATATTACAAGAATAAAGTCAAAATCTGAATTACAATAAGAAGAAAGTCTGAACATTTGAAAATGTAAAAGGTTTGCTGTGATTTTTGAGAATGAAGTTAACGTATTATGAGAAAAAAGCGTTATTTTAACAAGAAAAAAGTCACAATTTTCCAAGAATAAACACATGAGGAAAATTATGTCATTTTAGTTGCATAGAGTTGAAAAATTACAGTCCAAAAATACGGTCCATTATTTTTTCCAAAGGCGTAATATCATGAGAAACTAAATAACAAAACAACAATTTTTTTTGGAAATGATACAATTAATAAAGTCAAAATATTATAAGAATAAAGTCATAATAATTCCGAGCATGACAATGTACAAGAAAGTCAAAATACTGGCAAATTAAAAAAAATAAAAACATTATAAAATGAAAAAGTTTTATCAGTATGAAGTCAAAATATTAAGAGAAGAAAGTAGTATTTTAACAAAAAAAAAGTCACAATTTCACGGTGAATAAACTTATATAATATTATCAGGAAATATGATGTAATTTTAGTAGCAGGTTCTCCTCTCATTCTGTGTGGAAGTGGAAGTTTTGGGCTTCTTTGTCCTTCTTCCCCACTCCATTTGAAACACTTTCTTAAGTTTAGAATGAGTAAATTGGAGACGTCTGACCCGTTTGCTTGCTAGCTTGTTGTGCTAAGAGCAGCCATCTTTTATGTCCCTGCAATGAGCCCATACCACGCACATGGTGACGCAAACAAAGAGTGCAAAGGAGACTATAGGGGTGTTATTCCATGTCTACAGGGCTCTAATAATGTTAAAATCCATATTTAGACAGTGATAAAAATATTTTCAATGCTATAACTATGAAAACATTTGTTTGTTGACATTGAATCCCACTTATTGCAGTCAAGTCTGGCAGCAATTAAATGCGATAAACGAGGGATTACTGTACTCGTGTAACATTACGACTTTTTTTTTACTTTATTCATTTAATATCACAGCTTATTTTGTGCGAATAGTTTGCCATTGTCGTCTACACACAACTGCACAAAGCCTGTCATTTACCAGTCTGAGAGCCTCCATCATCTACAGTATGTCGAGATAAATGTCAGTCAGCGAGACGGAGTGCATTGACAGGAAGGGGGTCTGACCTCTGGCTGGCCATCACATTGGGATGGGAGTGAGGGGGTGAGTGGGGGGCAGCGTGACAGAGTGCATGAACAAGGGGATGAGCGACTGAGGGTTAGCAGACAAAAAGATAGAGAAGTCATTTCTCCTTGACATGAAGTGTGGTCAGGCAGGAGCGCTCTTCATTGCAGAGAGAGACGTCACACACACTCTAATAAAGTCCAGTCAATACAGTACAGTGGACCGTCTACGTGTGCGTGTGTGTGTGTGTGTGTGTGTTGTCAAGGTGAGAGTTCAGCGAGAAAACTGCCTCAACACATTCCCAGGAGAACGAGCCTCCTGCAGGGATTCTCATGGAAGCATGTTTGATGGGATGCTGTGTGCACACGTGCCCTTTGCATGGGTCACTGATGCACAGCCAATAATGATAATGGCAGGCAAGACTAAGAACTACTCATCAAAGATAAGGTGTCTATAAAGTCTGCCAAGATATGTGCTTTCCGAAGGCCTTTGTGTTGCCGTTCTTTTTGGGGAAACAACTCACATACTTTCAAGTTCAAGCCCCAAGTATTCAAAGAAATGGTTTTATTTGTTTCAAACATGCTTTGCACACTTCAGGGACGTCCATTTATGGCCCACGGCTGTTTTCTGTTAATTGGCCTGCGGCACATTCTAAAGGTATGAATTGACAAGAAAACAAAAAAAACAAAAGAAACAACCACAAAATCAGCAGTAATTTTAGCAGAATAAAGTCCAAATATTGTGGGAACAAATGTAATGTAATGTAACCCCGCCCTCTTTTTGGACATCTCAGGTGTTCCTCATTACTGACCATTACCTCATCACCAGGGTCCTTAGGTACCTTAGCCCTTCATTTCATATTTCATAAAACAAAGTTATTTTTTCCACAATTTAGCCTATCATCCTCAAGAGCCTACACAGGCCGTTATGGTGGGAGGCAAAAACCCTAAGAACCACTGACATTCTCCCACCTATGATTCCAACCCTAGAACTAGAAGCATGCTTTTGCTTTGGAATATGTTGACTTAAACATAGAGTACGTGGGGGCATCATGCATTAAAGATGACGAGTAGACCACTTCCTTCCAGTTGTGGACATGCACATGTGCAAACATGCAGAAATGACACACAAAAGTGCTGTTAGACGCTTAGGCTCAGCTGCAGGTGGGAAAAAAGCAGCACGCTAAAGAGGAGCCAAAATGTTGATTAAAAAAAAACATGCAAGTCACAGTTATCTCATTCATAATGCAGAGGAGGAAAAAGCCCCAGCAAGAAACCATGACAGCTAGCGTGTGTGCGCGTATACAGTACTTCCTGCATACATGCATACCTATACAACTCACCCCCTGTGGATATCTGCAGTGCATACATGCAGGAACATGGGATCATGTATGTATACACGCGTAGATATGCTAAGAAGTTATAAATATTTCAATTTAAAAAATGGCTACTGTTGGCCAACGTTGGCTGGGATAGGCTCCAGCATACCCCTACGACTCTTGAGTTATACTTGAGGATAAGCGGTATAGAAAATGGATGGATGGATGGTTGGATGGGGGATATCAGCTCCCCTGTTCTTCATCATTGTGATCTTTTTGCAAATGCTGTTCTAAAATTGGGTGAGATTGAGGTCATGTGAGCAACAGGAAGTGGAGGGAGAAAAAAAAAAAGTTTTTATGGGCATATCAATTAAACAATGGTTCTTCAACATTTGCTTACATTCCCATTCCGTGTGGAAGTGGTACATTTTTAGGTTCCTAAGTGAAGAAGAAATAAATTTGAGGCTAACTGGCGAGCTTGTTAGCTTTCTAACTAGTGGCCATCCAGGCTCCCGGCAGCATAAGGGTTGCAGAGTTGCAAAATATTTTGGTAATGGTTTAATTTCATTTAAACATGCATCAGATTACAATTGAGTGCATCCCATAATCAGTCCACAGTTCCACATGTCCAAAACGAGTAGGAAGAAGCAAAGCTTATTAAATCCTACCTCTCCATCTGGTACTTTTACAATCAGTAACTGTTACATTTGTTCACTTCCTGCTTTCCTAATATTTTTTTTTGTCATGTCCCGAAGTAGGAGGTGATATGACCATCCAAAGACATAATGGGTACCATAGTAAGTGTCAATATAGTGATATATATAGCACATCATGACTGGTTCAAGACTCTTCATCCTTGTATTTAGCAAACATCAACTGCTTGTATTGTTTCTTGAATTGGCTCATCGTTGTGCATTGTTTGATTTCCTTACTCAATCCATTCCATAGTTTGATTCCACATACTGAAATGCTATGGCTTTTTAACGTAGTCCTAGCATAGAAGTGTTTCAAATGTAGTTCTTCCCTGAGATCATATTTCTCCTCTCTTGTAGAGAAGTATTGGATGACATTTTTAGGTAATTGGTTATTTTTAGCCTTATGCATTATTTTAGCTGTTTGAAGATGAACTATATCAGCAAGTTGAAATATTTGTGATTTTAGAAATAAGGAGTTAGTATGTTCTCTGTAGGCGGCATTATGAATTATCCTTACTGACCTTTTTTGCAGTACATTTAGCGAGTGAAGATTGCTTTTATAGTTATTAGCCCATATTTCCACACAATAAGTAAGATATGGTAGAACCAGAGAGCAATAAAGAGTGTGGAGTGATTTCTGATTGAGAACAAATTTTGCTTTGTTAAATATTGAAATATTTCTGGCCACCAGGCATTTTGGATTAAATCATATTCAATAAAACATCAAATGAAACACCAAAGTGGTTTTCTCATTCTGTGATTTTTCAGAATTCTGCCCTTTGTAGAAAAAGTTTGGGCAAGTTTGTTGTAATCTAATAACTGCAACTTTTATTGCAAATTATTAGGTAAAAAAGTAACAATTTTTATGGATGTGTCAATTAACTGTGGTTCTTCGCCATTTTCCGGTGATACTGGAATGTAGCTTTAAATGCAAACCAAAGAAATAAAAGTCCCTGAAAGTGACAGATTATTACTGCTTCAAGAGGGGATGAGACAGAGTGAAAAGGCAGCACAAGTAAGGAGACAACAAATGGAAGGAAGTGAAATATGAGGAAAATGAAGTGTGGCCCATGCCGCAAATAAAGCCCAAATGAGGCAAAAGTGACATCCACTGGTAGGAGGGTGCCATTTTCCAATGTGTTTGCCCTCCAAACAGGAGATAATTATGGAAGCTCTCGCTCTGCCAGGGCCAGAATGGCATTAAGTGTTGTGTGTTTGCACATCGCTCACCAGAATAGGCTGTTGTGTTCAGAACACCGTCTGGGATGGAAGGAGCTAAATATAACACACACACACACACACACTCCTCACACAGGCTGGTGTCATAGACACACCTTCCAGCATGCACTGCAACTCTCTTTACTTAAATTGTATAAGACAAAACCATCATATTACATATATATGCATATATATTACACACACACCTATATATAGTACATAAATATCTTTTTCTCAGGTCCATAGACACACAGTCCAGAGCATCATTAAGACGTTTAAAGCATTCCAAACAGTGAAGAACCTGAAAAGACCCAGAAGAAAGCCCAAAGTCTCGGCCAGGCAGGCGAGATGTTGCATGACCTGGGTGACAGGGGACTTAGTATCTCAAGACAGACACTCCAGATGACGTTGAATAGGGGAGAACTCAATGGACGCCGTCCATGCAAGACTCCACTCACAAGTTTTCAAAACAAAGAACACGATGGCGACTGTCAAGCATGGAGATGGAAGTAAATGCTGTGGGACCATTTCTCGGCGAGTGGGGCGGGGAACCTCGGAACAAACAGTACATTAAGATCCTCCAGCAGAACATTCACCAGGGTCCTTAGTCACAAAGCTTCTCAGAAAGCTCCTACCTTAGCCCTGTCCACATGTGTGCAGGTATTTCATAAAACAAAGTTATTTTTTCCACAATTTAAATCAAACAGTACATCAAGATCCTCCAGCAGAACATCTGAAAGTGTACAAAACTTGGTTTAAGTCCACAATGGATCTTCCAACAATGACCCCAAACAAACCGCCAATAAGTAAAGAAATTGTTTAAGAATATTGCAATAAATGTTTTAGAGTGGCTAAGCCAAAGCCTGGACCTCAACGCTATCAAAAATCTGTGGTGGGAACTCAAGGTGAAGGTCAGTTCAGGAAAGCCGTCCAATCTGAAGGACCTGGAGAGAATGTGGAATGGGCCAAAATCCAAGTTGTAGTCAACTACAGCAGACGTTATGAATCTGTAATTGCATTGATTTTTCAGTTACTATTTTATTATACTAACTTCCTTACTACTCCTATTCGGGATGCCTGAAAGCTGAAGGTGAAGGTGATGGAGGTGCTAAGTATGTCGGAAGTCAAATGAGCATCCTGGAGCAGAAAAAATCTGGTGGAGCGGAAGGTGTGCATTCCGCCATAAGCTGTGTAGTGTTCTTTTCTGATGATTATGTATGCCAGACATATAGAACATTTATTAGATTTATCTACAGTGTAGAGGAACAATTACGCCCCACAGACTTACCCAATTAACAGCCAGAGTACAAAAAAAGATAGCATTGTAAAATAATTAAAATAGGAGCTAAGCTCATAATCTCCTCTACCCTGTGGTTCTGCTATGATGTGATGGCATTCCCGCACTTATGAAAGATAGTTTTGCTCAGCACCAACAGTACATACTGTGCTGTACAAATGTTGAACGTATGGATGTCAACATATAGATACAAGCCTCCCAGTGGAGCGTTAGGGAAAAAAACCAAAGCAATAGGGCATATGAGGTCAGTCATTAGCTGGTGTGCTGTGATGCTCCGTCAGTGTTTAATAAGCATATCATATCCCCATCTTGTTGGCTTATGGCCATGCATTTATAAGGCAATAATATTTTTGAAACACTGGCCTTCCAATGAACTGCTTATGAAAGTATGCACACTTGCCTCACTGTGTACTTTCAAGGTGCTATCCCTCATTTATGATAGAACGGTAGATAGAACGAAGGATAGAACAATAGATAGAAAGAACCATAGATAGTAAGAACGTTAGAATGTTAGAACAATAGATAGTAAGAACGTTAGAATGTTAGAACAATAGGACAATAGATAGAACGATAGAACAATGGATGGATGGATAGATAGAACGATAGATAGAATGATAGAACGATAGAACGATGGATGGATGGATGGATAGATAGAACGATAGATAGAACAATAGAACGATAGAACGATAGAATGATAGAACGATAGATGGATGGATGGATGGATAGAACGATAGAATGATAGATAGAACGATAGATAGAAAGAATGATAGAATGTTAGAACAATAGATAGAACGATAGATAGAATGATAGAACGAAGGATGGATGGATGGATGGATAGATAGATAGAACGATAGATAGAAAGAACGATAGATAGTAAGAATGTTAGAATGTTAGAACAATAGATAGAACGAGATAGAACAATAGAACGGCCGAACGATAGAACGATAGAACGATAGAACGATAGAACGATAGAATGATAGAATGATAGAATGATAGAATGATAGAATGATAGAACGATGGATGGATGGATGGATGGATGGATAGATAGAACGATAGAACAATAGAACGATAGAACGATAGATAGAAAGATTGATAGATAGTAAGAATGTTAGAATGTTAGAACAATAGATAGAACGATAGATAGAACAATAGAACGACCGAACGACCGAACGATAGAACGATAGAACGATGGATGGATAGATAGAATGATAGAACGATAGAACGAAGGATGGATGGATGGAACGATAGATAGAACGATAGATAGAACGATAGAACGATAGAACGATAGAACGATAGAACGATAGATAGATAGAAGGATAGAATGATTGATAGAACGCTAGATAGACGATGGATGGATGGATGGATGGATGGATGGATGGATGGATGGATGGATGGATGGATGGATAGATAGATAGATAGAACAATAGATAGGATAGAACGATAGATAGAACAATAGATATATGATAGAACGATAGAACGATAGAACGATAGAACAATAGATGGATGGATGGATGGATAATGTGGAGAATAAGTAGATGACACCAAATATGAAATGTACAGCGTAAACAGTGAATTGCACAAATAATATCCATAATTTGGAATAAATAATAAGAATTTAAAGTTTTGCGTGTGCGTGTGGGCAGGTAGAGGGGCTTATTTGGCCTTCAGCAGTCTGATGGCCAGGAGGAAGTAGCTGTCTCTAAACCTGGTTGTTCTACAGCCAACGCTGTAGTGGATATTCTTCTTCAATAGATTTGCTGTACAGCCTGAAAAGAGGGCTTGGCGTTCATGGCCGTTACTCATTTGCACATGAACATGCTTCTCATCAGTTTCGTGCAAGTTTATCGTTCTATAGTAGTATGAATATGAATAGTTCAAGGTTCACCATTTCAATTTTGAAGTAGTTGAAAATTCAGTTCATTTCGATTTTTCAAGACTGACATTGTTTGCTTCCTAATGTGCAAATCTCATTATCTGAAAGTTTGACATTGTTTAAACACAGGAATACAACATTGGATCAACAATTATCGGTCAGAAAAGTGGAAAAAAAGAATAGTGTTTGCAATGCTTCATGGGTAATGGGGTGTGAAGCAAGTCATGTGTCGCACCGCCCCCTGGAGTGCAAATATCTTTGGTCAGGTAATAACTGGACCTTAACAGTAGCGCTGATTCTCACATCATCTGAAGAAGTTCACGTTCATTTTCTTTCTTTACAAATACATTGGATTCAGTTCATTGAACTTTAAACTTCAAGTATCCATACCATATCCATATCCATTAGTATCCATCAACACATCACTACTAACAATACGCCACAGTCAACCACAAACCAGCCATTTATGATTAGTTTGACAGCATGAGGGCTCGATGTTTGAGGCACGACTGTAATATGATTACCGCCAGAAGAGACACAATTTAACAATCACGTCATAATTAAGTCCAACTTCTCCGGTCGTATATCTCTTCATTTTCTCTCCTGTCAGCGTGGAGGTATTTTGGGATCAATGTCATCACTCTCTGACAGGAAACGGCAGCTTGCAGGAAGGAACATTGCGTTGATGCTCCATAACATTTCTCAGCGTGGATGTTTTACTGTAAACAGCGCTGTAAACCTCCTTCCCTCACACACACACACACACACAAACACACACAATGTACATAGGGATATAACAGTGAGTCATCAGTTTACATTAGTTGTGCATACACAGTGTTTCCTGTGTGCTATTACTGGTCAGCCTCCTTGAAATTGCTTTGTGAGGAGGCTCATCATTAGAGCTATTTGAGTTACGTATGCCAACAATGTGGACATTTAGCCTGTAATAGCCTTATGTAGTATTGATTACACATGCATCAAATATCCAACCGTGCTGTACATTCAGACTCCATCCATTCATCATCACTTATTACCTATTGGAACTTTTATTCCGGTGCTTATTCCGGACACGCTAGACAACATTAGCTTACTAACTTTCTCCTCAGGCTGAGGTTGTCCCAATGCAACTTTTTCACACAATTGACACAATTAAAAATAGACTGTAAAGAAGAAAAAACACCCCAATAACACACTTATGTAGTATATTGTATATTATTTCAGCTGAATCGAATACTGCCGGAGTGTCTGATGTCCTTCAACACATCATACAGTTTGTGATATGTACACACTGTAAACTCGAATGTTCAAAGTACTTAAATAAATGAAGTTATGCATACAAAAAGTTTTAATAACTTAATTATGTCAAGTTTATTTAACATGTTGTTCCATTTTGAGTACATGTAATTAATATGTTTCAATTAAATTGAACTATGGCTATATTAAGTAAGATTAACTTAACAACATGGGGCGGCACGGCGGACGAGTGGTTAGCGCGCAGACCTCACAGCTAGGAGGACCAGGGTTCGATTCCACCATTCGATTTCCGCCATCTCTGTGTGGAGTTTGCATGTTCTCTCCGTGCATGTGTGGGTTTTCTCCGGGTACTCCGGTTTCCTCCAAAAACATGCTAGGTTAATTGGCGACTCCAAATTGTCCATAGGTATGAATGTGAGTGTGAATGGTTGTTTGTCTATATGTGCCCTGTGATTGGCTGGCGACCAGTCCAGGGTGTACCCCGCCTCTCGCCCGAAGACAGCTGGGATAGGCTCCAGCACCCCTGCGACCCTTGTGAGGAAAAAGCGATAGAAAATGAATGAATGAACTTAAAAACATAGTTTACATACAACTTAAGACACTGTAAATACGAATGCTCAAAATAATTAATTGGTATAAGTATAGTTAACTTCAAATTTTTTTAAAAGTTCCACTTATAAATGTTGATTGCCAGTTGCATTATCTGTCTTTTCAGTTTATTTAACTTGTAATTTTTGATTCATATGAACTTTTTGCAGATTTGTGTAACCTACTTAAAAGAATTTGTAGTTACGTATAAAAAAAAACAATGAATAAATCAAACCAAGAATCAATTAACAATAAATCCATTGAATCAGATAGATTTGTACTGTGTAGGTTACACATGCACACCCTCTTCCTTCTTGAAATGAGAACGAAAATTAATGAATGGAGAATGCATGGCAGAGAGAATGCTAAAAAGAAAGCTAGTTTTGTCTTCACCCCAAATTTAAAAAAGTATATCTAATATCAACTCCAAATATTAAAGCTCTGATATCCTCAAATATTCAAGTTTATGAAGTCAAAAAAATGTAGCACTTTTTTTGAGTTCTGCTAACTTATTCAGGTTTACACTGCATTGTTTACATTGTCCCAGACAATTTCGACTGTCGCTTTGACTTTCCCGAAATGTTGGCTTTTCAACCATATTGAGAGGTTGCAGCGAGCGACACCGTCTGTGAGCACGCACCATTTTGGCATTGGTGACGACACCAATCATACACCAACCAGCCTTAAGGCGGTTATTAAAGCAAAAGGGGAACCTTACCTTGTACCTAAAAACAGAGATTCATCTACATACACAAGCCAATACCTTTACATTGACGTACATGCATTATTCACACAGGCTTCAAAGACTCAATAATCTTTTATAGACAAGGCTTCAAAGCGAAAGCCGTTGGCTGAGAAAATTCCCCAACACACACTCTACACACGCTACACTTCCAACAACAGCGTTTTGGCACACTAACGTGTGCACACACACACACACACACACATACAGTGGAGCCCCCTCGCTATATCGGCTTCCATCCAGGTATTTGCTAAGCCCCCTCTTCACTTTGTGCGAAATGGAAACTCATTATGATGCTCACACTACAAGAGGACATCTCCTCCTCCGCTTGAGATCAAAAAGACATGAGAAAGGGCAGAAAGAGATCAAATGTGACTTTGAGAAACCCACAGCCTCCCCCAGCATACTGAACACACTTTATCCAATACTGTGGACACGCACTGGCGCGCTTGTACACACGTCCACCACGCTACAGTGGCTCATGGGTGACCTTGAGGGAGCCAGCCTAAATACTGTAGGAACGGATTTGTTTTCAGAGTGTATATGTATGCCTGACGTCTGGCGTCGGTTCTAAGTAGAACTTCAAAATGCAAAAAGAGGAAAAGTGGCATGAGACAAAACTAAAACTATTGCATTCAAGTGAAATTGGCTGTTCATTAGCTGATCAAACGTTTAAGAGCACAGTCAATTGAAGCACTGAAGGTTGCTTAGTTTTGCAATAAAACACTGTAGTTCATTTTCCTGTGTAAAAGAAAAGCCCAGAATGGTGTATTGAAGGCAGCAAAATATTTTGAAAAGTATTTATAGTTTTTGCATAATTTAACAAGCATTGAAAGTTATATCACTTGATCTTTGTTGATTTTTTTCAATATTTTAGTTAAAATCCACAAACGCATGTATGTGGACATGTTCATAACTCCAAGAAATTTGGTGTATAAAAACAAAACCTAATCAGTTCTTATTTTTATGTCTAAAAACACATAAAAACACTGAGTAACATTTTTTTTAACTCAGTATATCATGGGGCATGCATGAAAGGGTTAAAAGACAAAATATTGGCCAAAAAAAGTGGATTTAATGAGATTTAGTGTCAGGTTTGAACGCGGTGGGAACAATGGAACAATGAATCTTCAGGTTGTGCAGGGGCGTCAAATGGGAGCTGGTTATGTGGACAGTTTTTTTTTTTTCTCTGAACCACCCTATGTTCTATTGCTGTTGTGTTAGAACCCAAAAGGTCGAGAAACAAACTCTTTTTGGGGTCTTGAAGAAGGGAAATCTGCTAGTATGGAGATCTCTTCTCTAAAAATGTCTGGCAGTAAATGACTTAACGTCCAATCGGGTTTAAGAACAAACAACGAGGTTGTAGATTACGTTTTGGTGAATGCGGACTGCTGGAGAGTGGCAGTGATTAACACTGGGATGTGTCAACATGCTATCGATGCAAATTACGAGGTCATGTCATTTTATTTGGGAAACAGTGCTTATGACTTGTGAAGGACTCGGAAATCTCAAGCCGGACCTGAATCCACCTGCCTTGTCTTGACTTGGAATTGCATGACTTTCCTTGAAACACTGACTGACTGGTATATAGTATTCTACACTGGTCACTAGGTTTCAGTAATGTCATATTGATGAGACAACAAATACAGCAGGAAGTACCTGAACACTCACATTTGTGAGTCTATATTATGTCTTATTTATGTCTTATGCCTATGGGATAATAGGAGTGCAAAGGTAACTGTAGGGGTGTTATTTAATGTCTACAGGGCTCTAATAATGTTATTTTAAAAAGTGTAACACGGCAAATTTAACAGAGGAATCATAGGAAAACATGGGAAAAAATAATAAATTAATAAAAAAAACACAAAAATATTTAAAATTTATAAAATTATATATAAAATTTTAATAAAAATAAAATAAAAATAAAAAACCAAAAACTTAAACTATATTAGGAAAGCAGGAAGTGAACAAATGTAACAGTTACTGATTGTAAAAGTACCAGATGGAGGGGTAGGATTTAATAAGCTTTGCTTCTTCCTACTCCTTTTGGACATGTGGAACTGTGAACTGATTATGTGATGCATTCAATTGCAATCTGATGCATGTTCAAATGAAATAAAACCATTACCAATCCATTTATCACGGTCGAGCCTGGAACCAATTAATCGCAATAAACGAGGGATGACTGAATCTATTAAACCACTAACAGGCAACATAGGCCCGCCAGCAGTTGCACCAAGTTGCTCCCAGTCCCTTTAAGTGATAGTGGGTGTTTGGTAGAGCACATTGAGCTGTGTGAGAAAGTTCAAGTCATTCCGACTTCTGGGATTTAGTAAATGCGCCACCTTGTGGTGTGTTATAAAAACAATCGCACAGGCAACGTGATAGGGGTGCATGTGTTGCCAAATTTTACGAGTCGGTTCAGTAGGTACTGGATGGCCCAAATCATTTTTTCACATGACTGTATATTGTAGCATTCAGATACATTTGATTCCAACAGTTAGCACATTCCAAACCTCTTATTTGCAACCTTGATCACCTCTCCAAGGACTAAGGAGCAATTTGCGTCTCCTCGCGTTCAAATGTCCACGCTGGAGGAACGCTGTCAGAGGAGGATTACAATTCCTCTGATCTTGTTAATGGATATTAATAATAGATGACTGGAGAAGAGAGGAAGGAGGATGACGGGGGTGGTAGCACGGTGATAGGAAGAGATAAAGTTGGAGGGAGGGTGGCGGTTTACTATCAGTGGAGGTCATGAGGGTGGAGATCAACGTGCCTCACACTGCTCCTCTCTCCTCCGGGGATCTCATTACGGCCAACTGTCTGGCGATGAGAACTGAAGCCCATCTGCGTATAAGAGCTAAAGAGGGGGACGAGTACTGTGTGGAAGTGGATGGCTGGCAGTGAAGCAGTGTGGAGCTGAAGGATAAAAAAAAAAGGGAACTAGCGTATGGAGGAGATAGCAAGTGCTGGAAGAGAAGGCGCAGCGCACGTCGCCTTGAGCGGCAGATTGTCATTACTACTGCAGATGGTTTGGGAGACGCCCCCGGCAGATTTATATGTGCTTTGTGCACACGTGTGCGCCGCTTCCACGCGGCTATGTGACCGTACGTGAGCGTGCATGCCGCTCCGTTGCGCGATAAAAAAAACAATTAAACGCTTTGCGGGGTCTTGGAGGGGACGCTACATGTCACGATACCAATAAAAAGGTGGCACTGCTGTAAATAAACTGACAATGTCATAATGGAAGAAATGTATGACAAAGACCTTTTGTGCCATTGCTGATTGTCTCTATTCACATAATGGTGTTCATTGATTTGATAAAAGGCGCCTTGGGGTGCTCTGAATGAAGAAGGCCACTGTATTCATGCTGTAGGGATGTCCATACAAAGAAACACTGAGAACATCTCTAATCCAATATACCTTATACGTACATCAACAAAGACAGATTTCTCTCTAATACCGATTACAGTGGAACAACTAAATCCGACATATAGGGACGCTTTTTCCCATAATGGTATCGGTTATGAAGTGCTGGACAATACTGGCTTATCAATCACATAGTCATTAATAAATCATGCTGTTTCGTGGGTTTATTATAGCCTCTTATTCATTTTAAAATATGCATATTGAAGCAAACGTCATATCCTTTCTATGATATAAGAGAAAATGGAGGTTTCTAATGTGTTTTGACTTTTCTATTGGCAATGGTAGACTGAAAACAGCTTTTTATTTATTATATATTTAGAAAAGATCTGGGTTTGAATCTCCGTTTGGGCATTGGTTTTCTCCGTGGACTCCGATTTCCTCCCACATTCCAAAAACATGCGAGGTTAATTGGCGACTTCAAATTGTCCATAGGTATGAATGTGAGTGTGAATGGTTGTTTGTCTACATGTGCCTTGTGATTGGCTGGCAAGCCTAACCCAGCTGTCTGGGATAGGCTCCAGCACACCCTAGTGAGGATAAGTGGCATAGAAAATGGATGGAAGGAATTAACTATTAAATATTAAATATTTTTGTTACTTATATAAAATATATGTTCCGCTTCTGTCATATTATGATTTTAAAATGACTGTTTTTTTCTCTTTTAAACAAAGATATTTCAAAATAAAACCTTTTAAAGCTGTAATTCTAATACAGTGAAACCGTCAAATTGTAATATTTGTGGCCAAGGTCATCATTCCGTGAGAATCTCACCCCAGCCGATGCTTACTCAAATCAGACGGGGTCATAAAAACACAGGCCATAGTAAGAAAAGCTAAAACTTGCCTTTTGCCTTTGACTCACTCAACAAATTTACAGTAACACACGTACGCACAAGCCTTATAAATGTGTAAAATGCCTTATTTTCTCTTATTATGTCTACTATATTGGGTAAGATTAACAACAATGTGACTATAGGGGTGTTATTTCTTGTCTATAGGGCTCTAGTGATGTTAAAACACATTGAGAAGGTCATAGACAAACTTTCCGTGTTCTAAGTACAATAATATTCCATTTATAAACAATGAATCCTACAGCAAAATAGTTTGGTCCAAAATAGATGACCCCTCCTGCTGGCGGCTGTCGTGTAGTGCAATCTACTAATCTTTCTTTAGCACCGCCTCGATACGAAACTGAAATCATTCAAATTCAAAGAAGGCACAGTGAGGAAGAAAGAACGGCATGCACACGTGCAGCATGGAACCCCTCCACCACCGATACTCAGAAATGTAATCTCACTGAGGCCTTAATGCCGAGTGATCATCACTCCAAAAGCCACTCCATGTTCTCTCCCTCCTCCTTTCAGCCATCCATCGTTCAAGCCACACATCCTGGAGTCATCTGCACACGCTCATCTTTCCTCAGCCACACCATCCGGCCATGATAAATCTCAGAGATATCTTCCCGACGGGCTTTTACAAAATCAATGGCTATTTTTTGAGCATGGCGTTATACTTCCATGTCTGTGTATAAGCCGGCTGTGTGAGCAAATGCTCAAATATGAGCTTTTATTAAAAAAGAAAAAAAAATCCTGCCAGGAAATGAAGCCAGGGGCGTGGCCAGCACAAATAAATGACGAAGATGGGCTTTGTGTAATCACCCAGATGTACGTACTATAATGTACATCTGCAGCAATCCAATGTAGTCCTTGCTTTTCCATTTGTGTCTAATCAGTACTTCTAATGGGACGTGTCCATACGGGCCAACCTCGAACACGGCAAGCTTGATGAGTATGCCACTATCTACTTCTCTCTCTATTTGTTCTACGACAGAACGTTGCAAACACCAAACTGGATAGTGACTGGTGGGTGTTGTTAATCACGTCCCAAATGAGGCCAGTTATTGAAAGATAAAATCAGAGCATTATGAGCATCTTCTCTCTACATTATGCTGATTTAGTGCACACTTACGATTGTGCGCAACCAGCTCAAAGCCTAATAAACTCAGATTAAATATCCCCATATTTAACTTGTATGTCTCAAATGAAATGGGAAATAAAAATAAAGATCCCCACCCGTGACCGTGCACCCGGATGGCGCCCGGTTCGTATTTTGCACGAGCAATTACATTTTCCGCCATAAGGGATACAAATGTGAGGAGTTACTGCCTCCCAGGAAGCCGTCCCAGCTCCATTTTGACAGTAAATAAGCTAATAGGCAAGTGGCACCGCTATTAAATGAGTTAAACCCGATCCACGTCAATGCCGGAGCAGGGGTATATAAATTTATTTCAAATGAGTCGCCAGCTGACACCAATAAAGCAAGTCATCTGTTAGCATCTGTCTGCAGGAACCAGGGACTGTGTGTGTGTGTGTGTGTGTGTGTGTGACTGTGTGTGTGTGCATGTTCAGAGGCAGGACAGTGAGCGAGGGTGAGAAACGGGGATTAAGGGAGGGGAGGCGGAGGTATGGATGAAGCCGTCACTTCCCTTGGTGAGAGTGTGGGGCTGTGAGAGATGAGAGAAAGATCTCCCACGCAGGCTGCAGGAATGCTTACACTAACACTTTCTCTGCTACAGGAATTAGAAAAAAAAGAAAGTTGTCACTGGGCTACAGGAGCAGATCAATGTCCACAACACCAACACATCCATTCACCCACAAGTTGCCTGATGATGTCATTCTGCCGCTTGCACTTCTATGTCTTTAGTTTCTAGCTCATATATGAGCGGAGAAGTAAAGGAAGTAGACGCTCTTTATTTGCAACAATTCAACTGTGAACAACCTTTAAACCATTACAATTAAACCCACCGTTAAAGACTATAAACTGTCTATAATGTTTATAAACACATGCAGTGAAGGCACTAAATGAGGTGTGTCCCAAGTGTACACCAGAAGATTACTAAGCTACATTAAAAATAAAAAAAGGTGTAAGGAAAAAAATGTTGGCTCTGAAATTGAAATTCAATCCCAAACTACTATAATGCCAATGAAAAATAATGCATAACTGCTCAAATGAACGACTCTATTCAATGAACTGCCAAGTCTCCTGTTGCCACCTGGTGCATGGTCTACAAAAGCAAAGATCTGTCAAAAAACATTGGTTTAATTGACGAAAGACATTCAGTATCCAGCAGTGGGCGGATGCTCAGCTGAGAAAATCATGCGTGTTGTTTAGGACTGTCCAGATACAGCTTCTTTCACTTCCGATACCGTACCTATATTGTAAGCTTGCAGGCTTTTGTAGTGCGGAACGATGGAACGGTAGAAAAGGCTTGATGAAGTGATGCCACTCAACCAGAGAACAATAATCAACAATGGTAGGTATGACAGGAACTGGGGTGGGTGTGTCTTGGATGGTTCCATTGGGAGAAATGTCATGTGATCAACATTGTAGCATTCTGACTGCAGTCGTCCCTCGCTACATCACAGTTTGAATATCACTGCTTCATTCTATCATGGTTTTTCAAAAATGTATTCATTCATAAATGATCGCAGTTTTGTGGTTGAATATGGCCTATTATTGGCCAAAACATAAATAAGCAACATTGTACATATTCCTAGCCTAAATTAATGAATCTCAGCACTGAGGACGATTCGATACACATCTCGATGCGCTGCCAGCAATACGATACATGGAATTTTCTGGCGATACGATAATCATTTAGTTCAAATCAGTGAGCTCCAATAGGATATGGTGCCATTTCTTGCGATATGATGCAATTCAACATGATGCAAATAAGCAAAGGGAAAAAAATGTAATTCAGTATGATCCTACAAAAAGGATTTGTCTTTATTCCTTATAGGCACTTGGGAGTAAATTCAACTAAAGTGCTGTTTGTCTTTTTTTTTACTATACACCACTTCTTGATCATTCTTTTTGTCATCTTAAAATAGCAACAACTTTTCAAAAACAAATTTCCTCACACTTTCACATTGGCTATGTAATTACAATAGCAGTGGCTCAGTGGTGGAGTGAAACAATGAAACAACAATTACTACTGTAAAAAATACAGTACAGCAACAACAAAGTTAAAGTGACACTTTCAACAGCGCAATCAATGTTTGTTTATATTCCTGTCTGCAAAACATACTGTGAATATGAATGCACTAGCAGCTAGGCTAATACAGTAGTGAGGAGTAAATAGCTCCTGGACAATTTGGAAAGTGCAGGAGATCCACTGACCTGATTTGCTTGGTTTTTCCCCTGGTGTCCGATGAGGAACCAGACCGGGAGGTGGCGGTAGACTTGTACGGCTTCTTAACGCGGCATTCTTTTCAAGTGACGGATGTTTTGTCGAGCTTTCCGCCGTTCTTTGAGAATCCGTAGTGTTTCCAAACATACCATTTAAACGTTGCAGGTGGGTTAAATTTTGTCTTTTTAATTAAATTTAGTTCAATTTGTTTGTGTTTTACTAGTAGTTATATGTGCCTCACAGCTTCCGTCCGTATTCAATCCAAAACGCTAAATAATGGTGCATTCATTGCGCCTGGGAAACAGCATAATGGGTGACGTTTAACCTTAATAAAACGACACTTGCATCGGATTTTACCGATACCCACAAACGCATTGCGATGTATCTCGATTTCACCTGTCAATTACATCCATACCCAGTGAATGAGCCGATGCACATGCGCATCGATGTATCGACTAATATCTTTTATTTTCCACACCCTTACTATTTATACTACACTGACCAGCAGGTGTCAGGAACGTTACTTTTATTAGACAATATCCACCAGGTATCAGTGCTAGCATGGAAGTCTATGTAATGCCGCATTTATGTCCAAGACGTCCATGATTATGTCTACTATATGGGTAGTAAAAGTGTGAGGGTGACCATAGGGGTGTTATTTTATGTCACAAGGGCTCTAATAACACTAAAAAAAGACATATTTAGAAGGTCTTAAACAGGTTTTCTATGGTCTAACTGCAAAGGTACTCTATTTAGCTGCCCTTGAGCATACATTTTTACATAGAATGTCTTTGTTTTTGTTACAAATTGCCTATTGTCATGCAAAATCAGCCCAATTTGTGTTAATAAAGATTGAAAAATGGTGTGTGTGGCTTTACTTATACATAATACGCATGAATAAAATCAGCGGCTTCCATTGGTCAAAAGGAGCTGAGGTGAGTGAGGGGATGATCTTCAACATCCACCCGCTTATTGGCTCATAATGGACGCTAAAAAAGCGTTGACATATTGGAAAAGGTTGAAGAAGAGGCCAAGAAAGTGTCAGCAATTAGGCTGCTAGCTCAAAGTTGTGTTTGTTCAAGCCATGTTGTTTTTTTTTATGTGTACCTTTCTGATGTGCGCTACGCCGTCAGCGACCGCGTTTTAGTTTTGTTGATACTACTTTCGGTGCGACTAAACAAGACTAAACACTGACCAAGTTTATTTGTTTAAGTGCTGCAGCCTTTTTTCTTTGAGGTGGAAAAAGTCACAAATGAGAACTGATTATTTGCAGGCTCGACTATGGCTAAAAAATGTGATTTTGATCAATAAGCCAACAAAGAAACTCTAATAACTCAGATTTGATTTGATTCTACACAGTAGTTGAATGCAAATCATAAAAGATCATCTTTCAACCTACTGTTTCTTCTCTGCAGATATGCACCCTCTAAGTGTCCATTCTAGTGGCATTCAGCTATTTTTCATTTCCCATCCTCTTCCCTATCATAAAGCATCCAAATGTCATGGTGTTGATTTTTGCCAGGAGCTGACATGCTGTGGCGTTTCAAAGGCTGCTATAGTACACACGCCTGCAGGATACTAGTGAGTCTGGAGCAACTCTGCCTTGACACAGCGTACGCCCAACCCCCGCAGGTTTCCTCAAAAAAAAAGGTGATGTGTTCAAACTGTCAGATCTATTGATTTACTATCGGAAGGCCAGGGAAGGTCCAGAGCAGGGCATGTACAGCTCGGCGCCTCAGTGTGGAGGTAATAGTTTACAGCAGGCCGATGTCCGCTGAGGCTCCAGATACACATACCGATACACACCAGGTACACATACCGCCCGGACTCCGAGCGGGGAATTCGACATTGAGCAAAGTGGAATTCCTGGTTGGTGGCACAAGAAGGAAACGGGTGGAAAAAAAAAAAACAGTGGATGCTGCAGTCACTCAGGAGTGTGTTGGTTGGTTTGTGTGTGTAAATGTTGTGTTCGATAGCAGAGTTTCATGAAATATGCATGAAGCTTGTTTGAAAGCAACCTCTCTCCTGATAGGCTAGTATCCTAGCAAGGTTCTTTGACACACTCTCACTCGGATACCCTTCGGTGCATCCTACTCACCTTCAGAGGGCAAAAGACAGTAAGGCTACATACAATACAGCAAAAACTGACTTCACTGAAGGTATACAGGCTGCAAAACAAGTGACACAATAAACCTTTAGCATGACATCGTGAAAGAAGGCTACTTTGATATTTTGTAAAGCAACACGTATAGCTTATGCTAAGAAGTTACCATAAGTTAAAATAAGGGGAAATTCCAGATTTACAGCAGCAAAAAGCAAAAAAGCACATAAGAGCAGATCAAGTGCCAAACCAAGGAAATAGAAATCAAGAAGTTATATAGAAGTTATATAGTGTACACCATTTAGAGATGTGTATGTTGATCAAGCCACAGCATTATTGCATGGTTAACTGTATGGTTAGAAGTTATATATATTTCAAGAAAAACCTGCATCTAAGCTTTGTGACTTAGGTGAAAAATCTCAATGTAAGTCTTTGTCTTTTTCACCCATTTGTGCTGTTTTTTGTAAATTGTCCAAATATTTCAACTTGTTATTTATTATATTTTACTTTTTTCAGATTTTATTATATTTTGTTTCTTTCTTATAGGGGTGCTCCAATCGATCGACCACTAATTGGGATTGGCTGATATCAGTAAAAAGCACGCTTTCAATATCAGCCAATACTTGTTTCATAACAACGACCCTATTCACTCATCAGCTCCACCCCACTGCAGCATCCAGAATGTCTGCCGTGTGTGGGACTTCCTGTTTTTGTGAGAATGACTAAGTTTTTGCACCCTGCAAAACATGCCTCAAAAACTGTCTATATGTGCCCTAAAAAAGGTATAGAAGATGGATAGATGGATGGATGGATGGATGGAAAGTCTTCCAGTATGCAAGAAGCAGGACAGGAGACATGAGGTAGGAGGAGGCGATGTATGACTTCTCCCCCAAAACCGCTCCAATAACATAGTGAACCAGTGTCCCAGTTTGAGTATTAAAATAACCTTAGGCCAGTGGTTCTGAATTATTTTCTGTCGTACCCCCGTTGGGACCACAATTGAAATACTATTGAGAACCTCATTATATGTATGTATTTATCTATCTGTACAAACCACTGTATGGGTTGCTGGCACCAGCACTCTGCAATCACCAAAAGCTGACTATCACTGTCATGTCTTTGGGTCAAAGACATTAATAATTCATACGTTTCATAATTTAGTTAAAATGAAAGTAATAAATAGCTAAAAGTTCTAATAAATACTGTTAAAAACGCTAAGGTTAAAAGTTTACAGAGTGAGACATTTTATCTAGAAGGTATTGTTTTAGGCCACTAGAGAGTGAGTGCTCTCGCATATAGACAAGCTTTGTTGTTTTCTTTGGGTGAAAAGCAGGCTGGCCTCACCGCAGAAATGAAACAGGAAAACCTCATAAACATGCTGTAAGTTGCTCTAAACGCTTGTTTCTTGGGAATTTATCGTCTTTGTAAGTATATTGGTGTATAAAGCGCTTACATAGATGCATCTGCTATTTCAAAAGTTGTACTTGTTTTCTTCGCTAACTTCATGCTACTGCTAGTTTGCATTTGCAGTTGGTGTACATGTGTTAGCTAACTGTTAGCTGTTGTGTGTTTAGCCTGCAACATGAGCAGTATTGGAACTTCATTGTATTTTTTTCTGTATGTTTCAGTTACCACTTTTTTTTTTTACAAGCTTCATAAAGCAAGAAAAGCAAGCCTTGTATGCGGAGTTTTCTTCATTGGTTCGCTAGCTGTCAAGCAGCATACAGATACGTGTTGTGAGGACGGCACAATCAACTTAAGACGATTTCCAAGTGAGTTTTATTCACTCCATTTGCAACATTTAAACATTGGTAAAATGAAAACATTGGTCACGTCTTTTTCAAAATGTGATATGACTTTTTAACATTTGAGTTTTTTTGCAACAATATTGCATATATTATGTATGAGTCTCATTTGTAAGTACCATTTATGTTCAGTACTCAATATAAACCCTATGTAAACCCAATGTAAACCATATACAGCCATGTAAACCTGTAATGCGCAGTGTCCATGAGGTTTCTAGTGTCAATTATCAGGCTACCGCATATACCATTACTGTTGAATGCCAGGTAAAAATGATTTGTATGCTTTAGAGTGCAAATGTTAGCAGGAGCAGAACAACACTGATGGTGGAAGTCCCGCTTCCCCCTCGTGCCCGCCTGACACCTTGGCCCCGCCCTCCTTTATTTGGGAAACGCTGCCTTAAGCCATCTTTAAAAAAAGATGGCTTACTTTCTGCAGCTTCTCCCTTAATGAATGTCTCATTATTTCATTGTATAACATTAAATATAACATTATTAGTTGGCATTTTGTTGGATGCAGAAGTGTGTGTTGATGTGTGTGTGTGTAGGCATCATTGTCATTCTGGTTTTTAAGTTACAGCCACTTTGTAATTATGAATACATTTTGCAGCTGTGCTAATGAACAGCAAACTCCGTCAAGCAGAACAAACAAGCTAAAAACAAACTTAACACACACACACGCGCAGTCTCACCAGGAGAGCAGTCCATCTGTTAGCTTAGGGACTCCAGTCTAGAAAGAAGGCCACACACACGCCGCCAGTGAGAATGCAGACATGACATCATATTTTTTCTGTCTCTGCAAAGGGTTTGTGCTCAATGTATTGCTGGAGTTGTGCAAGCTCTGTTAAACAAGCGCAGTGTGTGCGTCCTTGTCTATCATTTCTATTGCATCTTTTATTTGCATTCATCTGTGCCTCTGTGAATATTCCAGCTTTTGTTTGGCTGCCATGCCCTGTGAGCAGTGTTTAATTCTCCCCCTTTCTCTCGGGAGCCACGTGCGGTGAGGGGGGTGGGATTAAAGCGAGGGGTGGCGGAGACGGGGCAGGACACAGCAAAGACACTTCATTAATCAATCAACCAGCTCTGAAAATGTAGCTAATTAAGGGCTAATTACAGATCTGGGCGCCTTGCCAGCTGGCGTCCAGATCGGCCTCCTCCGCTGCGACCCTGGTGCCGCCCCAGATGACACTGAAGGTAAACATCCCTCCCTCCTGTGCTCCCTTCTGTATTAGTCTACCCACTCGAGCAGCAGCAGATAAGGATCACACCAGGCTACCGTCGCCTGCCTGGCGTTGCACCTCGCTTGTCGTTTTCTTACCGGGAAAAGGTCGGTGGTCTTCACAGGTGCGTCCAGGCTGTCTGGAGGCGCCATCTCCTCAGTTCCATTCTTGGCATGGTCCTGCCAGCTCCCTCGGCGTGACACGCTGGCACGCCAGGCCCGCTGGATACTGCACATATAAACGTGAGGGAAGTTTGAGTGATGGTGAAGAAAACAAAATGACAATCACTGACATGCAGCAGCTCACATTTTGGCAGGCATTTTTATTAGTATAGTATAGTGTAGTATACTGTAGCTTCTCAATGGAAATGCGGCAGATATGAAACTGTACAGTGGTCAGAGTACAGCTCCTATCACAATTTACATTTACTATCCACTGGAAATGACCAAAAAACTCATCTGTGGTTGTCTAAATCAGAGATGGTCATACTCTTTTGGCAAGAGCCACCCACAAAAAGAGACAGTATGACTGACAAAAGCGCTCACTCTGTTTGTGCCATTGTTCTATGGACCAAACGCGCCAAGGTGCTGAAGCGACGAGGAAAATAAACAGGCATTTACTTGCAATATATTGAGGCTGGCTAAATTATGCAGCTCATTAGTTTGTAATTAATTTATTTATTTATTATTGGCTGGCCACCAGTCCAGGGTGTCCTGCCTCTCGCCCGAAGACAGCTGGGATAGGCTCCAGCACCACGCATCCCTCGTGAGGATAAGCGGTAGAAAATGAATGAATGAATGAATGAATTTATTATTGGCTGGCCACCAGTCCAGAGTGCCCTGCCTCTCGCCCAAAGTCAACTGGGATAGGCTCCAGCACACCCATGCAACCATAATGAGGATAAGCAGTATAGAAAATGGATGGATGGATGTTTGGCTTCATTTCAGTAATATCACTGTGGCTATTTAATACTTTGTCCTCTCCAGTATGGTTTTTAATAACCATTATAGAGATTTGCTTATGTAGTCCTGTTTGTTTCTGTTGTTCTGTTATTGTCATTGCAATTGTTGTAGTTGCTGTTGTTCCTCGCTCTCTTTGTATTGCCCGCCTCTTGTCCCCGGATCCTTCCCTCTGTTTTCTTTTTTCTTCTTTTCCATCCCCTCCTGCTCCGGTCCAGTCACTCCAAATTGAAATCACAACAAAATATCAAATAAAGCCAAATAATAGGTCTGTTTAGCATGTAAGGGTATTTAGATCAATAATGCTATCTGCTCCAATGGTTGGACTGGACACATAAAAAGAGAGAATGTTGTGACCTTTCCCCACCCAATTTGCCCCACCCCTCCGAGAGGGCGCCACTCCTCACTCTTTCATCCCCCAAGTGGCCCCAAACCCCGAGGTCCAGTGCGGGGTGTCGCATCAATTACTGGATGGAGAAACCCATTCACCTCCGCCGAAGCAGAGAGACAGCTGAACCAAATGGAACAAATTGAATCAAGAAGCAGAAATCCAAGCTCTCCAAAGCAATACCCTTCCCTCTTTTCTTTCCTCCTTCCCCATTTTCTCCACTTTTCCACTTCCTTCCATTCCCCCTGATCCACTGCCGTCCCTGGAAATCTCTCTCAGCTGGCTGCGTCCCAATCATATTAACTCTACACAGAAACAATGGCTTTCTCTTTCTAATCTCCACTTTCACGGAAGGAAAAGCCCGAGGCGTGAGCTGTTTTACGCCGCTACACCTCGGAAAGCGACTGTATGTCGCCGTCACTCTGCAGTCTCTCGCCGGGCAAGAGGCTTAACTCAATTCAAAGCAGCACCTGTCGCGTGCAAGCTGATTAAACATGGATATCATGACAAAAACTAAAAAAGGAAAGTAATCACATTTTAAAAAGCCACAGGTGAGACTCACACAATAGCCTTGATTTCCTGCTGCTGCTGTTGTTGCTGTTGTTGTTGTTGTTGTTGTTGTTGTTGCCCGCGGCGGTGAGACCTGTTGTCAGGCTCCCCCTCGCTCCTCTGGGGGTGACTTCAAGAAGGAGCGCATGAAAAGGGAAGTGACGGGAAGATGACAGTTAACAACATTTACTGTGTGAAAAAAAGGTGCAGCTTGGTAAGCATTTGTTTTCATTCACGGTTTATCAAAAATATACAAATTCATAAATGATGCTATTCGGGGGCTGCACAGCGGTCGAGTGGTTAGTGCGCAAACCTCACAGCTTGAAGACAAAGGTTCAAGTCCACCCTCGGCCATCTCTGTGTGGAGTTTGCATGTTCTCCCCGTGCATGCGTGGGTTTTCTCCGGGTACTCCGGTTTCCTCCCACATTCCAAAAACATGCTAGGTTAATTGGCGACTCCAAATTGTCCATAGGTATGAATGTGAGTGTGAATGGTTGTTTGTCTGTATGTGCCCTGTGATTGGCTGGCCACCAGTCTAGGGTGTACCCCGCCTCTCGCTCGAACCGAAGACAGCTGGGATAGGCTCCAGCGACCCTCGTGAGCATAAGCGATAGAAAATGAATGCTGTTCAGGCGGAATATGTCTATTCAAGCAAATGTTAGAATCCGACTTGTGGAAATTCACTTATCACAGTCAGGCCTGGAACCACTTAACCGCCATAAACGAGGGAGCATTAAACGGGTGTATTAATGAATCACAAAAAGGTGAAACTGTCCAATATACAGTTTCATCTCTATGAGGGAGTCTATGTAACGTCAGGTAAATACATTCTTCCACTCACCCCCCCACCCCCCACTTAAAAACACTTGTTGGCTGATAAAAAGCCAGGTAAAAAGCAAAACACACACAAACGGATCCTAAACTTTAATCCTTAAAACCCCATTCATGACAGTGGTTCACTTTGAGCGACATTTGAGTACAATCAGGTCCAATCCGAAGCTCGGATATCTCAGTGGCAAGTGATTTTAGATGTTCCACTATATAAATGTTTGAGGCTACGTAGTGTGCAAAGTCTTACCTCTCCACCTTCGGAGCTGTTTGCCCTCCGCTGTGATTGCAGTAGCGGTGATACCTCTTCACTTCTTCCTGCTCAGAGAGACCACAACAAAAAAAGATCAAGTAAATTCATTTTAATTAATTCCAAAAATCCAGGAGGTGTGTAACTTGGAAGGATTTTTTTGGCCTCAGCAGACGTCAGGAGGTCTGTGTTCAACTGAGAGCCATCGGAGTTAACCATGTATTTCTGTTTATTGGTCACAAGACTGTTATCCTGGCTCTGTTCACACAAATGTAAATGACTCAGGGACAACCGTGTCAAGCAGCCAAGAGGTGATGCTGCCATGCCGCTAATTGGGAATATGTACAGATGCACGAAAAGGAGCAGTATAGCTCAATCAAACATATTTGTGCTTGCCAAGAAGATGTATACTATATGATCAAATGCATCGGATCACACCAAAAAAATATATATATCGATAAATATTGAGTTGGTAAATTGGGTTGAGGTGGACAGAACTGCTTGGCCACTGCGACCCCTTCACCTTCAGCCTCATCAGCAAGACACTTGTCATCTTGGACGGGAGTTTGGTTCGTTATCTCGTTGAAAAACTGCCATGTGTTCCAGTTCCCCACGGGAGGGTATCATGCTCTGCTTCACAATGTCACAGTACATGCTGGAACTCATGCTTGACTGTTGACAAGACACTATTGCGTTGTTATGTTCAATGTGTGCCATCTCATTTCCGATGAATAGTGAATCAATATCGCTATACAGACTGTACGCTGACTACTCCAGTTTCATTTCCATAGTACTGTCCCCTGAGAAGTTATACTGTTAGAAAAATTGTTATACTGTATATATTCTATGTTTGTACAGTCATCCTTCGCCAAATTACAGTTTTTCAAAAATAAAAATTCATAAGCCATCCTCTTCTGTGGTTGAATGAGGCCTATTATTATACAAGAAATGTGCATATTGCAGCATAGTTACATAGATTTGCCTAAATTAAGAATTTTCAAGCATTAAAATAGCTGAATGAACTAAAATACAAATACAGTAATCTCTTCCAATATCACAGTTTGATTATCCCCCCCCCCCACACACACTGTATTGTGGGTTTTCATAAATTCAGTCATATCATATCAAGATTGCTGATGGTCTATTATCAATAGACACAAAACATTGAGACATTAGCTTACATGACATTACCTTAACACTGCATGAAGTCACGAAGCCAGCCATTGGCATGCCCCACAAAAAGTTCTCCTCTCATTACATGTGGAAGTGGTAAGTTTTTGACTGCTTAGATTTAGAAGAAATACATTTGAGGCTAACTAGTTAGCTCGCTAGATGGCAGGCAATTCGAGTCGCTGCAACGTACAGTAAGAGTTGCAATGTGGTGTAAACAAGATAAATAGGCGAGTATCGAATATGAATATATGAAAAAGTATCGACATGACATATATAAACATATGGTATATAATATTTACAAATAGCAATATAGAGTATAGGAAGTACAGTATAGTCAACTGTTACTATTTAAAAGTCAGTAATTATTCAAATATTGAAAACTACATGAACATTAACAAGTGTACTAACCGCAGCCTCCAGACAGATGTTCAATTACAGCTTGACATCCGTGATAAAACATCTAGACTATTTTTTTATGACATCAGAATATAGATGAAGATCAAGCACCGGCCATTATTAATTCAGCATACCAACAATACATCTCCCTGACAAGATAATAGAATATTTAATTCATACTGCAGTATTTCAAACATGGAATATCACCTATATCGGAAGTCAATCTCAGTCTGGATATTTTTTATGAACATTTTTTTGCAGATGCTATCATTATTATGCAGCATCTGTGTGTTTACAACTAACCATAACCGTGTAGGTCACTGCAGAGGATAATACCAAAAGTTGCTAAAGTTATACAGGAGAAGAAGACACGGTAAAGTAGATGACAGGAGAACTACAATACTTGTTGCTTTGGAATTCAATCAATAAGCACAATGTATGATTGCAGCAAACGTCAATATTAATTCCAACGCTGCCCTGCTGGGCGTGTGTGTAAACAACATGATCGCATTATTTTCAATTTCATAATAAAGGGCCGATCAATAACACTGTGCGGCATGGATTTGTAATTTGCTGATTGAAAAATTAGTGGAGGCATTATTAGAATCATTTGCAAGAAATACAGAGATCCATGACCGCATAGATACGCAACAGATGACTGGCTAATCAGACGCCATGATGTTTGTGAGCCTGACTGAGATCACACCAAGAAGGTGTCACACACATATATACGTATATTCATACAGGGGTGTTCAAAGTGCGGCCCCATAACTGTTTTTAATAGCTCTCGTACTGTACATTGTAGAATTAAAATTAAACAGGAAACAACAAAAATGGAAGAAGAGCCGTAATTTTGCACGAATGAAGGCAAAGTATTACAACAAGACTAAAATATGTAATCCAAAAAAAGTTGTAATATTATGAGGAACAAACAAAACAGAAAAAAAGTTGCAATTTTAGCAAAATTAGGTTGGGTAAAAGTTATATTAGTACGATAATACAGTCAAAATATTGTGAGGATAAAGACAGGATATTACAAAGATGACAAAAAAGTTGAAATATTTGTTTAAAAAAGTGTAAAAAGAAGCAAAAAGTGTTTCTGCTTTGCGGCCGCCTGCCTGTTTCTTGTTGCAGCACACCTCTGATTGATGTGGGAGGAGCTAACCTGTGCACACCTAAACCAATTCACCCTGGACTACTGAAACTATGCTGTTTCGTCAACATGTTGCCAGATTGTTACCTGTTCCTCGCTTATGTCTTGCTCTTCCCAGCCTCGTGTTACCCTTCGTTTGTATTCGGGCCTCGGTAGAAAAAAGTTTGGCCACCCCTGCATTAATCTAATCTCCCCAGGATTGGAATGCAACGTGAAACATATGCATCCATCTAATACCTGCTGAGCTGCAGCTGGGCTCACAAGGACGTGACTGATGAAGGGGGGGTGCAACAGTTTAGATGCACATTAATGTGAACAGTTCATGCAAAAGTCAACGCGGAATCGCATTTTAGGTCTGTGAATACAATAGCAGCCTGCAGGGGGAGACATTGTCAATATGTCACGTTTCACGACTCACAAATCCCTTGGGGTCGTAGGGGCACCACATTCATGAACAATTCACCAGTCTATTCCATTTGATATGGTCGTGGGCAAGGGCTTGGGTCTCTGCAAAATTCTTTCCCGTCCATTCTGTGATATTGTCTATGGTTTTTGGTATTTTGATATGTGTTTTTTCTTGAAGTATATATAACTTATTAGCATATCTACATGTATTGCTTTACAAAATATCAAATATTCTGTCATTCTTCACTATAGGACCCTTTCTGGAAATAGTTTGGACCCCCCCTACTGTATACACCGCTATATTGGTTACATGTACAATGTTGCCTTTACAAAAATAATAATGTTGTTTTTCTATTGATATTCATGTAACATTTCTAATGCTACCCAGTGTGTCTCTCTTCCACACCCCTGCAGTTATACCTAATGAAGATGGAGGAAGATGAGTTTTAAATGTTGCAAACAGGTGGGGTGCATGCAAGCAAATACGAGGAGGACGGGGGGCACATATATCTCAGGAAGACGAGGGCATATATCTAACGTGAAGAAGAAAGAGACATCCTGGAGTGGAGGAGAGTGAGAACATGATCACACACTTATCAAAATGCAAAATGGAGCACTTGAGACTATTCCCTATGCTACTATTTACCGTCGGAGCGCGGCTGCGGCTAACATATGGTGAGGGAGGGAAGCTCTCAAAGATCTCATACACACGCCCCGTCCTGATCAAAGAGCGTGATGATACTCTCACCCTTTAAGGCACGGTCACGACAGAGAGATGACCACAAACATGGCGGCTGTGATGAGCTGCCCACATCCGTGCGTGTGTCGCTTTCTCTCAGGGTACTTCAGATACTTCATTGGATACACATGAAATCCTTTACTGAGTAAATCATGATTATTTGAGATATTAGGCTACCATGGATGGCATCAGGCTGGCCCAGGAGTTTATTTCAAAAGGGATGCGCATTTTGGCAGCAGATTTCTAAAAACAGCAGAACATTGCTGATAGGAATGGAATATTTTCCCTCTGCTTTCAACAAAAAATGTCGAAGGCTTGTTAAATTGTTGAAATCACCCGAGATGATTTTATTCTAACAGCTGTGGAATGAATCTAGGAGTCTCAAGGACAGTTTGCAATTATAATGCCAGCACTGGAGAGAGCAATTAGCGGTTTAGCAAAGTCCAATCGATCTCCGTAGAGGAATCCTGTTCCGTGTTATTTTATTTTTTTCAGAGGGATAGTACAGTAGGTGTAAATGCCACTTTTTTCAATATTAGGATGTTAGGCAAGTGTGTGGGTATGCAAGTTAGTGCGATGGCCTCGTCGCCAGGTTATGCTGGAGCCCTAAAAATCACAGGGCACATATAATCAAACAACCATTCACACACATTCATACCTATGGGCAATTCGTAGTGACCAATTAACCCGATAGGCATGCAGGGGAGAACAAACTGTGTGCACAGGCAACATCTCTTGTTTAAAGCAAATGGAAAATATTCCATTCCTAACACTCCATTTGCAGTAAACAGCATGTTCGAGATTCAGCATCCACAACCTTGCAAATTTCTGGATCATTTGTGGAAAAACCCACCCAATAGTGCTTTTTCTTTGTTTTGTTTTATTTTTGGTAGAAAACTCATTCACCGGAGGATGGTAATAACTTGATAATAAAGCATGAAATGCCAGCATGATATACAATCCACAGGAAAGGAGCATGAGACGCACATCTCTCGCTCAGCTGCAAGTCTTCAATGCTCCCTTTTGGTTTGAGTTTTCATGGTTTTTAGGGTTGCATTTAGGCTATACAATGCTACCCAAACGCCTTGCACCTTTCTCAGGCTTTTTTGCCAAGAAAAGGGTAACAATGGCGCAGCAGAAAAAGGTTGACCTTCTGGATATGCTAAAGCCGGAAGTCGCCATTATGAAGTGAATAAAAGCTTGGAGAAAAAAAAAAAGAAAAAGAAAATTAGAAGCACTGCACAAGTAAGCTTTTAAAGTACATGTCTCCATCATCATCACCATGCTGGAGCCTATCCCAGCTGTCTTCGGTTCAGGCGAGAGGCGGGGTACACCCTGGACTGGTCTCCAGCCAATCACAGGGCACATATAGACAAACAACCATTCACACTCACATTCATACCTATGGACAATTTGGAGTGGCCAATTAACCTAGCATGTTTTTGGAATGTGGGAGGAAACCGGAGTACCCGGAGAAAACCCACGCATGCACGGGGAGAACATGCAAACTCCACACAGAGATGGCCGAGGGTGGAATTGAACCCTGGTCTCCTAGCTGTGATGTCTGCGCGCTAACCACTCGACCGCTGTGCAGCCCGTGGTGAATTATAGCTGATATTAATCTAATAATTACTAAATAAATACTACATATTAACTCCAAATCATAGAAATCAAATTCACACTAGCAGGAGGTTTTGGAATTGGTGGAGCTACAGTGTCATTATTATTATTATAATTATTAACATTACTATGCTGAAGAAGTACTTTACAGGTGTAGTGACACTTTGCCACCACCTGGTTGGTCTGCAGGACCCACCATCACTGCTCAAAGAGGTGATCCACATTTTTCAACTGAAACTTTTGCCTCAACTTAGATATCTTGTATTTAAAAGAAGACTGTTTGCAACACAACATGAGCTGCAATGGTGAGATGCTGTCTCTCTCTTTATATCTTCTCCAGCAGATATCTGCAGCTGTGTGTCGGCCAGAAGGCCAAGTCCCAACTTCACGTCCTTATCCCTCCTAGTCAAGCTTTTACAATCGGTAACTGTTACATTTGTTCACTTCCTGCTTTCCTAATATAGTTTACGTTTTTTTTTCTTTTTTTTGTCACGTACCGAAGTAGGAGGTGATATGAGCATCCAATGACATAATGGATACCATAGTATCAATATAGTGATATGTATAGCACATCATGACTGGTTCAAGACTCTTCATCCTTGTATTTAGCAAACATCAACTGCTTGTATTGTTTCTTGAATTGGCTCATCGTTGTGCATTGTTTGATGGTCTTACTCAATCCATTCCATAGTTTGATTCCACATACTGAAATGCTATGGCTTTTTAACGTAGTCCTAGCATAGAAGTGTTTCAAATGTAGTTCTTCCCTGAGATCATATTTCTCCTCTCTTGTAGAGAAGTATTGGATGACATTTTCAAGTAATTGGTTATTTTTAGCCTTGTGCATTATTTTAGCTGTTTGAAGATGAACTATATCAGCTATGTAATCTTATGAGAAACAAACAAAACAGAAAAAAGTTGCCATTTTAGCAAAATTAGGTTGTGTAAAAGTTATATTAGTACAATAATACAGTAAAAATATTGTGAGGATAAAGACAATATATTACAAAGACGACAAAAAAGTAGAAATATTTGTTTAAAGTGCAAAAGGTCAAGCTTCACAAAGTCACCCAGGAACACGGCACGCAGCTCGGGGCACCGTATAGCAAGTGAATGGCACAGACAAGAACACGAGGTGCATTCACGGACATCGGATCTTTATTTTTTTTGTCTGTTCAATGAACCACAACGGCTGCATGGCGGACGAGTGGTTAGCACACGGGCCTCACCTCAAGGAGACCAAAGTTCAATTCCACCCTCGGCCATCTCTGTGTGGAGTTTGCATGTTCTCCCCCAAATTTCCCACCATCCACAATCATGAACTAATAATAATTATTCACTAATAATTCACTTATTTTTTATTTTAGTTTTATTTTATTTTTTCCTTCTTTATTTCGAACATCATCCAAAGCACAACAAACCAAACATAAATCAACACAAATAAAAATACCTATGTATATATAAACGTACACATGTCCGAAAGGGGCGGCATGGTGGTCTAGTGGTTAGCACGCAGACCTCACAGCTAAGAGACCAGGGTTCAATTCCACCCTCGGTCATCTCTGTGTGGAGTTTGCATGTTCTCCCCGTGCATGCGTGGGTTTTCTCCGGGTACTCCGGTTTCCTCCCACATTCCAACTCCAAATTGTCCATAGGTATGAATGTGAGTGTGAATGGTTGTTTGTCTATATGTGCCCTGTGATTGGCTGGCGACCCTTGTGAGGAAGATCTTTGACCGGCATTAATGTGTACTACACTTGAGTAACATGCTACCCCCACCACGCACATCCTTTTACTTTCAGCATCTGTGTTTCCTGATGGTTTGATTTAAAGTGTTGCATGCCGGGACCGGGTTTGAATCACCTCCTGCGGGATGATCTTGACGAATGACTTCATCATTCCAGCTACAAGTGCTGCGTCAACAATGCCACCCGCACGGTGTATTTCATGCTGCAGCCCACCCCCCACCCCACCCATTAAAAAGGTGTCCACCCCTCCCTGTGGCACGCCGCTTAAATAAGCTCGGCGTGAAATGGTTAACAACACCTGCCCTTTAGCCGTAAAAAGTGTGCTGTCTCATTGATTACAGGGTAATAGCCGGACAGATGAATGTTCGTCCCAGTGGGGGGGTCCGGATGATGTGAAGTGGAGAGGGGTTGGTGGGGGTCCACGCCTGAGTGATGAACCTGAATCACTGGCATAGACACCAGCAAGTGAAGGCAGCCTCTATATCCAATAAACTGCATTTCTATCTCCTCGCTCATATTTCACACACCGATTACTGCTTATAGGCCTTTCTCGGGGGCCAGGAAGTGTCCTCCACTGAGGTGAACTCCTTCTGACATGGAGTTAAGCTGCGTCAAATTTGGGAAATGTCATTTCTCTTTTTAGATATATACAATAATGAAACTCCGCTGTCAGTGGAAATGGATTGGAGCGGATCCCAAAGAGTAAAATGAGAAAGTTTAAAGCGAGCGTCGGGAAGTGTGAGTGTGCATGTGTGTTGCACCGTGGCACTGTAATATATTGCAGTGCGAGTCAAAAAGCTGTGATGGAAGAGTGCGCGCACGGCTCACAAGCTCAATATCCTCAGCCGCCAATAATGCGCAACACTACATCACTGGCATTAAATATTCAGCAACTCATTGCAAGCAGGTGAACTTGTGCACCTCACAGGAAGCACATGCAAAGCACATACAAACATGTTGCAATACAAATAAATCAGAAACATTCAGTACTAGATTGCTGCAGATTACAAGAAAAACTGATCTAATAATCCCTGGATTTATGAGGTACTTTTCTTCTGGAGTTTTTCCAAGCCGTAAAGGGCACCCATCAATAGTGTAAACATAGAGATATCATCAAAGCCTGAGATGTCCACCAAGGCAATTTCCCCCAAGCAAACTGAATGCATCCATTTGAAGAGGTCAGCTACAGGGGAGACACAATCCGGAGCAATTAAAGTTGCACGTCAGGTCTGAGTGTGCAAATGGCTCCACTCGTCCTCCCTGTGCTGATTCTTCTTATGTAGCTTTTATTCTAATCAATGAGCCTCGGTCTGATCAACTTCCTGCTCCCATTAAAAGCCCAGAAAAGTGGATTACATCATTGCTTGTGAGGAGTGAGAGAGGGAAAGAGAGGGAAAGAGAGAGAGACAGGAGATCCACCCACCCACTCAAACATTTTTATACTGCATAAATCCAATCCACGCAAAAAAAAAAGGGGGGGGGGGGTCTCACCTGGTTGTTGATGCACAGAGCAAGGTGTCTTCTCTCCCGCGGCCCCTGCACACGCATCCTCGCCTCCTCTCCCGCCGGGTGCATGCCTCTGCAAGGACAACCGCTCAAGTCAGCACACAGTGGAGGTGTAACGTGCGTGGAGCGGAGCGCAATGTTGTGGCACCAACCTGTGCGTGGAGTTCCTCAGCATGCCTCTCACTGGCGAGCGTGCTTTCCCTCCTTTCTGTCTTTCTGCAGTCAGTCACTGATGAAGTGGACACTTTGCGACGGGAGCAGCCGGAGAGATAACCTGACTTGGTTGGAGGAAGGGGTGGAGGGGAGGGGGTGGAGAGAGGGGGGAAATATCCCAGCCAATGGGATGCTGAGCGTGTGCGCGCGTTTTTATACAGCGTGTCACTGCATGCATTATTGTGCACGCCGAATGTGCATGGTAAGGCTTTGGGAATGCACCGGGAGCGGGAACATATATATGCACTGAGGCTTGTGGGATATGGCATATTAATATTATGCATCATATAATTGAGGGGTGAATAATGGACTTGGTATTTCTATGAATAGGTGAAATACGTCCCAGTGATGAAGTGGCAATCATGTCCTATAAACAACTGTGCTCCTCAATAATTCACAAAATAATATGGGGAGAAAAACATTAAAATGACATTTCCTTCTAAATGTACAGGCATAATCTGGTGTGTGAGCCAGCGGAGTCCAAAAACACACAGACAAATCTGCAGTCATTTCACAAAAATAAAGTCAAAATATGGAGAGGAATATGTTCTAATCTATAAAAATAAGAGTTGTAATTTTAAAAGAATAAAGTTGTGATATTATGAGGGAAAATAATGTCATTTTAGAATATTAAATTTTTAAAATATTAAAGAAAAAGACTTTATAGTTTAAGTCAAACAAAACAACAAATAAAGTTTTGAAAAATTTGGTTTGAGAAAAAGTTCTGTTACAAGAAAACAAACGCATAATCAGCAATATTTTTTTTCTCAAAATAATCCATAAGATTTTGACTTTAAGTCATAATTACTTTAAGAAAAAAGTTGAAATGGTAAAATGGCAAAATTACAACAACAAAAAAAAAGCTGAAGCAATGCGAAAAAACGGCTGTAATTTCACGATAAAGTGAAAATATTAAGATAAAGGAGATTAAGATTTCGATGAAGAAGAAAATAACTTCTAATATTGGGAAAAATAGTAATTTAAAATAAAAAAGTGAAATAGGGTGCAGTCCAGATAATGTTATATAATCTAATATATATATAATCTAATATATATATATATATAATCTAATATATATATATATATAATCTAATATATATATATATATATATATATATATATATATATATATATATATATATATATATATATAGAAGCAGTAGAAAATGAATAAATGAATATTAAAAGAAAATATTTTATAAAAGTCATAAGACTATAAGAAAACAACATAAAAATTAAATTAGGTTAATATGGGATGAAGTCAAAATATCATTGAAATAAGGTCAAGAAAATGTATAAGAAGATTTAAGATTTAAGAAGATTTAAGAAGTTGAAATATTTCACAAATTTTAAGAAAATCAGCAAATATATAAATGTCAATAAAATGTGCAGTTTCACCTACGTATATTACAAAGATGAGATGCATTTTTTATTGCAATATACCCACAGTCAGAAGGCACCTTAGAGTCCAATAATGAAACCTATAACGCAGTGGCAGGTGGTCAGTTCCATCAATAACATCCAAAAACACATTATAGAATTGGGCATGAATAGCAATAGCAGCAGTTAACCCGTTATCATTAAATAGATGCTATAAACTTTTACACATCATCTGAAGTAGTTCAGAATCAAAAGAAGAGAATAAATTAAGCCATTTAGAATCAATATTTATCCAATTACATGACAAAAAAACATTAATAAACTAAATAAAATACATCATACTCATAAGCACTGGTCTGGAAGACTTCCATTGAAAGTGGTGAACAAACCCTTTCCCTGGCTGACGTACTGTAAACTCACTCACTCATTCATATAACACACACACAGAACAATGAACAACTCCGTGTCTGTCTCCTTTGTACCGGACCGGCATCGTGTTCATGGGATGATCGATGCATTCTACTAGTAACATTACGTTAGGCATAAGCTTAAGTAAAATGTTGATGCCAATGTACGCCTGCTAACTGGTCCTGTTGGGCGAATCTGAAAGCAACACTATTTCTTGTAAGAGTTTTAAGTGATACTGGCCAGCATCCCTGATTCTGAAGGCCCTGGGCAGATTACACTGAAATGGCAACATATAGAAGCTGAAATCTGATTGGACAAAATCTAGCATACACATACACGTACTGGAGGGGGAGGAGCTAAGAGAGACACTACTGTTTGCAATACAATGTCATGGAGGACAGTGCTACTGATACTACTGTGTGTACAGCCAGCAAACAAGACTGTGCTGGCCCTGACCTCCCACAACTGCTATAATGAATGTATGGGGTTCACGTTCATTATTGCAGATTTTACTGGGCCTTGGGGGTGCAAACTGATCTGTACCTCCGTTTCTGATAAGTGAAGGAATAACTGTCCAAACTGTTTATACAGTCTTTTATTAGTCTATACACATTAGTTAAAACGCAACAGGTTTGATTGATTCTATTTGGCGCAAGGCTACCTATAAAAACCTGGAGGGATTGTAAAAGCTAAATGTGCTGACTAGCCACAAGCAGTTGGACACATAACAAGGTTGTGAATTAAAAAAAATAAAAAAAAACACCAACGCTGACATTTGAAGGAGTCGGTACCCTCTGTCGTTTGTGCAAAGTCCCATTTATGTAATTGTGTTGCATAGTGCATAAAGTGCAACAAAGACAACATGATGTGCTCTCATGTGACCCAAACAGCTGACTTACCACGTGAAGGCTGAAAGTGCTTTGGAGGTAAAACGTGACATCTTCAAGTTCAATAAGGAAACTTTGGAGGCAGCCATCTCCTCTTTCTTTTTTCTTGTTGTTGTCAGTGCATACTTGTCTAGAGTCACATAGCTGAAGTGCCAGAGGTGTGCAGACAGCCAGATGAAGGGCATCACTTCAGAACGCTCCTGTGGGCGAGCGATGACAGATGGCTGGAGCAGTGGCCTGGCAGCTGAGGGCAGAGAGGGAAATGGAGGATAAGATCTCATTTGTAGCAGTGGAGGTGATGATAAATAAACAAATACATCAGTGGGGCATTCAAATCAATCCCTGTTGTCCACTATGAAGACCTTGTGTACCAGAGGAGAGGCTTCATTCATTACTTCCAAATGCGTTTTTGTCACATTGTGTGAGACATTATTAAAAGTAAGGTTGATAACCGTGATGCCCATTAGCACTCGATAGCGTAATCAAATCTGTATTCCCATGTAGTATCAGCATCTGGGACAAAGTATGAGGTGAACGATAAAGGGGAGAAAGTGAGCACATGCACAAAGGTGCGTTCAAGAACCATTAAACAGAGTGGGTCGCCACTTGCGACAATAAACATAAACATGCACTGGGTATGGGAATGGATTTTTTTTTTTTAATGGCCAACATTTCCTAAAATTATATGCTTTTACGTCACATTTGAAGTAGTTATTTACACATTAATATTTTTTTTGTTTTGTTTTTCTTCCCCCAATCCCTGCACCTGAAATTTTCCAGTGTCCCGGCGGTTGGGGACCCCTGGTATTTGATGTTTAAAATGCATGAAATTTTTGCTTATTGTGCGAGTATTAGGGTGTTTAAGATGCGATATACCTAAATTGTATTTTTTATTCACTTGTAGACTTCTACAGTTTCCAATACTTGACAAATTATACTGCTCAAAAAAATTAAAGGAACACTTAAAGGGGACCTATTATGCTCACTTTTGTATTTTGTATCGAGTTGTGTACTCCTATAGAGCAGCTATACACAATAACCAGCACAGAAAGCTTTCTAGATCTTCCAGAATCGGCACCTTTCGTGCTTCCCACGGAATCAGTCTATTTAAATGTATTGCACCCATGACCCGTCTCCAGGCATGCCCACGCCGCTATGGTTGGTCTCACTCCCAAGGGTTCAGGAGGACTTCCAGTGTTGTGCCAATAGCTGCCGAATCCAACTTTATAGGAGTTGATAATAAATGGCACTTCAAATATCCACCTAAAATAATGCTGTGTATTTACCCGACGTTGCCGCCAGGAAGTAGACAAGAAACTTATTGGATGTTTTGTGTGCACGTGTGTGTGTGAGATACCTGTGTTCCCAGCCTGGACAGGTAGCGGTTGCGTAAGCCAAAAGCAGACATGGGTGTCAGTCTAGCCAACTCGCCCTCCGTCAGCTGACTGAGCCGGCGTCTATTCCTGTGCATAACAAGTTTACCACGTTTAGCAGCTCTGCAGACAACTTCAATTGTGATTATCAGATGATAGGGAAAAATCACCATACTAAAAGTTGTTGAATTCAGCCATCTTTTATAGAAAAATTACTTGGTTTGACATAAAAAGCAGTATTGATCAATGAGCAAAAACAGTCCTCAAAAGGACAAATATACTCAAAAATCTAAAATATCATAGTGGTTAAATGTAGACAAAAGTGCCTCTTATGTCATACTCGACAGTATAAAATGTACTCAAAGAACCCCCAAACCAGTGAGGAGCACATTAAATAATTAGGAAATTACATGATGAGCATTTAACATTTACAAATGCCCTATTATCCAACATAAAATATCACATTCACGAATTATGTGTGCAAAACATAATACATAAAAACAGGATAATAAAGTAATCAGAGGTAAAACCAAATGTCTCCTTGACAGGAACACAACCAGATATTATATTCAGACAGTCAGTTGTGGTGGGGAAGCGCCACAGATGATAGCGCTGGGCTGAGTCAGTAGCACAGTCCCGCCCCCACGGCTCATGACTGACAGCTGAGGGGTGGGCAGTGCGGCCAGCTGGCTCTATGCGCCCAGGACCGTGAGCGATCCCTCAACACCATCATCATCATCATCATTATCTGGAAAATAGCAATGAAAGCAAGGAGACGCATTAGTCAGCAAGATAAAACATAGAAAACATAAAGTACGACAAGGGACAAAAACAGATGAAGATAAACAGATGTGACCTAATTTCTCCCATTGTGAACACGCTCATGCAAAGAACGAGGACAGAAAGTAGTGCCGCCCACCAAGACAACTACTGCACTGTGAACTGTGTTTTTACGTTCCAAGCCCAAAATAAACCCGGGGTGAGGTAATGTGTGACAACACTTTTCATAGTGATACTAACCAGCAAACCACAGATCAGCATTGTCTGCCTCCAGCATGTGACTAGCAAACGTTTGGGCAAGAGGCGGGGTACGCCCAGCCGATGTCGCCAATCAATCTAATATGGATGTTTTTGGAATGGTTTAGGTAAATGTATGTCACCAACAAAAACTGAAGATGTTCTACATCACCAACGTTCTAGGCTTGTGTGCCAGTAGCTGCTACTCCTATAGCACTGAAAAGTTACAATGGAAACACCAACTTATAAAGACAACTATCCACACCAATACGGTATACCAATATTTTAAAACCGCATATTTTTCTATGCGTTTTGGCCGTAAATCCACCAAATACAGGAGGTTTTTAGGCTTAAAAACAGTGATTTTGAAAACTGGACAAACAAAGGCGCCATTTTGTGCTTCGGAGGATGCTATAATGCTGCTGCTTTGCTCGCTTAACTATGCTATGATGCCCCCGCCAATGATGGCAATTTGGGACGGACCAGATCGGCCTTGTGGTGGGACAAGTTTCACAAGCGTGTCGTTAATTTGGAAGAATGGCATGGGAATGTTTGCATGACAAAAAGCTTGTGATTGCGTTTGGGTGCGCTTTGCCCGCACATTGAAAGCTTCAGTGTTATACTGTACAACATGCCCGCCTTGTTCTGCGTAACTATTGTCATGAAGGTAATTAAACACGGACAGTTTGCCAGACACGCAATTATTTTGGCAATGATCGCGTCACAGCTGATGAAGTTCTATTTGATCAATAAAATGACCTACATTTTACAGTTTTGTAGTGATAACCAACATCTGCTCCATTTTAACATAGGACATGTTTCATCCATTGTCAGGTTAGACTATTCTCAGCGAAAAGCTGCAAGGCAGAAAACATAAAAAGCTAATCGTGGGGTAAAAGCTAGCTGGCCACAGTGGACTATTTCTCAAATAGGTGCTTGAAAAACGTGCTGTTATCTGAATACTGTAAATATGTTACACAGTAGCAGTAAACATACCACTTATTCATGTTACTTTAGCCTGTTGTTCTCCATTTTATTGTTATTACTGTAACCTGTATTTCTCTTTTTCTCTGAAACATTATACCCTCCCCCAAAATGAGACTTATTATATATGTTATTTTCCTCTTCATTGCATTTTTGACTGGTACTACATATACTCTGGAGCGACTTAAAAAATATATAGAAAATATAGAATAGAAAATATAGTAAGTATATACATTTGGAGTGGTGTAGAACTGCATTGCATTATACTGAGATGTGTTTCTAATAATATTAGCTACCTTTATTAGATGGATATTACAAATGTACCTATTTATTGTCAATACTGAGCCTTATTACATGTGAGTTCTTACATTTGAATGTATTAGGCCAGGCAGGTATACCTAATGAAGTGACCAGCGAGTGTAGACATGGGATGAAATATTCAACAGCTGGTTCGGGTGAGGGTAAATCGGTTCTTGGAAGTGTCACAAAATATGCGTGTACCACTTGATTAGATGAGTGGGTTGTTCATTATGTTTCTAAGATGCCTGCGAGTGGGTGGAAACCGGCAACGGAGTGTGAAGAGTGGCGGTACTCACTCTGCATCTGAAGTGGCTTCTTTCTGGAGTTTGGCTCTGGCGGCAGCTGACCGGTTCAAATCCCCTCCTGCAGTGGAATAAGAGAGGGGAAGATGGAAGCGATTACACAGTGAAGACTGGCAGTGGAAGGGTGCGCTTCATGATCACAGAACAGGAAGATAAAAGTGTATTCTACCTCTTAGATAATCCACAAAGTAAAGCATCACCACGGCCATCAATGCAACTAGAAGACAAAACACAACAAAAAAACTCAAACTGTCAATCAAAAAAGGGTTTCGAGTTCAAGAAAGGGAGGGGAAAAAAAACACTGACTGCATATGCAGATGCAGAAAAAGACCTGGAGGACCAGGTATCCTTTGTTGTCTAGGATGGCTCCTGCCGCCATTGCGATGAGTGCAAGTCCAAGGTTTTGAATGGACTGCATGCTGGGGAGGAAGATTGATATTACAATGATTATTATTAAAAGGCAGTAAAAGCCAGCAACAGTTAACTGCAAAAGGAATAAAGTACATACAAGCCATAAGCTGTTCCTAGCTGATGCTCGGGCACCACAAAGGCAACCATGGGCCATAGGGCACATGCCAGTAGGGAGTACGACACACCCAGCAACGACTGGAAAACACAAAAATTAACTTTGACATTGTTATACAGTCATCCCTCGTCTATCACGTTTTCTTTTATGACCAAATTTTGCATTTTCAAGCTTTAAAATGGTTAACCGATCTACAGTATACCGGTAATACAAATCTAAGGCATTAAGATGCACACAAACTGTGAATGCAGTACGCCATATTGGCCACTAGGTGTCAGTAACTGTTCGGTGAGAAAAGCACCACACTTGAACGCAGGTAGGACTACATTATCCAACAACAGGCACAACAATAATAGGGATGTCTTAGAATAGTTGACTATTCAACGTTTTGATTCAGAAGAGTCTGATTCAACTATCAATCTCAGCGTCAGTCATCCCAAAATGTCATGTGATCAAGATTGTTACATTCTGATTACAACTGCTGGAAATTGCAAATTCTTTACACAAAATGTCTGTTTTTGTTAGAGACGATTTTGATTACAAAACAGTCCAATTTGTGTTAGTAAAGAATTAAAGATGAGCTGTGGGTTTAAACAGAAGACCTGTACTTAACTACGTATAATAATAATCACCCGCTACAGTGTCACAATCCAAAGGAGCTCAGGTGAACGGTCGCTTTGAATGCTAGGAAGACCGTCAACATGGACGGACGTATTGGTTCATAATGGCTGCTATAAATAAATCATGCAAAATGTGGAACCAAAAAGTTAAAGGTGACGTAGAAAGCGAAATGCAACTTGTGTCAGGAGCTTCCATATGGCCCAACAACAACAACATGGCCAAAATCTAACAAATTAGTTTAGACTATGAAAATCCGTAGTCGAAGACATCATCACTGTTTCGGGCATAACCAACCACAAGCCAAAACTTTTAAAAGTGAACATCCAATGTCACTTCCTGTCTTCCACCCATCATTTCGCTCCTCTACTATCACCATACACATTTACTACAACACCACATGTGCTTTATTACATCTTAAAGGTGTTATTTTCTCTTATAATCTACTATGTTGGGTAATACAAATATAAAAGATGACTATAGGGGTGTTATTTCATGTCTAGAGGACTCTAATAATGTTAATAACCCTATTTGGAAGGTTGTAAACGGGTCGTATATACCATAATAATGAAAATATTCCATTTATAAAATTCACATATATGACAAGCAGGCCCAGAATCAATTGACCGTGATAAACAGAGGATTATTGGACACAATTTCATTTAAGAAAACAAAACATTTAAAGTGGTGACATGTACCAATGGAGATGGTCATTGGCGCATTTGTGCAGAAGACTAATCTGCAGCACACTTTTTAATTCTGTTGCCAATGAAACTGTGTAAATTGCATTGATGAGCTGCATTGCATTGCATTGCATTTCACCGTGTAACCGGGATCCAATTTTCAGTTCATTACAATTTTGCTGACAATGTGAATTATTGTTTGCATTAGCATTTAAAAGACAAGTTCCTCGGTTACCATGGCGATCCACGGGTTCCAGAAGGTGAAGGCCAGCATCATGTGAGAAGCGAGTGTGGTGCACACGGCACATATCACCCAAAGCACGTTTTTCCCTGTCTTGTCCACCATGAAGCCCAGAATGGGAGAGGCGGGTGCCGAGATGATGTAAACAATACTGAAGAAGACAAAAGGCCACAGTTTTCACTTGAAAAAGTCATCTAAGAGAAAGGCACAACAACAACAGCAAATCAAAGAAACAGGAATGCATTCAACTGCAGGGGAGGTGGAGGTGGAGGAAGTGTGGAACGATTTCCCCAGTTTAGCAAATGTCCTCAGTGATGAACAAATTATCACTCATCAACAAAAAGCTTGAAAAAGTTCAAAGTGTAAAAATGCAGCTTTGGTTCCTCTGAAATGCAGTTTGCACGCAAACAAACAATTATAAATAATAAGTTCAAATAAAATATTCACTGTGCGGCTTATTTTTTTTTTTACCTGTTGACAGCTCTGGCTTCAGTGGGGGAAAAGTTAAACTTCTGGATGAAGAGCATCCTGTAGATAAGACGAGATGGTGATTGGAGGATCAGAATGATGTGAAGTGCCAGCCTTGCATCCGTCACGCTGTGTAACGTACAGTGTCTGATAGAAAAGCTGTGCCAGTTTCTAAGTGACTCTTCAGAGTTGATTTCTTTCAATGGCAAGTCATTTTCAACCACCTTTCATTTCTGACCCCTCCCGCCTCCAACCACCTTTGTGGCTTAATAGTAATGTGGGGCTGTGCCACTGAGCCTACTGCATACGTGGGCATTGTGTTCATTTTACTCCTGGCGTGTATCACACTACCACACAAAGACAAAATGACTGGCAACGACAGTCATGATCATGACAAACTATACAGTCATCCCTCACTACATCACGGTTCGAACATCTCTCTCTCATGCAATCGCTTTAAAAAAATGAATTAATTATTAAATGATCACTGTAGTGGATATACATATTTAAGCAAATTGTGCTTATTCTTAGCCTAAATAAAGCATTTTCAATCATGAAAATGCTAATTAGTGCGCACCAAATTACCCTGTGTCACAAAATTAGAGCCCCTCGTGACCAGTGTAGAACTATTTGAATGTGTCTTCAGAATGCCTTATACTGTACTGGTATGCTTGAAAAGGCTTCATTTAGGCAAATGTATTATTTTCATAAATGTATGTGTTTATTAATATATTTTCGAAAAACCATAATTGATGCTGTGAAGGATGAACGCAATACATTATTTTCCTCAAGCCTTCTGGTGCCACCCACAGGAGGCCTGTCACACATGTACATGTACTATATTGCAGTAATAACCTAATGGAAATGTGGCTTATTATTATCAGCATTACATACCATGTGGAAAGACAGGAAGTTGGAAGATATAGTGATTATACAACACTAACTATCAACAAATAATGGGCGCCACCCACAAGAGGCAACAAACCACAGCGATTGGCAAAACTCATCGCCGAATTGGAGCAAATAGCTCTAAAAAAATCGGCACGCAAGTATTATTTTTTTCCTGCAAGCGAGTACTGAATAGCATCCTGTCCAATCATTGGTCGATCAGTGAAAGGCCCGCTGATTGGTCATTGTCTGCGTGACGTTGATTAACTTCCTGGGAGTCCATCACAAGCCAGTGTGTGCACCATGACATGCACAACAACATAATTTAAAACGCACAAATGCGGTTTGACGCTTTGCTGGATGGTGACCCGCGATAATCGCCCTGGCGCCCAGGTTCCATTGAAAATATATGGACAAGAGGCGATGTCGCCTCACGTGTCTGGTGCCCATTGGTGACAAAAGCTACAAGATAAGGTGTGCTAGTCTGGCATTACGTATATTATATGAAAAAACACATACTTTGTTGACTATAATAGGATAAGATGTATGAAGCAACTCCTCCGCATTGTGTAATACTCACTGCCCCAGTCCAATAAAAGGGAAGATGGCCACATAGTAGCTCACACAAATGATGAAGATGATCCACAGGGGGAAAGGGAAGTCTTTCACATCGGTCAGTTTAATTACCTCACCTGACATTCAAGATAAAAAGTGTAAAGCAATTAAAAACATCCATGCAATTACCGTAAGTAAATATTGTACAAGACAGCACAATACTATAGCTAAAGCACATTAGGGACTGTCAAGAAGGCAAGAAATGTCTCTGAGGGTCCAAACAACACTTTTGGACATAGAGTACTTTACCTGTTTTGCCTTGCTCCTTTTGGAGAATTTTCTCCGCTCTTTTGTCCAGGAATGCCAACACCAGAGCACAGATTAGTGAGAATATGCAGGTTACAGCAGCTGAAGAATGAAAATAGGATTAAACTGGGATGTATAAATATGGCAGGGGGGGTGAATGTAGTGAAGCATTTCTGAAGTGACACACTGGTAAAGCCTGTGCTGTTTAAATGGTAACCCCCACTGTAAAAACAAAAGATTATTCTTGAACATTTAGACTAAGAGTATTTCCTCTGACTGATGTGATTCACGCAAATCAGCACTTTCAGTTCTTCTTGGCACTTCTGCTCACTGTCATATGAGATTGTTAGAAAGACGGGAGTAACTCTAGGATAGCGTGAATGTTGTCACATTAGGTTGGTACTTCACCTATCATGAGCGAGACGCCGAGTGTGGTGTAACCCACAGGGCCGACGAGGAGAGCCACTCTGTTGTAAACCCAGCCCATGATGTTCATGTTGACTGTGCTGCCCTTCAGACCAGAGCAGATAGATGATTAGACTTAGAAGTGTATATTTACATGCTTTACAGTCATCCCTCACCACAACACACATCCAAAATATATTAATAAATCTGCGGCCCATGATTAAATTAAAAGAATAAATTAAATTCTCAGCAAATTTTACATATTTATGAACATGTATTGTTAATTGAAAGGGTGTCACAAGACATTCAGTTACTAAAGAAGATGGAAAATATTTATATTTAGAACATTGTATACATGTTTTTTGTGTGTCATTGTATGGTCATATCACCTCGTACTTCGGTACGGGACAAAAAATTAAAAAAATAAAAATAAAAAAAAACTTAAACTATATTAGGAAAGCAGGAAGTGAACAAATGTAACAGTTACTGATTTCTAAAAGTACCAGATGAAGGGGTAGGATTTAATAAGTTTTGCTTCTTCCTACTCCTTTTGGACATGTGGAGCTGTGAACTGATTATGTGATGCACTCAATTGTAATCTGATGCATGTTCAAATGAAATAAAACAATTACCATTTTTTATAGTCTAACTACCACAGAATCCCATATGTTGGGTCTGAAAGCAATTAACTGTGCTAAACGAGGGATTACAGTATTGACTTGTTTGTGTCGTCCGTGATGTTCTTACCAGGCGAGCCATGCTCAGCTGAAGGCCAAACACCAGATTGAGCTCCTTCCCTTTAAACCAGTTGACTGCATATGTGTTCTGGGCCACAGCCAGAGACTCCCCTCCAATTCTACCCCAAAGTGAAATCAGCATAAGAACATCGTTGAGGGGGGGGCACATTCACACATAATATTCATTTATTGTTAATGTGTAAAAGACTAACAATCATTTCCTTACCCAAATATAAAACGTCCAATTTCCATCAACCAAAACCGATTCACCATAGCTCCAACAGCAAAGATTACCTGTTTGGATTGTTTAAAAAAAAAAAAAAAAAAGTTAAAATTGAATCGTCGCTACACTGAGGATGAATATTATAAAACCTACCTGTCCAACACAAACAAAAAGGGAAAAAAGTATGGTCCCCAGTCTGCAATGAGATCACAGCATGTAAGTAGAAAATCATTTGACAGGTGACATGATAGCGATGTGGTGGTAATACCTGATGCCAAAGACTCTGTCAATCAGGAAGCCACCAAAGAAGCAGAGAATGACATTGGGCCAAGAGTACCAGGCATACAGCTGCATGAACTGAGCTGTGTTCAGGCTCAAATCCTTAAAAAAAGACACACATACTTGTTTATACACCATTATTAAACACAAGAAGTAAAATACAAGTACTGCCAACATTTCATTTTTAATTTCTGTATGTTGACATACATTTCTGTATGTTGACATACCAAATACTTTTAGCATATCAATATATATGGAGTCAAATTATTGAATGGACTAAGAGGAAAAGTCAAACAATCAAATATGAACTCAACATTTTGTCATATGCATATGTGTCTTTTCCTCATCTCTCAGGAAAAGGGTCCACTAGTTTGTGCCGTGTGCAAAAAATATATGCATGTTGGCAGGTCTGATGTTATGTTGTGTTGTATTTGGTTATGTTTTATTCCTGCATTCATTCATCCATTATTTTGCAATATAATAAGTATTATACAGTGGATATTTGTACATTCATTTATTATAGCTTTCTGTCAGATTTTACTCCTGCTTTTATTTTTTACATACATAATATTAGCTTCTTTTACTTTCTGTTTTAGACAAATTGTGAACACAGGAAGTGATAATTTGTAATTGCTGAGCTAAGGAGAAGTGGTAGGAATAAATAAATATAGCTTCTTCTGACACTTTTTCAGGTATAGTGTAATCATGTTGTGTTCCTAATTGTGGATATTGTTAATGATTGTCAGGTTTTCTGCAGGGCAGTGATTGTCAACTGTGGGTCGCCACCCTGGAGCTGTTTTCAGTGGGTCGCAGGATTTTTGCCACAACAATTTCTGTAATGACCAGATGTCCCTGAACGCATCTTTGTTAAGCGCTGGCACAATGTTTGCAATCGTCTGAAAATGTCACCACCAGCGCTTGGCAAAGGCAGTGTGTGTGTGTGTGTGTGTGTGTGTGTGTTACTGGGGTGCAGCTTCCATGCGTGCAACACTTTCAAAAGTTAGTGCCCTCTAGGCAGCCCCTTCACATTTATTGACACATACCCATACATATACACTGCAGTAATAAAAGTAATGAGAATTAATCGGAGAATAGTCTTTTAAATGTGAAATGCTGATTTATAGTCAATATGTAATTTACCTGTAGGACTTGAGTCTGAAGAGCAGCAGGATTGTCATAACAGAAGTAGCTTCCTGGATAAAAAAAAAACTCTATGAGTACACAATTTTCAAATAATGTGACATCACCCACTTAAAGGTGAAGCTGAAGGTTCAAATATCAATACAAAACAACAAGTTTATAAATCCACTTGGGATGCTACAGCTTACCAAATCCCAGGAAACACATAAAAACTAGGACAACGATCCTGTGCGAGAGGTGTGCCGGGTCGCAGATTGCAGGAAGCGGTCTCCCAGCCCGGTTGCTCGCCGGTCGGACGGACTGGGAGTCCTCGTCCTCCTCCGCTCCCAGCAGATTTTGTTCCTCCTCGCAGTCCGCCATGTTTGGGAACAGCCGCGGGAAAGTTGACGGAAGCGAAGAAGAGACTGGTGAGCGTTCACGTGACCAGGCATTGGTTTGTCACGTGATGCGGAAGCACGCCACGTGAATCCGGAAAAACAAATTGGTGACACATTTTCCCCTTTCACCTACATAACATCACAAGATGTGTCTATAGCATTTCTTTTGGGGATGTATTTACAATTAAATAAAAATTGTAAATTTTACATTTTGCATATAAAGACACAGTACTATGAAACCAAAAACAGCCTTAAGACTATGATTAGTTTATTTGTACACATCCCAAAGCTGAACATATTCGATTTACTCATTAAAAAAATACACAATTCCTCCCACGGTATAAATGAGCGCACCGCATTTAATGAAGGACTGCATATTTAATTAAAAAGATAATTTGCCTCAGATGATTAATAAGGTAGATCAATCTATTTAGAGCAGTAATTTACCCCACCGGTTTAGAGGACTATATTAAAAATAAATGAAAGAAACACTGAAATATCCTTAAAATATGTTCAGTCAATATTTAATCATCGTCAGATTCTAATAAATACAACACGAATGACAAGTTAGTACAGCGGTGATTTTAAATGAGAAAATGTCTGAAAGTACAACTAATTAAAAATCATTAGTTAATATATTATCACCTGTTAATTAAATAAAGACAAGAATAAATTAAATTGGGTGTACAGTGGTTCAAAGTGTGATATCATTCAGTGAGAGAAAGTGCAATGAATGAACGTTTCCAATTAGAAATAATCACTTAAGTTAAATGTTGCCTGTTAATAAGAATAAACAAAATGTATTAGAACAGTGTGGTATATAGTGTGCAGAGTTATGAAATTAAATAATCTTTGAAACTGGAAATTATGATCAAAATAATTAGTTAATATATTAAACCAAGACAACAATCAACAAAACATGACATACAATCATATGACTCTATTGTTCCACCAAGGGCAGACACTTTTTATAACATACATATTGCCCTCTAGTGGCGAAACTGATCACGGCCTCTGAGTTTTTATTGACAGAATTTTCTTAATACTGTATTCATGCCAAAATGAAAGGTATCTGTTTGATTATTTTAAAGAAACGCTATTGCACAGGTGTTTTGTTTTTTTTGGCAGGAAAGATGGCTCACTGAGGCAATGACATGCTGTGCTCCACCAGCAAGCCTGTCACAACAATAACACATTATTATTATTTTTTTAAATAAATTATTACCAATCAACGATATCATTGAACCATTTTTTTCATGAATGTGATTACAATATATGGCATAATAATGCGACTACATCACGTAAAAAGCATAAACTTATAAATATACATTTTTACAATTGCAATTGGAATGTCAAGAGAATAAATGAATAATGAATAAAATAATTAAACAATATAACAACTTAACAAAAACATCCCCACGACGTTTGTGTGATTTTTTTTTTTGGGGGGGGGGGGGCGCATTGAAAAAAAATTGCACCCAGACAGGAACTGATCACTGGGTGAAAATGATGTAATACACAAGAAACAGCCACGTGTGGCGCTGTAAACAGACACACAGACGGAACCACGTGACACATATTGACCCCGGTTGCACAAAATACTTCAGATTGCGACAAACATGATCAGGAGAGCACACACCGCAGCAATCTTTACCTACGTAAGAACACAAAAACACGTGTAGAGTTGTTTTTATGCACATGCACGTCACTTCCTGGTTGCTTTGTGCTCACAATAAAAAGTCTAATTTTTTCGATGAACAAAATCTGAAATTGGACATACTGTAGCCAAAAGAGACTGAATGACAGAACGTAAGGTTCACTCACTCCAGTCATTCCGCTATAGAACCAACACACCCAGGATGTTTGTTAAGACAGATGCACAGAGTGAAATCTCTTTAAAAAATGATTGATTAATTGATTATCCTCACAGCTAGGAGACCTGAGTTCGATTCCACTCTTGGCCATTTCTGTGTGGAGTTTGCATGTTCTCCCGTGCATGCGTGGGTTTTCTCCAGGTACTCCGGTTTCCTCCCACATTCCAAAAACATGCTAGGTTAATTGGCGACTCCAAATTGTCCATAGGTATGAATGTGAGTGTGAATGGTTGTTTGTCTATATGTGCCCTGTGATTGGCTGGCCACCAGTCCAGGGTGTACCCCGCCTTACGCCCGAAGACAGCTGGGATAGGCTCCAGCACCCCCGCGACCCTCGTGAGGGTAAGCAGTAGAAAATGAATGAATGAAAGACTGATTATTGTGATAGGCCGAGTCAGACCCTTTACCTGTTTACCTCTCTGACTCCTTCCTGACCCGCAAGCGTGTGCCAGTCCACTTGGTGCTAGGCAACACTATCTTGCGGAGTTGATTTCCTTTCCATGAATGTCATTTACAATTTCTCATAATTCACCACTGCAGCTGTCAGACGATTTAATCGGAGGGTGACAAATGGCCTTTCTTCTGGCTGCAGTCGCCGCTTCGACCGCAGCGAATAGCTCATTAATTTCCTGACCAAATATCAGCCTGTGCAGTACAGCCAATACAGCATGGGACAGAGGAAGATCATAATTCATTATTACATTAATCAAATCTGCATGCAGACAAGATTGTAAATCCGGTGAGAGGTAGCATTAATCCCCAGAACTAGTTTATAAATGTCCAGAAAATTGTTCAGGGAGGAAGTGCTGCCGGGCTTGGAGGAAAAAGCCCAATAGGTGTATTCACGCTTTGGCTAACTCTGGTATGTTAGTACACTTCCTTGGGTCAAGTGTGAGCATGACCATCCGAACCCTGCTTGAGATGATCTTTGTCCGCTAGCACATGAATTCTGGCACACTTTTTTTTCATTGGAGCTCAAATGTGAACGCAACTTGAACCATTCATTCATTTTCTACCGCTTTTCCTCAGGAGGGTCGCAGGGGTGCTGGAGCCTATCCCAGCTGTCTTCGGGCTAGAGGCGGGGTACACCCTGGACTGGTGCACATATAGACAAACAACCATTCACACTCACATTCATACCTATGGACAATTTGGAGTCGCCAATTAACCTAGCATGTTTTTTGGAATGTGGGAGGAAACCGGAGTACCCGGAGAAAACCCACGCATGCACGGGGAGAACATGCAAACTCCACACCGGTGGATGGCCGAGGGTGGAATCGAACCCTGGTCCTCCTAGCTGCGAGGTCTGCACGCTAACCACTCGAGCGCCGTGCCACCCCCAAAGAAATTGACTAGTGTTAAAATGACAAAGCATGCAGAAATTGCAAATACATAACAGAAAATATAATGGACCTGTTTAAACATTAAGTAACTAAGTATATTAAGTATCTTTGCAGTGTATTCAATTGAATATAATTTGAACAGGTTTATCCTGTTTTTATCTACAATTTACATAACGTGCCAACTTTGGGGTTTTGTAAATATCAATCCAAAGTGTTACTAAACCATACATGTGAAGACATCTCCATGAAGAATGTGTTTTCTGTGGTTGCTGGCCTTGAGACCATCAAGTGTAGGATAATATCACTGTGGTGATGAAGCAGCAAACTCTTGACTATAAGTTTCGGCTATTGTTTCATGGCTTCTGTAAAGCTTTCGGCTATTGTTTCATGGCTTCTGTAAAGCTTTCTCATGAAGTACAGCCTCCTGACCATGGTGGTTTATACAGGCACGTTTACATTTTTAAGCAGGAAGGAAATGTCACCACACATTGTTCCACCAGCTGTTGATTTGTGTCATAAACGTCATAAACCGCAACATGAGTGGTAGCTGTTCACAAAGTCAAAGTCAATCAAGAAATCATATTTTGTCAATGGTAAAAATATGATAAGAACAGAGCAGCCGGAACATATATACTGTTCAATATGATGTCATACACCTTTTGCAGCTATTCTGAGAAGGCTGTCCAAAAGGTTGAGGAGTTAAATAGGGTATTCACTGACCTACACACAGGTCTCATGCCAGTGCAGCTGTACAGAGAACAAGGTGATGTAGATTGATTTAACTGTAGATGTAGATTTTCTGCAGCCAAAGAGGATGGATGTGAGCAACATCGATACATAAGTTCCACTGTCTGGCTAACATCTAAGGAATAGGAATAAAACTGCAAAATCTAGGCAAAATTAGGCAAAATTAGGCACTTGTTGCCAAAGACAAATATTAAGATTAAAACACCTCGACAAAAAGGAAATTTAAGATTTGAGGTCAACAATAACAACTCCAGAATAACATCGGTATACCAAATTCAACAGTATTAAGAAATACATTTAATTTATTTATTATAATAAAGCAAGGAACAGTGCATGTATTTCACTTATCAAAATATTGTCAAAATATAAGTCAAAATATTGTAGGAATAAATTCATAATAATTAGAAAAAAAATCAAGAACAAAGTTACAAACTTTCAAAAAAAAAAACAGCAAACCTCATAATATTATGAGGATAAATAATGTCATTTTAGTCGCTTAGATTTTAAATGATGGAGAAAAAATATTATATGAAATGGAAAAAAGAACAAAGCTGATACTATAATTGGCTTTTTCACCTTCTTGAAGTATACATTCTGTCATTTCTTAGCATATCTAAAGTACATGTACATCTACTGTACATGTGTTGCTTTACAAAATATCAAAGTGGCAAAGTTGCATCCTTTTATTTTCCACTATGTGGCCCTCAATGGAAATGGACACCCCCGGTTTTGACAATAACAGTCATTTTCAGTGGATAGTAAGTCTATAGAAGCTGTACACTGACTAGTATACTGTAATACTTTAACAACCTTGGTTGCTGAAACGTGAGGGGTGAATGTGAAGTATATACATAGATGCTGTCAAAAGCGGCAGTTGTATCAGAAGTGCATTTTTTCAATCACCTTCCGAGCATGAAAGTTGATGAAGTGATTTTGATTTTGAGTCCCGATGCGTCATATTAGCGTGTCACCGTTTGCCCGTCAGTTGGTGTGCACCTACAGCTGCGTGGTCGTGGTCGTGGCAGTGGCAGCGGCGGATTCCGCCTTCTGGGGAGGCTTGCGGCTGATCGTATCTGTGAGTTTTTTCCTGAACATTTTACACAGGAAGACGTAAATGAGCGGGTCCAGACACACGTTACAGGCCGACATCCACAGTGTGATCTGTTTGGTGTAGTACAGCGCCTTCTGTTCCCAGCAGGGAGGCTGACTCAGGGTGCGGGTCTGGGACAGGGTGTAGGGGACGCGTACAAAGTGGTAGGGGGCGTAGCTGAAGAAGAACACGGCCACCACCACGAAGACTTTGCCGTTGGTTCTGCGACTGGCTACCACAGAGCTGCTTTTTGAGGCTTTGTAGGAGTCGTAGACCGTCTTGCTGATGAACGTGTAGCAGAACACCATCAAGGCCAGCGTTCCCCAGAAGACCATCTGGAGGAAAATGTGAACATTATCAATAAATCATTGATATATGCTAATAAAAACAATCTTAAAATATTCATTCATTCATTTTCAAGGCGGGATACACCCCGGACTTTCACCAGCCAATCACAGGGCACATATAGACAAACAACCATTCACACTCAATCTTAAAATATAATTTACAAAATAATTTAAAAAGCTGTAATCTAACACTAAATTGAAACTGTACATGAATAAAGTCATAATAATACTGAGGAATAATAACATCCCAAAATAATAACATTTGGGGAAAATTAGGTTGCGGAAAATGTTATAATGTCACAAGAATAAATGGGAATAAAGTCATAATTATTAGACAAGAATGTTAAAGATAAGTTGAAATAGTCAGAACATTGAAAAGAACAGCTGTAGTTTTACGACAATGAAGTCAAAACATCATGAGAAAAAAGTTGGATTCTGACAGAAAAAAGTGGCAATTTTGCAAGAATAAATGTAATATTATGAGGGGAAAAAATGTAATTTTAGTGACAAAGATGTGATATATTAAAGAAAAAAATGTCATTTTTTAAAGTTGTATTATTATGAGAAATCATGTAATGTAATTTTTTGGAAAATAAAGTTGGGGAAAATAGTGATAATATTATTGGAAATAAAGTGATAACATTCCAAAAAACATGTTTTTTTCAAACAACATAATCTATAAAAAGATTATTTAAAGATTATTTACCTATTATGCTTTTCCCACATTTCTGACCTATAAATGTAGTTAGAATGTTGTATTCTCGTGTTAAACATTTCAGATAATGAGGTTTGCGCATTTGGAAGTGAGCCCGAAAAGAAGTTTAGGATGGCACAAAAGGCTCGGTTTCAAAAGGCGTGGTAAAACTGCCCCTTTGTGATGTCACAGAGGGGCGGACTTCCCTATATGATTCATAGTTAAGCAGCACTTTGGATGTGTGACTAACCACAGCAGAGTGGGCATAAATTGGGAATAAATTAAAAGACCGTTTTGGTAGGAAGCACAAATCAAAGGAAATAAAGCTTGAATAGGTGCAGATTCTGGAAGATCTAATCTGTGTGGGTTATTGTGTGTAGCTGCTCTATAGAAGACCACAACTCAATACAAAGGGTGGAAAAATGAGCATAATGGGTCCCTTTTAAACATTTGAAGTTTTGCATTAAGATCATACAGTCTAGTATTATAAGTGTAATAATAAATAAGTATGACTTCTAGGTCTCAATTGGAAAAATATGTACTTGACGAGCCATTTTAAATGAGATACCTGACAGAAGTAGCCCAGTCCTTCATGCCATTTCAGGCCCAGGTCGCTCTTCATGGAGGCGCACTTGACTCGGCCTTTAGAGTAGCGTGGTGGCTTGTTGCTAAGAATCATATTGGGGAAGGTCGAAATCCACATAACGATCCAGACGACGACGCTGATCACTTGACCGACCCGCACCCGTTGCAGGATGCCCTTCCCAAAGGGCCGGACTATCTTCAGGTAGCGGTCCAGGCTGATGAGACCCAGCAAGGTGATGCTGATGTACATGGTCATGTAGAAGATGACGGCAGTGTAACGGCAGTGGATGGCCCTCAGTTGACCCGAACCCACGCCGAAATCACTTAGAATCTTCACCGGCATGGTGAACGTCATCAACAAGTCAGCCACTACCTGTTCAGTTCAAAGATACCGTGTTAGCGCTTTATGACAATTCTCACACACAAAACAGGGTTTGATATAAAAATAAAAAAAAAAACCTCACCACATGCTTTAAAAACACCACAAACGTTGACGTGCTGGGAATGTTGAAGAAAATCCATGCAGCTATGGAATTCAGTACCAGGGAGACTATAAAGATGATGCTGTAGAGCCAGGGCATCACCGCCTCTGTCAGGCTTGTATCCCAAACACAAGTGGAGGCATTAGTCAGCGAAGTGTTCATCTTCAGGGCTATAACAAAAGAGAGAAGGATTGCATAATGAGAATGAAAGAAAGATGATAGAACAGCAGTCAATGAGATGATAATTGTGTCAAAACACTACCCTAAATTCCACTGTAAAAGCTGTGGAAACATTCTGGTATTTACAGCGGTGCCGCCAATTTAAGGCTGAATTCTAATCTTGTGACATCTCCTTTTCTGGTTTGGCCCCGCCCACAGAGCTGTATCAGGCCCGGGAAACTAGACTTAAAAATATATTTGTCATGAATGTCAATTTCGGAAATATGGGCTATGATTTTATTTGAAAAATACAATAAAATACAGTTTGAAATGTTGTAGTTGTTGTATGGTGGTGACCCGTCCCACTTCCTTTGACGTTCAAAGCCAAGATGCCAAATAACGATTCCACAACACACAACAATGGTTATTTTACATAACACCATGTATTTACAATTTTCATATTTGCAACTGAAGTTGTTTAGAAATTTCTAGTGATACGATGCTTTCTGTGTGATATTTGAATAGTGGAGAAACTATGAAGTACATTATTTGCAGAGAATATTCACATGGTAAGTCATCTTTCTCCATTCGCTGTGTGTTTCGGTATCTGTGTTCTTTGGCTGCTGCTTAGAATAACACAGGAAGCTCTGGCAACTGAAGATATGACGCTAAAAAACAATCCAGTGTTTTTTTTTTTTTTTTGCTTAAATGCCAGCATACCAGTGTTAGTCTGTCATTTTATGAATATACATCTTATGTCTCAAGGAAAATGACAGGCACAGGGGCACAAGCATGATGCAATATGATTCATCCACATTCAAGAACAACGCTATAGACGATAGCTAAGCAAGAAGATCTGGAATTGGAAACAACATTAAATTAGACTAGGGATGCATGAAAATTCGAAACCGATATCAATATCAATAACTTTCTGCTTCTCAATGTCGATTTGTCCTCACCAAATATGACATTACTACGATTAAACATTCATTCATTTTTTACCGCTTTTCCTCACGAGGGTCGCGGGGGTGCTGGAGCCTATCCCAGCTGTCTTTGGGCGAGGTCCATTATTATTCCATTATCTGTATAATTCATTAATTCATTCATTTTCTACCGCTTATCCTCATGAGGGTCGCGGGGGTGCTGGAGCCTATCCCAGCCAATCACAGGGCACATATAGACAAACAACCATTCACACTCACATTCATACCTATGGACAATTTGGAGTCACCAATTAACCTAGCATGTTTTTGGAATGTGGGAGGAAACTGGAGTACCCGAAGAAAACCCATGGGGAGAACATGCAAACTCCACACAGAGATGGCCGAAGGTGGAATTGAACCCTGGTCTCCTAGCTGTGAGGTCTGCACGCTAACCACTTGACAGCCGTGCAGCCTTACTATTAAACAAAATAGAACAAAATTATTAGAACTACAAATAAACTTGATTATTGGGTTATCGATTTAAATTGGCCATCGCTTCATCAGAATAAAATCATTGTTTAATTTTATCTCGGCCAGAGCCTACCAAAGTCTAGCCAGTGTAATAATTCCATCTGGACTTGGCTCCAGCTTCCACATTTTATCTCGCAGTTAGTTGTACTTGTTTAATTTATCACACCTCGTTCTTCCATCACATGTTCTGACACACTAACAGGTAAGTGAGTCCGAATGAGGCGTAAGTGTAATGAGCAGTAATTAATAAAACATTAGCATTTTAAATGCCCTCATGGATGATTCATGGATGAGTAGAGCTCCACTATGCTCAGCAGAGCTGACTGCACATGGACCGCTGTGAAGGGGCACCACCAGTCCAGCTCTTATGCTGTAATGGTAGCAGACAGGTGTGAGTGTAGGGGCAAAGACTTCTGGACGTTTGGTTGCTGCAGAGAAGGGCATCAAGGAAAAACTGCTATTCAGCAAAAGATATACGTATTGGACTTCTGAAGACCTTTTCTGCATCCAGAAAAAAAGCTTGGCCGGAAAAAAAGGTGATTGCTACCATCAGTCCTGAGATCATTCATGTGTGGGGTTGCTTCTCAGCTCACTCACTATTTTGCCTACGAACACATCCATGAATAAAGAATGTGCCAAAGCAACTTCTCCCAACCATCCAAGATCACTTTAGTGGTGGACAATGCCTTTTCCAAAGACACATGTCATAACAGGGTGGCTTGGGGAACAACATGGTAATGGTAATGGTAATGGTAATGGTAATGGTTTTATTTCATTTGAGCATGCATCAGATTACAATTGAATGCATCACATAATCAGTTGACAGTTCCACATGTCCAAAAGGAGTAGGAAGAAGCAAAGCTTATTAAATCCTACCCCTCCATCTGGTACTTTTTCAATCAATAACTGTTACATTTGTTCACTTCCTGCTTTCCTAATATAGTTAATTTAAATTTTTTTTTAATTTTATTAAAATTTTTTAATTTTATTAAATTTTTTTACATTTTTTTAAAAAAAATTTAAATTAAATTTTTGTATTTTTTTTAATTTTTATTTTTTTAATTTAAAAAAAATAATAATTTTATTTTTTTTTATTTTTACTTTTTCATAATACATAATAACATAAACATCGAAAGACACCGAAGCAGCTATCTTTGTGAAAACCAACAACAACTTTTAACCACGACTGTACACGGAGATGGAAACACCCAAGATTCACCAAGGAGTTGACTGGACAGTTGAACTATTTGGTTCAGAACTTTTGTCTTTAAGTGAAGAAGACTGTAAGAATATAAGAAACTCAGGATAAGAAATATGAAAATCTATTGAATAGTCTTTTCCCCAGAAGATGACATGAATGAAATCATGTTCTTACCTTCTTCTCGTGGCTCTCTCAGCTGTGTGACACTGTGGAGCACGAGAGGATAAGCATATCAGGCAGTGATGGGGGAAAACACATTATTTCAGAAGAAGGAAGAAGTTACATATCCAATTCTGCTTTCTTATCCGCAGGAAGTTGGCCAAACGTAGGAAACCCAAATGAAAGTGCACTCGTGTTGCTTTCGTTCTTCAGACAAAATACCACTCCTGTCCTTGAAGGACTTGTTTGTGTGTGTGTTATCTTACAATGAACCTTCTGGCGCTACTGTCTCAGACTCAATGTGTTTGCCAGGTTTCCTGTTAAGAGAAAGACCCCTTCCTCGCTCACTTCCTGTCACAATTGTCCCCTTAGAGGTCGCTTCTTTGTGTGCGCCAGTTGCCCATTGACAGGCCGACACTCTGAGCTGGTCCTGGGACCCTCATCCAAGAAACGCCACTCTCTTGCCCCTAACAGCCGACAAAGACATCCAACTTTGAAAGTAGAATTATTGTTGTGGTTTTTAGGTCGTTAGAATGCTGATAAAATGTGGGTCTGTGTGCAAGTCGGTATTATAGGGCAAATGTGATATATTTATTCATATGATCTATATTACATAATATTTTATTTCTATATATAATATTCTGAGAACATAACGGCATCATTTCCTGTGTGACTTGCGAGTTTGGATGAGGATAAGGAATGATGGCTGATGGGAAATGTGTGGCTGGAGGTTAAAAGTAGTCCCGCAGCGATTCATTCGGTAGCTTAAAGTTTAAAGCAGCTATTAAAGCGTGATGTACACGTCCCCTGGGGGGCCACCGGATGGCTCCAGAAGGGAGGCACAGCAGCTTCAGAAAAAAAAACAAATTCAATAGCACCTCGTTTAGCATCATGAATTCGCTCCAGAAGGCCTGACTCTAACCAAAACAGAAGCCACACAAAGGTTAACACAAAACACTGTTTTTATAGCTGTATATGTAAAAAAAAAAACATTCAAAATACATATAAATGAGCTTCATAGGAGGAATATGTGTGTGCATTCTTAGCTGTCTGCTTTTATATATCGACAATGCACAGATAAAATAAATGTGTTCATATTTTACATAAGGACTGTGTATGATGGGCAAAATTCCCCCCAAAGTACACTTTTTTTTTAAAATGTTCATTTATCAATTTCATCCATCATTTATATGCATTTAGAATTGTTTTAGTATAACTGTATATAATTGTTTAGTTTAACTATAAAAATATATAAAAATATGTTTTGTGTAGGCTGCGCGGCGGTTGAGTGGTTAGCACGCAGACCTCACAGCTAGGAGATTAGGGTTCAATTCCACCCTCGGCCATCTCTGTGTGGAGTTTGCATGTTCTCCCTGTGAATGCGTGGGTTTTCTCCGAGTACTCCGGTTTCCTCCCACATTCCAAAAACATGCTAGGTTAATTAGCGACTCCAAATTGTCCATAGGTATGAATGTGAGTGTGAATGGTTGTTTGTCTATATGTGCCCTGTGATTGGCTGGCGACCAGTCCAGGGTGTACCCCGCCTCTTGTCCGAAGACAGCTGGGATAGGCTCCAGCAACCCCTGCGACCCTCGTGAGGAAAAGCGGTAGAAAATGAATGAATGTTTTGTGTGAACATTTTTTGATAGTCAACCGCTGATGACATCATAGACGGGAGACGTAGCTGACTGGTTCAAAATACATCACAAACACAGTTAGACTCATGCATTGTATTAATAACACGAAACCAGAAAATGCACGCAAACCAAACCAAAATTGTGTTTGGGTGTTAACCAAAAAACACAAGTGGGGAGGAAGCTAACTGTTGTTCCTCTGTTTTATATAGAAACGCTGTAAACCAAACCAAAGATGCTATACTGTGACTTCTCTCAAGGAAGTGCAAGCGCCAGTCAAGTGAAATTGTTTCCAGTCCATGTCCACGTTGCAGAAAAGAGGTTGTGATTAATTATGAACATCCCTGTTTGGTCAATGCAGTAAACCTTCTTAACCACAATCTGATGTCACTGACCAATAAAGAAAGAAGCTCATAAAGAGGCGACCCAGTTTCTCTTACCATGTAAACAAAAGAAATGTTAATACTGACCTGCTCTAATGCCACTTCTCAAGTAAACAATTTATATAGCACTTGTGGACCTTGTAAGTTTTTTACAATGTGGCCACATTCACACTCAACCAAACAAAATGAACAAGGGAGCCAACCAGTTCATTATGTCATCAAGGTCTCTGCGGAGCATGGTTTGCATAACAGTGTCACTTAGAATCCTCGAAACACAAGAGAGTACACATTTGCAAAAATATGCACCCCTACTGTGTTGCTTGTGCTTGAATAACTACCAAATTTGGCACACACCTTTAGGGGCCTGACAAGCATATTTTTGTATGATTTGGTAATGGTAATGGTAATGGTAATGGTTTTATTTCATTTGAACATGCATCAGATTGAGTGCATCACATAATCAGTTCACAGTTCCACATGTGAACTGTTACATTTGTTCACTTCCTGCTTTCCATAACGCAGTTTAAGGGTTTTTTTTTGTTTTTTTTTAAATAATGCACCTCGTACCGAAGTAGGAGGTGATATGACCATACAATGACATAATGGGTACCATAGTAACTAAATATAAAAATATAGTGATATGTATAGCACATTATGACTCTTAGACTCTTCATCCTTGTATTTATTAAACATTAACTGCTTGTATTGTAACTAGAAAAAGTTTGGACACCCTTGGTCATTGGGGTTAAATGATGCAGCAAAATGTACAATGATAAGGCTTTTTGTGTACAGAGTCATGTGTTCTCTATTCATTCCAATTTTTGCACAAAGTGACAATTCCCAGCACTGTGTTGTAACAAAGTGTACTGCTTGGCAATAGTGGGGCACTGTAGGTCGTTCAAACACACACAAGCGCTCACAAGATATAAGGCGGAACTATCATTTCCTCCCAGGGTGTTTCTGTAGAATGTGAGGGTTCATGAGAAGTGGCCGGAAAAGACACAATTGGTGCAATGCTGAGACGTCACATCTGCCTGAACTGAAAGTCCATTTTTACACAGATACTAAAGCAGAACATCTTACATCAGCAAACTATACCATAATAACCTCTGGCACAAAATTACAGGAAGCGAATGAAACTAGCAAAATCTTGGCAAAAATGTAGATTGAATGTGATTTAGTGTCAGGTATTCACACTGTCGTGATCTCTTGATGGCAAAGGCAAAAAAGCTTTCTCGCTTGTCTGAAATCCTGAGGCTCATGGAACACAAAATGTCACCAAGCCGGAGGATCCCATTGGCTGACACATGAGCGTCCTAGGCCCAAATGAAGATTGTTATTGGTCCAATAATCATCTGATGCCATTCGCCAGAGAAGGCTTTTAAGAAGAAATTTAATTGGCTGTTTGAATTTATAGGAGAGCACCAAACATGGGACATTGAAAGGTGGAAGACTTGACGGTCCTGATAGTTTCAAACGTTCCTGGCATTACAAGGAGATCCCACCGGAAATGTTTCCCACACAGCACAGTGGAGAAGGCACCATCATGATCCTTCAGTGGAACAATGGAGCTTCAGGTTGTGCAGGGGCGTCAAACGGCAGCCGGCACCAAACATGGGACATTTAAAGGTGGAAGACTTGATGGTCCTGATAGCTTCAAACGTTACTAGCATGACAAGGAGATCCCACCTGAAATGTTTCCCACACGACACAGTGAAGGGGGCGCCATCATGATCCTTCAGTGGAACAATGGAGCTTCAGGTTGTGCAGGGGCGTCAAACGGCAGCCGGCACCAAACATGGGACATTGAAAGGTGGAAGACTTGATGGTCCTGATAGCTTCAAACGTTACTAGCATGACAAGGAGATCCCACCTGAAATGTTTCCCACATGGCACAGTGTAGGAGGCGCCATCATGATCCTTCAGTAGAACAATGGAGCTTCATGTTGTGCAGGGGCGTCAAACGGCAGCCGGCACCAAACATGGGGCATTGAAAGGTGGAAGACTTGACGGTCCTGATAGCTTCAAACGTTACTGGCATTACAAGGAGATCCCACCGGAAATGTTTCCCACACAGCACAGTGGAGAAGGCGCCATCATGATCCCTCAGTAGAACAATGGAGCTTCAGGTTGTGCAGGGGCGTCAAACGGCAGCCGGCACCAAACATGGGACATTGAAAGGTGGAAGACTTGACGGTTCTGATGGCTTCAAACGTTACTAGCATGACAAAGAGATCCCACATGAGATGTTTCCCACACGGCACAATGGAGGGTGCCATCATGATCCTTCAGTGGAACAATGGAGCTTCGGGTTGTGCAGGGGCGTCAAATGGCAGCCGGCACCAAACATGGGACATTGAAAGGTGGAAGACTTGACGGTCCTGATAGCTTCAAACATTACTAGCATGACAAAGAGATCCCACCTGAGATGTTTCCCACACGGCACAGTGAAGGGGGCGCCATCATGATCCTTCAGTGGAACAATGGAGCTTCAGGTTGTGCAGGGGCGTCAAACGGCAGCCGTCCCCTGCAGGGGGCATCTCTCATGACTGAAGGCCCTCATCTGTGTGGTAATGACTGGCTTTTTCATCTCAGACTCATGTCACAATTTTGATGACTTTAGACCTGACTTGATAATGTCATTAAAGACTTAGATACTTTCTGCTGGTGGGTGGCAGTGATTAGTGAGAATTTAATTCGCACCCACAAATTACGAGTTCATGTCACTTCACTGTGCATATGACTTGTAAGGACATGAACCTTTCAAGCCTTTGACTTCTGACTTGACTTTACCTGTCTTGTCTTAACTTGAGACTTGACTTGGATTTGTTCATCTTTAGATATGACTTGAAATTAAAGATCGAGACTTGACTTGACACTGACTTTCTCCCACCTGTGTGTATTACCAATGCCTGTTTTGAGTATGTTTAACACAATAAATAACAACCCAATAGCAAGTCAACATAAGAGCTTACATAATACTAAAGTCACACTTCCTCAAGTCACACTCTCACTTATTTCATATTTCAATAGTTGCGAAAGTTGAGGTTTTTCTTCAGGATAAATGAAAGAGCAAGCATTTTTTTTTCAGAGTGAATAAAATATAAATAAATAAATGTAAAAAAAAATCCTAATGAAAACTCTATACTGGAGCGCAATAAGCTTTTACAATTGTGTCATTAAATTTTTGCTGGCAGAGCAGAATAGTTACACCTCTGTTTTATGTCCTGGCTCACTCCCACCAAAGAATCCTACATCACTCTGACAAACTGATTTTTACAGCCATCACATACATACTTCAATACAATTCAAAGAAATGCAAATATATTCAGTATCTTTTACATGTGGACAATTAATAGTAATAATAATAATATTGACCAAGAAAACATCATGGTAATGTTTTTCCCTCAATACAGAGTGAGATTTAATCATGATAGCAGAACCAACCAGAGAATTACAAAGCTTCCAAAAGATTGAGAGTAGCTGTCCTACATGCTTTCAGCACTAGAGGGCAGTACTGTACACCGCATCAAGAATATGAATAGCAGACAGTTTACAGTAGAGTCGACTATTCAGCAAGTAAATGGGGTCAATCCATGTTATAGTCAAGGTCTACAAACCACATTTCATGTTATTTTAATTGATCCAAAAAGCAAATATGACAGTTTGGTTTTATTGATATGGAGTTTATACATGTCATATATGCTGGGTTGTGTTTACAGTTGATTGCAGAAACAATGCTCACTCAGACTCAGCAAGGAAATCAAAACATCACGCCACTTATGGGCGATGGAAACCGAAAAAATGCAATTAATGTGTTTAAATGTGGGCTTTTTTGTTATATACAGCATATATACACATGGACAATAAAGGAATCTTAGTACATTGATTCTCTGATCCTTGTTCCATTGGTAAGATGCAGGCTACATCTAATGGTATGTAGGGAACCAGATTAAAAAAAAGTATATTAAAGATAGAAATCATATTGAAATATGTATTAAATATTTGAAAAATACAAATGTATTAACTGAAATTTGCTGAATTGTTTTTATATACAGTAATCCCTCATTTATTGTGGTTACTTAGAAATTGAATAGTTTCACAGTTAAAGTATATAAAACCTCTTATTGCTACTATACTCAATTATTTTATTTAGATACTTATTTATTTTTATATATTTGTTTAAACGTTTCATATATTTAAATTATTTGAAAATTATAAACAAAATAATTCTAAAAAATAAAAAAGACATGTAATAATGCATGTCAAAAAGATACTTTAAAATATTAAATTTAATTAATTATTTATTTTATTTGTTTAAATGTTTCATTTATTTATATTATATTACTCAAAAATAACAACAGAATAACAATTTTAATGATGTATTTGTTGCATCAATTACATTTTTTTTTTTTACTGAATTTCCACAAAGTAGAATTTCTTTTTTATAAATTGAATATTTTGGTATAGAGTATAGAAAACCTGTTTACCACCAAGCACAGTACATACATGTTTTAAAAACATTATTAGAGCCCTTTAGACAAGAAATAACACCCCTATAGTCACCTTTATATTCAGATTATCCAATTTTGTAGACATATTTAGTCAAAATAAGACATTTTAGACGCACATAAATACATAAATGACACACATACCAGAAATGCGTTCCCCGAAGAAGTGATGAGTTCTGTGTTGAGTTTGGGCTTTTATAGACACCTAGTGGCCAGTATTGAATACTACATTTCATTCACAGTATCTTTGAATGCGTCTTCTGAATGCCTTATGTTTGATTTTTACTTCATTTAGCCATTTTCATGCTCAAAAAAACGAAATAAATTATTTACATACAACAGTATGTTGGGAAAACTGTGATAGTACGCCGCAAACCACATATTTGGAGCTAAACCGTGCTGCACGAGTCACTCTCCGACGTCCTCCCCAGCAGCCGGCTGCAAGTACCGGGGTTCAGCCGCAGGATCTTGAACAAGGTGGTCCTGAAGGACCTGCAGAGGAAGAAGTAGATGAGCGGGTCCAGGAGGGAGTTGAGCGAGGACAGGAAGAGCGTGCTCTCCTTCAGCTGGAAGAAGAAGAGCTTGAGTCGGCAGTGGAAGAGAAGGTCTCTGGTCTGGCTCATGGTGTACGGCACGCGGGCGAAGTGGAAAGGCACGAAACACACGAAGAACACGGCCAGGACCAGAAAAACGTTTGTGTTCATTTTCCTCTTGGCTTGATGGGTTTGATGCCCATCGGGGCGGTGAGACTTGGTGCGGGAGTAGGACTTGTAGAGTTCTTTGGTGATAAGAGTGTAACACAGGACTACTATCACCAGGTTGCCCCAGAAGATGACCTGACACACGTGATTGACCACCTCGTGCCAGTACAGCCCAGCCTGGTCCTTCAGGTCGCTGCACTTGAAGTACGGTGAAGGTGGCTTTTTGCTGGTTAGGACCACATTGGGAAGGCAGAGAGCCAGCAGGAAGATCCAGACCGCGGCGGAAAGGAGCTTCCGACGAGCCAGGCGCGCCGTGTTGGTGCCCTTGAAGGGATCGAGTGTCTTCCTGCAGCGGTCGATGCTGATAAGGCCGAAGAAGAGGATGCTTATGTACATGGTGAGGTAAAAGAGCACTGATGAGACCCGGCACACGAATATCCGCAAACCGGTGGAGGCCATGTTGGAGTCGGATAACACCTGAATGGAGCGAAACTAGCGTTATATAGAAACGTTATTTCTGCTGAGGTGGGCATGACCTCATACCTTGAACGGGAAGGTGAGGGTCATGATGACATCAGCGACCACCACGTTCTTCAGGTATATGACAAAGTGAGAGCGTGAGGGGATGCGTAAGAACACCCACACCGCCAGGCAGTTGAGCGACAGCCCCACCAGAAAGAGGACGGCGTAGAGGACGGGAAAAATCACCGTCTTCACAACATTGTCACGGGAACAAGAGGCATTGATGCTGCTGCCGTTGCCGTAGGAGACGAGAGGAGCTGTGTTGAGGTCCATATCTGTAAAATATAAGACAACACCCGATACAGCTCCTCTACTGTGCAGGTGTACCTAATGAAGTCATCAACTGACCTTTTGTCCACGGATGATTCTTCAGAGTGAAGTTGTTGCTGTTGTTTTGGTCCCTCGGTCCAGTTTGAACGCCCGCCGTCCAGTCTGACTCGAGACTTTCCCTTTGACTTCTGCTTTCTCTTTCCTGCCACGAGGAAAGGCTGCAGACTGCGTCCAAAGCTTCATCAATTCTGAGCTGGACGATGCTCTTTCACTCACTTCTCTTCAGCGTTGTGCATGAATGAGTACTGTAGCGTCATGTTTACTAATTGATCTCATAGCATGAAACAACGATATCATTTGTTGTTTGAAAATAGAAATAGACATGCATAGGCTAAAAAGCATGAATAAGGAAAAACACTTTATATTCAATTTTGTTCTACAATTCCACTTGGACAATACATCATTGGAAACAGTGAATAGTTGGAAGTGGTGATCGAGGTCATAGTTGTCTTTTAAATACAAAGTCAGACTAATTTTTCCACAACAACAAAAAACTTAGTAGTAGTAGTAGTAGTAGTAGTAGTAGTAGTAGTAGTAGTTTAAAATGGAAATGGTGAAATATGAACTTGAACTATTCATATTTATACTGTGTCAACTGAACCTGAATGACACTGTTTGTCTCCAATAGAAAAAGACATGATGCATCCTAAGAAAAGTAATGAGAGTGTTATCTAAGCAGCCCGGGGGCTGTTATTGTTTGTTATTGGGCCTTGGCACATTCTAGAAACACAACACAAATAGAAATATCTGCAGTAAATTCATAACATTCACTAATTCATTCATTTTCTACCGCTTATCCTTACTAGGGTCGCGGGGTGCTGGAGCCTATCCCAGCTGTCTTCGGGCGAGATGTGGGGTACACCCTGGACTGGTGACCAGCAAATTACAGGGCACATATAGACAAACAACCAAGGAAAAATAATGCATTTTTTAAATTAAATTTTAAGTATTGTGCCTGTTGATAAAAATTCAAACCTGCAATAAAAGCCTGTTGTTTTGGCCATCAAGTCTAGTCAAGTAACTGACAACTTGTGAGCAGTCTAGAACTCTACACTTCATCATCTGGATGCCTTATGTTTCTATTTTACGCCATTTAGCCATTTTTATGCTTGAAAGTGCTACTAATAATAGGTCCTATTCAACTACAAAAACAACATGATTTATTAATCAATATATTTTGGGGAAATCTCCTGACTGTGTGGCCAACATGCTAACCACTTGTCCACCGTGCGGCCCGTCAATAACGTTCATTCATTCATTTTCTACCGCTTATCCTCATGAGGGTCGCGGGGGTGCCTATCCCAGCTGTCTTCGGGCAAGAGGCGGGGTACACCCTGGACTGGTGACCAGCAAATCACAGCGCACATATAGACAAACAACCAAGGAAAAATAATGCAATTTTAGCAGCATAGAGTTGACATGACACTTTAAAGTCGCAATCTTATGAGAAAGAAACAAAACAACAAATACATTTTTAGAAAATAACATTGTGGGAAAAGTTCAGACATCATGTTTTTATTAAATTTTAAGTATTGTGCCTGTTGATAAAAATTCAAACCTGCAATAAAAGCCTGTTGTTTTGGCCATCAAGTCTAGTCACGTAACTGACAACTTGTGATCAGTCTAGAACTCTATACTTCATCATCTGGATGCCTTATGTTTCTATTTTACGCCATTTAGCCATTTTTATGCTTGAAAGTGCTACTAATAATAAGTCCTATTCAACTACAAAAACAACATGATTTAATTATCAATATTTTTTGGAAAAATCTCCTGACTGTGTGGTCAACATGCTAACCACTTGTCCCGTCAATAATATTATATTATAATATATTTTGTTCCCATCTTTCACCACGCAGCTGACCTCAAACATCTCCAAGTTTACCTACAGTATGTACACAAAAGAGCTTTTTCACTCAAATATTGTTCACAAAATTCATACGCCTCACAGTTGAGCCATGTCAACATGCTGACAAGACAGCATGATGATTGCACAGGTGTGCCTTAGGCTGGCCACAATAAAAGGCCACTCCCAAATGTGCAGTTTAACTGTGTTGGGAGGGAATCTGGTCACAGCGTATATATGTTGTATGTACTAGTACTATGAGTATTGTATGTTGTTCATGCATGACCAGGCATTGTGTACAATTTTTTCAACATGGGGCCGTGTATTACCATATAAACCACATTACCACAATAAAGTGGTTTAAAACATTATGTTTGAAGAGTGTACTGAAAACTCTTCCGAAGCCACATTCTTTGCTCATAGTTGGACTTTCTGTTCTGTGATTTGAGGAAGTGAAATCCAGCTCCTGCGTGTGTTGTGTTCCATTTTGTATCACATGACCTTAGCAGGCATCCAACCAGTGCTGAAAAAACTTCCTCTGTCTGGGGCCCAAGCTAAAAGGTCAGCATCATTCACTTCCATAATTTGCAGATTGCACGCATACGTACTGTAGGTGCTTGGATGCCAGCTTGCAGTGTTCATTTCTACTGTACCACCAGTAAGATACTGTATGTGGACATGTTGTTCATGCATGAGTCACAACTACATCAAGTATGAAATCTTGACAAAATTTGGATTAGAACAGGGCAAAAATGAAAAAGAAATTGCAGCAATTTTCCACGAATAAAGTCAAAATATTCAGAAAAAAAGCTGCAATTTAATGAAAAAAGTCTTAATTTTACAAGAATAACATTGTTACAATAGACAGAACCTATTTGGTTTTATGGACATAAATTTGGAGATAATTATTCGTTCGCCACAGAGTGGAGTGGAAGAATGGTTGTGTCATCTTGAGTATGGGCTCAGCACACATCCCTGTGGAACCTCTGTATTGATAGTGAGCAAGGGGGATGTGGTTGAGCCAGTCTTTACTTAATAACAATGTAAAGGTGACTATATGAGTGTTATGTCATGTCTAGGCGGCTCTATTAATGTTCCAAATATATTTAGAAAGTCCTAAATGGGTTTTCTATGCTCTAACTACATAAATATTACATTTATAAATAAGGAATCTAACTTTGCGGAAATTCACTTATCACAGTCGGGCCTGGAACCAATGAACTCATTCAATCACAGCCATTTTCCAAGGCATACGGAATATTGTGTATTGTGTGTATAAACATGGAACCTACCAAAAGAAAAATTAGACCTGTCTTTCATCAGAAAAATACATTTCTTTCCACCTTTTTGCATTCTTTAGTAATCAACAGTAGAACATAGATACGTTTAAGGAAAAAATTAAAATTAAAATTTTTTTTAAATTAATTTTCACATTTGGAACTGTGTGCACGTGTGTGTGCATGTGTTAAAATTTCCCGACAGGGTGGAACCCTGTGCACGCTACACTCCTCCACGCTCTCTCACGCCTCTCCTTCCTGTCACGTGTGATTTGTCCGTCAACATGATCCCTGCCTTTAGCTCTCAAATGCATTTCTGCCACCTTGTGGTCGTTTTAATAGCTTAAAAGTGCTCTGAAGGGAATTCCGTCAGTGGAGAGTTGCCTCTCGTGCAAAAAAAACAAAAAATACATCGGGTGTTCAGAATTATAAAAACATAATGTACTTGGTATTAGGGTTTGTTGATATTGTCAATCTCTCAGCCTCAACACAACAATGTGCCAACAAACACTCAAACCCACACACATGGCAATCCTCATCATCTCCTTCTCAGACAGACAGGAAGAGAGGAATGAGGTGAGGAACATAACACACCACTCGTCTGAATTTCCATTTAAAACCCCTTGAGGCCCCCAAATCAACCCCCCCTCCTCCCCTCACCTTCCTACACACATAATGCTTTTTCCTCATTGCACTACTTTCCTCAGCCTCCCACATCACCCTCTGACCTCTGAGTCATGACTGTCGCTTTTTCTCCAAACCACAAGTCTGTTGTTGCTCAGCAGAAACGCTGAAGGTAAACAAGCGTGGCAAACAGGAAGCTGACAAACTGCAAGGATGGGAGCCTTAATCTTCCCTCAGTGAGAGGTTATGGAAAAGGCGACGGCGAGGAACGCTGGTGTTTGAAGGCAAACAAATAGAAGTCACGGTGCTGCAACAGCCGCCCACTGACCAACTGTGATCTCGCACCCTGAAGAAAAAAGCAGCTGATCATCTAGTCACTGTCAACATAGACGGACATAATCTTGTACTGCACGGAGGGTGGTCCACATTTCTGACTTTATGCATGGATGTTTGTGTCTATGCACGCATTTCTAAAAGAAGCCTCCACGCAGTTGAAATGTGTGGGTCACACTTTTTATTTGAACAGTATAAGGTTTCTTTGAGCTACTGCTGCCGGTCTGCTACGGAGCGCTGGTGCCAGGGTCTGTGCTCCACATGGCCATCCCAAAGCTGCCCCCATGCTGGGAAGCCAAGATGGATTACAGACATAATACACTGTCCTCTCTGTCTCTGTCCACTCACTAATGTTTACAGCAGGGGTGTCCTAACTTTTTGGGGCACACAGTGAAAAATGTGATTATGATTATGTCTAAAAATGAAAAATGTGCAACATGTCAAGCCATATTTCTTTGTTATGACGGCAGATGGAAGCATAGTATCGTGTCCCCACACAATCACAGTATCACACTCCTATATAACTTTATTCTGGCCTGAACACACGAACAGCAGTACACTTTAAACACCATACTGAATCTACCCTGCTGGAAAACATATAGACCAGCATACCTTTTCATGCTGGTGTGCGGACCAGTATGGAAACACAACATGCAGCATGCTGGTAGCTGGTCTATGCTGGTAGCTGGTCTACACTGCTTTTTTTTCCAAAAGGGTAATCCAACTCACAAAACACATCTCTCGTCCTCCTCAGAACCACAGATGCATTCACAGACACTTAAAATTATCTTAATTATGCGCATATGAGTAGTCTAAATAAACAGAAGGAAAATAAGTGGAAATTCTTACCTACATGTACACCTATCATAATTAATTCAGTGGAAAATTGTGATTAATTTGATAACAATTTTAAATCATTTGACCACTCTAGGTAGAATATTGCTTTTTATTTTTATTTATTTATTTTATTTTATTGTATTACTGAATATTTTGACTTTATTTGGGTACGATTTTCTATTTGTTTAATTTTAAAAAACATTGTTCTCATCATTTTCTTCTTATGATTATGACTTTATTCCCATAATATTATGATAAAAATATAAATTTACTTTTTCCGCAAAATAATTACAGTTTATTAGTTTTTTTCTCCTCATATTACTAGTATAAGAAAAATGTTTTGTTTCTCTAATATTTCAACTTTATGCTACTAAAACGATGTTACTTTATTCTTCCATTTTTTCCATTTTTGCTGTTGTTTTTGTTTAGTATCCTTGTTAAATTCTATTTTTCGAATGCATCACGGGCCACCAATGGCCCCCTGGCCACACTTTGGACATGCCTGGGATAGATTTTATTTTTAGTTAGAGCTTGCAAAGCATCACTTAGGGATGATGACCAGAATAGAATAGTGTCTATACCGCATATGTTATGCCCTATTGAGGGCGCCGCACCATTCTCATGAGCCCCTTGTGTCCGGTTTGATCCAGGTTCTAGAGTTGTCTGCTTTACAAGAACACTTAAATATACTGTGGTGGATCCATTTGGCTCACTGGGCTTCCTGTCTAGCAGGAATGATGTCGCTGCTTCCATGCTGGCCTCCTGGCAACTGTTTGACTGGGTCTGGATTGTTGCAAAGAAAACACTGGACAGCAATGTATTAACGTTATGGTGTATTTGTCAAAGCAGGGTTGCAACCTGCTAGAAATCTTCCCAATTTTCCAGTGGATTATTGTTCAACACTCATTACCTGACTTTTTTCCTGATGGAAATTCCAGTCATGCAGAACAACACTTCCTGGACAAACCGGCTACCCCCACGAATAAGTAAGACCACATGAGAACATAACTTGTCTCACCACGCACTTCATTCGCATTTCAATATTTTCATACAACAGTCGTCCCTTACCACGCTTTTTCTAAAAGATATTCATTCATTCATTCAGTCATGTTGTTTTGTGGCTTATTATGGCCCGTTATTAGTCAAAACATTTCACTTATCTTTTCATTCAACTCATTCAGAACCAGCCATTTTTTTACGATTTTGACTGATCTTTGAAGGTACAGACAATATCGTGTTCTGGAACATACCAAATGAAAAATTAGACAGAAAAAAAGTTTCTTACTTTTTCCATTCTTTAGTAATCAGAAGTAAAACATAGGTAAGTTTCAGGGAAATATCAGTTCCCAACTAGAAAAGCAGACAGACGACTTTTAAGATACATTTTCAAGCACAAGTTGCACTCTCACAGAAATATTTGTTGCTCTTGTGACAGTAAACAACTCATGCAAGGGTGGTTTTAACCTTTATCAAAATAACTATTTATTTACAAATATAACACAATGAACTATTTATGATTTTCACACTTGGAACCGAAACATGTGTGCACGTGTGTGCATATGGATGTGTTAAAATTTCCCTACAATGCATAACCTTCTGCACGCAACACTCCTCCACCGTCTCTCACTTCATACTCCTTGCATGTGTGATTTTTCCATCTATGATTCCTGCCTAGCTCTTATCAAATACACTTTTTATGGCTTAAAATGGAAAGTGAAATGCTCTCACAACAGGCACAATAATCCCCTAATAATAACAATCCCTAATAATAACACAGGCTGGAACTCACACCAAGCTAAAATTCAACACCGGTCAATAGGCTCCTTTAGGGCATTGGTTCTCAAATTGTGAGTCAGGACCTAAAAGTGGGTTGCGAATCAATTCTGAATGGGTTGTAGACAGTGAAAATTTAAAATTTAAAATTTAAAATTTAAAATTTAAAATTTAAAATTTAAAATTTAAAATTTAAAATTTAAAATTTAAAATTTAAAATTTAAAATTTAAAATTTAAAATTTAAAATTTAAAATTTTCATTCACAATCATTCATCAAATTCATTGATTCATTCACATTCATTGCACAATTATATGTGAAATATGTGATTTAGTGGTCTTATTTATTGCAATGTTGCAAAAATATTGCAAAATATTTCATTTTAATTAATGCATTATTTGTATGCATGTATTTATGTTTTTCCTTGTTTTCTTGACAAAATGCCTCCATAAATTCCTCTAAAATGCACTTTGAACATGCAATTATGTTTAACAAAATGACGTTGTTAATAAAAAAAAAGACATGTGCATGGTTTAACTTAAAGCACAAATAAATTAATCAATAAAAAATATTTTAAAATTACATAAATAAAAGCGTATAAAAGCAAATGACCAGTGAAATACATGGGTGGAATGGGAGCACATTTATAGCAGCACACACAAGCACTAGTCTTATTTTCTCTTATGTCTAAAAATATTGGGTATCATGAGTGTAAATGCGACTGTAGGGGTGCTAGGTCATGTGTAGAGGGCTCTAATAACGTTTAAAAAAGTGTACTAGAAGGTCCTAAACATGTTTTCTATGCTTCAACTACAAGGATATTCCATTTCTATACAATTATTGTATAAATAGCCTGCAACACAAGTACCACGGTGGTGGCAACGTCATGGTCTGGGGCTGCATGAATGCTGCCAGTATTGGGAAGCTGTGGCCCATTGCCAACCTGTACTGTGCTGTGCTAGACAATCACAGTGAAATAGCATGACTGGCATGTAACTATTCTTTAATTGGCCGATTGAGTTATGTTTGAGTCCTATGAACTCTGTCCGGGAAAATGAATTTGAGGAGAATCAAAATGAGAAAACCACCAATAAGAGAGAGTAGTATACATATATTTGGTGGTATAATATGGAAGCTGGTACTTATGTGCCTGCTGTCCCACCACATATCGCCAACAGAATGTCAAGGCCACTGCTCGTACGTTATACTGTATGTGTGCTTTGACCGTGCGTTCTTCCCTCACAGGATGAGGAGAAGTGTCTTACGGAGGGGGGGAGGAAGACAACGGCTCCCTTTGAGAGGTTGGCCAAGTGGAGATACCTCACATATTTAACACAGCGTCTCTGTGTGCTCAGCAGACACACAAGAGCGCATGGACGGGCCAGAAGCGAGAAGACATGTCAGTGTCAGATGCTAGCTCTGACGATGGAAGAATACAGAGCCGTGCGTACCAACTTTACACCCCAGTATAGGTGCACATGAACAATCTGATAAGATCTTGAAGAGCTGCAACACCCTAGTCTACAAATATGATGATACATCTTATCAAAGGATGCTGTTTGAGTAAATGAAACTGAAGATGCACCTCGCTAAGTCAACGCTATTAACAGTGTGATGTCATTGAGGTATGTGAGCCTGCTAAGTGCTGCGAAGAGAGATACGATGCAGCATGTGGGCGAGCGATAATGTCACGTAAGTATCTTAGACTGGATGGACAAATGGATGGCTCATAGCAGTAGTGTCCAACATGCGGCCCCTGGGCCTGCTGTTTTTGTATTGGCCCACTGCAAAAAATACGTAACTTAAAAAGCATTCAAAAATAGAATATAACAAAAAAACAAAAAAAGGAAAAATTTGCAGTAATATTAAGAGAAAAAGTTGTAAAAGTTGTAAACATTAAAAAGCCATAGCATATCAGTATGTGGAATCAAACTATGGAATGGATTGAATAATGGATTGAGTCAGCGAATTCAAGAAACAATACAAGCAGTTGATGTTTGTTAAATACAAGGATGAAGAGTCTTGAACCAGTCATGATGTGCTATACATATCACTATATTGATACTTACTATGGTAACCATTATGTCATTTTTTGGTCATATCACCTTTGGTACGTGACAAAAATTCAATAAAAAAACCCCAAAAACTTAAACTATATTAGGAAAGCAGGAAGTGAACAAATGTAACAGTTACTGATTGTAAAAGTACCAGATGGAGGGGTAGGATTTAATAAGCTTTGCTTCTTCCTACTCCTTTTGGACATGTGGAACTGTGAACTGATTATGGGATGCACTCAATTGTAATCTGATGCATGTTCAAATGAAATAAAACCATTACCATTACCATAATTTTACAATACATACAAAGTTGCATTCTTATGTATGTATTGTACTGTATTGTAGTTTTGCCTGTGCAGGCTAGGTCCATATCTTAACCTATGCCATAACCAAGCAATGCTTTGATGAACGTTGGTGTGAATGTAGCGTTCAACATAGGTAAGGTTACAGCAATGGACTCCATCATCTGGTTCACCTGGTTAACGAGCACATCTGCGTCCAATCAGAACAGAGAACCCCCCCCCCCCCCAAGTACTTCCACTATCCTCAGGCCAAACAAACTACGATATATGGGTCAGTTAAAAATCTATATAGCATTCCTTAAGATAAGCAGGATAAGCAGCACCACGACAAGCACAATAAATCGCTGACAGCGTCCATGAAAGCTGAGCATAAGAGAGAATATGAAATTTTAGCGTAGAAGAAGACTACGGAATCCTCATAAAAATTGGCCAGAGTCGATGTTTGTGACGGCCACAGCATGACACATCTTCCCCGAAGACGATGTGCAAAGATCATTCCATCTTACTTGTGGCTAAATGGCTGACATGAGGATTGTACCACTCTGGTGCGAAATTCCATCATCACCACAGGTACTAACAAATAGGAACATTTACTATATTCTATGTTTGTCAGGGCTTTGGGGATGCTACATTGCGTGTAGTCAATCTTTTCACGTTTCAGCAACTTTCTCAAGGAGAGCTGAGTGGCGGGTGGAAAGGAAGTGTCGGGGTTTCAGGGTTGGGTTTCAGATTGGCGGGGGGTACGGCTGCGACAGTCATCCGTGTTTTTAAATCTGTTGTTCCGCCAATCAAATCTGGTGCCCAATATTACAGTAATGGCACTGATGTCTTTGAATGATGTCTTTGTATTTTTTTTTATTCATTTAGCCATTTTTATGCATGAAAATGCGTCATTTAGGCTAAATAAAAACACAAGTTGCTTCAATATGCATTTTTATCGACAGCATGGCCAAGTATGGCATTTAAACTATTGAAAACTATTTTAAACTATTATAAACTATTAAACTAAAGAAAAAGCACTGTCTCCGGTTGCTTCTCAACAGCCTGCTAAGAGTTTCTCATTCAGTTCGATCAGTACCAAATTCAGACCAAAAGCCAGGGGTGTCCAAACTTTTTCCAGTGAGGACCACATAGTGAAACATGAAAGGATGCAATTTTGCTGCTTTGATATTTTGTAACGCAACACATGTAGATATGCTAAGAAGTTATATATATTTCAAGAAAATCTGCATCTCATCTGCATTTTTTCAATTTTTTTCTTAAATAATTAAAATTTTCTTCATCATAATATTTTTACTTTGTTCACAAAATATTTTTTATTCGATTTTTAATTTTTTTAATTTTTAATAATTTTCCAGAACGTATTTGGTTTTGTTTGTTTCTCATAATATTTTAATATAAAAGACACATTTTATTTTATATTTCAGCTATTAAAATTTCATTTTTTTTTTCAAGTATTTTTTGTAAATGTAAATATTTTGACTTTATTCAAAAAATATTTTTTGAACCGTTTTTAAAACTTTTTTTTAAAGACATACCATATTTTCCGGACTATAAGTTGCATTTTTTTCATAGGTTGGCTGTTCCTGCGACTTATACTCCAGAGCGACTTATAAATGAAAAATTTCACAGATAACAACAAGAGGGCCCTCTAGACTTTCACAACGATATCTCCCACCCCTTAACAATTGAATATTTAAACAATAATGTTAGCTGACAAAGACAACTGAGAACAACAGAACACAAATGCCCCCCCAAAAGAAAATGATATTCTGCAGACTACCAACTGCAAGTTGTGAAATTTGCAGCTGAAAACAGTAATCGAGCATCACAGAGAAAGCGACTTATAGTCAGGAAAATAGGGTATTTTCCTCTTGTATTTCAAGTATATGCTACGTATGATATTACATTATTTTCATAAAATTACAACCTATACTGATCAGATTACAACTATTTTCTCTTCATATTTTGACTCTCTATTTGTAAAATTACAACAGATAAAAAAAAGTTTAGCTTTCTTGTTAAATACTATTATTAGAATGTGCTACAATAAAAAAAAATGACGTCCTGCCATAAGGCAAAAAAAAAAAAATGTGACACCTTTTCCCTGTTTCCCTATCATGTGCATTTTTCTCACTTCATTCCAGGTAATCAGCGTTGTGAGTGCGGCCCTGGAGACGGTGAAAAAGTCAAGAACCTTGAGTCGTAGCAGAATTGCTCTGTTTTTTCAGAATCTTCAAGGTGGCCGAGGAACACCCTCCGAGCCGTCTCATTTTGAGCAAAAGCCCTCAATGTTTATTCAACTTGAAGCGAGTGTAAGTCTCTAGCCGGCAGCTGTGGTCTTTCAGCCAGACAAAACACACACTTCCTTTCGGTAGCCGCATATTAACCACATTTCAAACGATGATAGACCTTTCCTGTCCTTTAAACACCCAAATGGCGGGATTAAAATGGAAAAATCCACATTTTAATCCTGTATTAATGTCAACGGGAAGGTTATTTCTCCATGTGAAGCAATTCCCTATTATAGTCCATTTCAACACTCATAGAATCCAATCAACACCCTCTTATATTTCCATGTCATTTTCCACTAATTTATGGACAAAACAGCCTCACAACCTGTAAGAACCTATGCAAGAGGGAAGTTGATGTGCCTTTGTTAAACGGGATTCATTAAGTCACAATTGCAGTCATTTAGAGGGAAATTGGTTCCAGTTGCTCTTGCGATAACTGAGCTCATGGAGACGTTAAATTACAAGGCAGAAGACAAATAATAATATTTAGAGTGGCTATTTATTTGCTCCTGTAGAAAACAAAAAGTAACCAACCAGCAAACATATTTCAAAGTATTACTAGCTACTGTAGGCCTCTCATAAATGCTGTATAGTTCATTGATTTCTAGTGATGGATGATCAATACCATAATGTTATATACATCTTTTTACAGTCATCCCATTAATCAAAAAAAGATGCATTTGCGGGTTTTTTTGGCCTAAATTATGCATTTTCAGGCATAAAACTGCATGTCTAAATGAAATAATCTACAAATGCAAGGCATTCAGAAGATGCATTCAAAGGTACAATATTAATGAGGCAATAGCTGCAAGTATCTTGTCAATGCAAATGTGTGATTTTATGTAATGTCTTATTTATGTCAAAGTTTTTTTTTCAGTCGCTTATGTCAACAAGTCCCAGTCCACCTTGGTGTTAGTATTGCCAGACACACATTGACACACAGTACATAGTAAGTTGCTTTTGTTGACATAAAATTTGAGCGTCTATGAAATATTGATCTGTTTTCAGTTGTATTGTGTTTTAAAATTGAGGCGACAACAGCAACATATTCAGCTCAGTGGTTAGTTTTGTTTATGTTGACAGTTATCAAGTGTTGAGTATTAGTATTAAGCTCCAATTTATGTGGTATCATATTGAGAAATTGCTTCACTACTGCAGCAATTACTTATTTTCAAATAAAAATATATTACCGTAATTTCCAGACAACGAGCATCTGTTTTTTTCACACACTTCAAATCCTGCAAGTTAAACAATGATGTGCCTAATTTATGGCTAAAAAACTATGCTAACATTACATGTTTTGAAGTCTTATGCAGCGATTATGTTTTGATCTGAAAAATCTTGTACATTTGATGAAGCACATGGATCGTGGTAGCTGTTGAACGAGTGATGCGGGGAACACCGAATGTAGGTAGGATTGCAAGGTTTATGTTTGTCTTTCTGTGTAAATATCTCAAGTGTGGCGTATAGTATATGTATAACACTTGTTTCTCTTTGGTGGGTGTACTCAATCGTCTGGAATTTACGGTAATGAAAAGGAAAACTCCAGAATGAAAAAAACTCCCAAATCTCTTTAAATGTTTATTATTCCTCCCATTCATTAAAAGTCATTTTTTGAAGAAAAAAAAAAAGATATACCGTATTACTACAAATAAACATAATGTATAACATTACTGTAAATTCTTGTGTACAACACAATAGATCATAATTCTTAAAAATTTAAAATGTTTTTAAAAAAGGAATCTGCTTTCAACCAGAATTTGCCGTACCTCCAGTTTTTGAAATCACTGACTTTGTTGCCAACAAGATATCCATCCAGTGTAAAACAGTCTACATACTTTTATCTTTTGATTAAAAAAATATAAAAAATAAAAAATTTCATGGTTTCCTCTTAACATATTTGTACAATATACGTATATTTAGCCCCCTGCCTTAGTCGTTTGCTGTTAAAGAACATGTTGTTGATACAGTATGGGCTGTAATTGCATCCATGTGTTGCCAGCAAAGCCCTCGCCCCCCACCCCCCACCCCCAACACGTTCTTACTTTGGTTTGGACTGTATGAACACATTCAGCTCCCGGGAGAATCACTCTACATGAATGAGAGCCAACTACTGTATGATTTTCTAGACGTTCACTTCCAAGTTACAATAACAAATTTCACCCCCAGCTGTGTTTTGGCAATTAAAAAGGTTGTTCTCATTCATACCATATATATATATATATATATATATTTGCAATATGCTGTGATTCTCTTAAATTTACATACAAAAAGGCAGCAAATACGTGAATATCCAAGTGAATACGTCAGCCCTGATTTATTTTCCTACATCACACGCACATAAACAGCCTTCAGGTCTGTACCAAGGTGGTTCTTGGCCAGACACTTATAAGTGCCAGAGTCTAAGGCTGTGAGTCGCTGAATGATAAGCGTGCCCTGAGGGTGAAGCAGTTCACTTCCCATCGGTCTTCCTCGTTGTGCTGTTGACAGAATGGAATAATCCGGCAACTCCCATGTGATCTCTGGTTTGGGTAATCCAACGGCAGCGCAGTTTAGCTTGATAGGTGTCCCAGCCATTACGGTTAAGCTAGGGGGTGGCATTGTAGTGATCCGTGGAGGGTAGGCGATGATAACAACAGGGACTGTGATCAATGCCTCACCGGCATCGTTCCGAGCTTGGCAGACATAGTTTCCTCTGTCATGGAGAGTTGTGCCTTGGACAACTAGAGTACCGTTCTCTTGCAGTTTATAGCGGCCCAGGACTTGTGGCCAAGTAAGAGTGTGGCCCCCAGGAAGGGTCCAGTAGACTCTAGGTTTTGGGTTTCCATCAGATAAACAGTGAAGGTATAAAGGATCCCCAAACATACTGCGTATGATGCCTCTCGGCCTCGTCAGGATGAAAGGCTTCTGGCCAACATCCAAAACAATTAGCTTTTCTATGTAGCCCATGATATTTTTGGCACCACAGCGATATTTCCCAGAATCCTCAATGCGAGCATTATAGATGACCAAATTCCCATCGTGGGAGTTATGCCCACCTGTACGCCGAGTTCCATTAGGCAGGATCCAGATGATCTCTGGCTTTGGATGTCCATCAGCAGAGCAGTTCAAAACGTTGGTCTTCCCCAATGGAGAGACAATACGCTCGTTGAAAGGGTTCTTAAAGATGGGCCTTCGGAGCGTATCGGTCACCTCAAGCTGTATCACCATTACCGCCTCGCCTCCGTCATTCCTGGCCATGCAGATGAACTCTCCCGTATCGGTAGTACGCACATTACGAATTTCTAAAGTCCCATTATGATGAACATTAATTCTACCACCAAAGTATGGTGCTCTTAAAAAGATGTTATCGGGCATTATCCAGGTGATGGTCGGAGTGGGATTGCCTTCAGCTTTACAGTCCATAAGCTTCCTTGAATATTTTGTGGAGAAATCTTTTATTACTGTCCTATTCTGACGGTAGCCATTGATGACTGGTGGGTTACCGTCGATTTCAAGTCTGTACACTTTTCTGTTTTCACCAGCAGGGTTTCGAGCCATACAAACATATTCTCCAGTGTCAATTGGCTTCACGTTCCTTATATCTAGAGATCCATTTACATGCAGTAAGTAGCGCTCGTTGGACGCTGCGATGATGTCATTGTTAGGCAACGTCCACAGGATCTTAGGTTTGGGTTCACCGACTGCTTCACAGTCAAAGCGGATGTTACCACCAGGTTTTAGTCTGGCAAAGGCCTTGCTGTCTTGGCGTATCTTCGGAGCGGCGGTCACCACAGTGATATGTACGTGCATCTCATCTTTTCCTCCTTGGTTCTCAGCGATACATGTGTAGTCTCCTTCTTCTGACATACTGACCTGACAAATAAAATATAAATGTTAGCCATCAGGACAGGATTTCATATAGAATGTGCGTACATATGGATTGTTTATGTACTTACTTCATTTAGGTAGAGTGTTCCATTGTCAAACAGAGTGTAGCGTCGTACTCTCCCCCCTCCACTAAAGGAATCTGCCTGCAGAGCACTATTAACAAGGGTACCATCTGGAAGTCCCCAGGAGATTTCTGGCTTTGGAGCCCCAGAGGCTTTACAGTCAACCTTTAAGTCATTACCATAGAAAACTTTCTTCTTGCCAGAAGAGAGCTTATGCTCGATCTTAGCTGGCTTCATTGACACCTTGACCCTCAGAAGTTGCCGGTCATCACCAGTTGCACTGTTAGCGACACAGTGATAGTCTCCTGCGTCTTTATCAATCACAGAGTTGATGATGAGTGTGCCATTTTCCAGAACCTGGACTCTGCTACCCATTCTAAGGAAATGAATGAAAATGAGAAAGACATAGACATTATCAGGATCAGTGAAAGTGGATTGAATTTGTGAAAGCAGCAGTAGAAGTAAAGTCATTTCTGCTCTTTCAGTCTTGAATGTTACCTTTGCCACTGGTCCACAACTGTTTCAGAGGGTAACCTCCACATAATCCTGGGTTTAGGGTCTCCTTTTGCTGAGCAGTCCAGTTTCAACTGATCCCCAAAATACAACTCAGTCACATACTGGGATGTCGCCACTATTTTCGGTGCAGATTCTTTCTTCTCGACTGTCACAGTCACCACCCTTCGTTCTGAGCCTGTAGAGCTGGTTGCAATACATTCATATTTGCCCTTATCATTTAGAGTCACATCCTTGATGTGCAAGGTTCCATTCTCATAAACAGATATCCTCTTGTCCCAAGAAAATCTGTTTGGACTGACTACCAAACCGTCATGCAGGACCCAGTGAATCCTAGGTTTAGGATCACCTTGTCCTGTGCAGTGCAGCCATATGTTCTGGTTGAAAACAGTCTTCACGTGCTGACGTTTCTCCTCCAAGATATCTGGCGGAGCAGCTACCACATACAGGCGGACTGTAGCAGTATCAGCCCCAGCTGGGTTACTAGCAATGCACTTGTAATGACCTCTATCAAAAACAGACACATGTGTAATGACGAGAGCCCCACCAGCAGTCACTGTTACCCTTCCGTTTGCTGTGGTTTGGCCTCTTACTTGTGTCCGGTTTGCTAGAATCCAGGATATTGTAGGTGTGGGTCGACCCTCTGCGTTACACTTCATCTCTACAGTATTTCCTGCATGAGACTTCATTTCACGCATTTTGGGCTCGAGGATACGTGATGGGTAAGCCACTACAGAGAGGGTGATAATAAGTTTATCTGACCCATGATGATTCTCAGCCAGACAGAGATACTGGCCACGGTCCTTGATGTTGGCATTCCGTATTGTCAATGTGCCATTGGTCAACACCTCAAACTTGCCGATTCTCCCCTTGATGGTAACCATGTTTCCTGGAAGGAAGAGAATAAACACTCTAAGGATCACAAAAACATTTAAAGACAATAATTTCCAAAGACAATTATTGAATGATGATTGCTTGTACACAAATATACAAACTGTACTATGGATAGTGCAACTAAATTAAATATTACACCTTTTTGGAATCAGTCAATTCTACCTGTGCTTGAGGAGAAGCGTTTCCAGGATATTTCTGGCTCAGGGTCTCCAACAGCCTCACATGGCAGGAAAGCATCCGAGTTGGACAAGACCGTAAAACTGGCTGCATTTCCACCAACTATCCTTGGTTTGCTCGATGCGACCTTAGTAGTTGGTTCTAAACCAGCAACAGTGGGACTCATAGTGACATAGACATGTTGTACATTGTTCCTGCTGTATGTGTTGGTGTAGTTTTGCTCTGCTGCGTATATGGTCATTGTAGCAAAAGAAATGACTTTATCTGCACTCTTTTTGGCACCACTTTGCACCGTAGGTCTAGTTATCCTTGTAGCTGTTGTGTGACCCTTATTCCTCTGTGTTGGGGGTCTATATGTACTGTAGACGCTGTTCTGAACTGTTCTATAAGGTCCTATTGATGTAGATGGCATTTGTGGTGTTGAATGGATAGAAGGTGTTTTGGTTGGACTATAAGAAATGCCCCAGTTGACTTCTTTGTAAGCATATGTCTCCTGCTCTGGAGTTCTGTCTATTGGCCTTGATGGTCTATGCATGGGTTTGGAGACACTCTTTTGGGGCATTACAGTTGTCTGGACTGTCCCTCCCATGGTACTTGTAGCCCTTGTTGGATACGATTGAGTGGTTTTAGGTTTCTTTAAGGGTCTTCTTTCCTTAGATGGTCTCCTTCTCCTTCCTTGCCGGTTTCTCTTTCCACTGGATACTCGCTTGGTTGTAGAAAAATCATCTGGTAGTCCACCAGAGCCATATACAAATTCTTCATCAGATTTTCTCCCTGAAGGCGGTTTGACCGTCGGAGGTGAAGCAAGGGTTAGTGATTCTAGTGGTGTTTCATGAGTAGTGGGGTAATACGTGGGGCTAATTGTAGTTACATGCTGGACACTGGGCTTCAGATTTGGTACTTCAAAATCTGCAGAGAATGAATCTCCATAGTCGTCGTCTTCAAATAAGCTTACTGTGGTCTCAGATTTTCTGGAAGGGGTGAAATCCTCGGGTACAGTCATCGGACGGTCAGTGATGGGGGTTGGAGTAGCAGAGGATGTAGTTAATGTTACTGTTGAAGTCTGAGGAGTTGTTACAGTTTCAGTTGTAATAAATAGTTTCTTTTGTCTTTGAGTTGTTTTTTTGTTGCCTCCTTTCTCTTGTCCCCCAAATGGCGTAGAAACGGATAACTCCTTACCTGCAGTAAGAAAAAATTAATAAATTGTCCGTATTATATGTATTGTACTGTGCCATATGGTTGTGAGCATATTCAAATCAGTGTCATATTCTTCTATAGTAAAATGATCATGAATCATTGTTTGAGTGGGTGACTAAGGCGACCCTATAAAACAGCTTTGATCTTGTCGTTAGAAAAGCTCTATATAGCTATAGCTATATAGCTCTATATGGCCTGGACTGGTCAGTGGACAGGGCCAAACTTTGAAGAAAAATTTCAGAAGAAAAACACAAACAAACAAAAAAATCAACACATCATTGGTATTCGTCAGGAAGGGCACTCATTCATTTTCTACCGCTTTTTCCTCACAAGGGTCGCGGGGCGTGCTGGAGCCTATCCCAGCGGTCTTTGGGCGAGAGGCGGAGTACACCCTGGACTAGTCGCCGGCCAATCACAGGGCACATATAGACAAACAACCATTCACACTCACATTCATACCGATGGACAATTTGGAGTCGCCAATTAACCTAGCATGTTTTTGGAATGTGGGAGGAAACCGGAGTACCCGGAGAAAACCCATGCATGCACGGGGAGAACATGCAAACTCCACACAGAGATGGCCGAAGGTGGAATTGAACCCTGGTCTCCTAGCTGTGAGATCTGCGCGCTAACCACTCGACCGCCGTGCCGCCCCATCCAGAATATAAAGTGCTAAAATGAATATAAAGTGCTCAAGCCAAAATATCAGTATGAGCTTCTCTCTGGAAAACAGGCTTGTAGGAGTGCTGAATCAGTAGTAATTTTGTGGTTTTAATTTGATGTAGTGCTTTTCTTTCTTTCATACATTGGGAAAAAACAATAGCATTTTATTTCTATATTAGATAAGGGACAGCTGCTGTAAGTGGAAAATAAATTTGCTTACCTGTGGAAAGCTCAATCCTGGATGGTACTGTAGTATTCTGCTCTGATGGCCGAATGAGTTTATTGATAATGGACTGTATGTCCGTTATCCTGTTGGGTTTTAGGATTCTTCTGCGACCATGGAACTTTCTTCTGCGCCCCCCTCCTCTATTGTTCTTGTGTGGGATGATATGAATGTGTTGCTGGGAGATAATAGTGGACCCCAAAGGGGGAGATTTTATTGTTTGCGTCGTGTGGAAGGTGATTTGATCTTCCCGTCTCTGTGTAGCGGTGACGGCTGTGATGGTGGACTGGCTTTCTGGATCAGAATGGACAAAATACTCCATTGGGTCTGTGCCATCCCTCATTGGAGTTACATTAGGATCAATTGTAGATGACAAGGCTGCCTCAGTGGATGTTTCTGGATCTGCAGGGTGCTCTCCAGAGAACTGGAGCTGAGTTTCTTGAGAGGAATCTGTCAGAGTTTGTGGTTTGGTAGTTCTTTCAAGGGGATAATGCTCAGTAGTTCCATCAAAACTAAAGATGCCTGTGTTGTGTGAAACTCGGTCATGTGGTGTGACTCTCTGTCTTTCACTTTCCGCTGGAATGTGTGTAAATACAGATTTTTGGATTGTCATAGAATCAGTTGTGAGTTTGTCCTCTTTGCTGTTTTCCGTGGTTATGCCAGACTGTCTGTTTCTCGTCCCAAATACATTACCTTTGTGGCGGTTATGTGAATTTGGCAAAAGTGTAGTAAGCAAAATGAGATTGTCGTCATGTACCTCGCCAGACCCAATTTCATCATTGTTTGAAAAATCATTATTTGACTCTTTTATCATCTTTCTCCCTGTTTGAGTATTTTTTTTGGCTTCTTCTTGAGTCTTCTTCATCAGTTCTGCAAATTTCGCTGGATCCACTTTCCTTGTTGCTTTAGCAGAGCCCCTACTGCCAAATGTTCGTCTGTTGTTGACTGAATACCTCCTCTGTCCCATTCTACCTCTTGTACCTCCTTTTCCCCGTAACCTCAGTTTGGGATGAAGTTGATGTAATGTGATGCCCACAGATTCCTCAGTATCTCTGTCAGTGGGGGTGACTGCACTGTCAGTTAAAGTTGGATCCACCTGGCTCTCCATCTCCATCCCCGATCCATCTGTATTAAAACCTGTCACCGCCTCAGAGGGTTCACTTACCATTACTTGAGAAACCAAAAGGTCAAATCCCAAGTAATTGGAAACCAAACACCGATAAAATCCTTGATCCCTCGCAGTGAGACCCTCAATCAGCAGAGTGCCATTCTCGTACATCTTCCTGTTTCCATGGGACGTATCCAGTACTGAGTGGTCTGGGAGTATCCATTGTATCGAAGCTCCAGGACTTCCCGTGGCACTGCAGTCGAAAACAATATTCTCCCCCAGTCTCTGTGATATTTGGACGCCATTGATATCGGCCTCCTCTACATCAGGGGAGAGAACCGTCACTCTAAAAATTTGAATGTCGGCATCCAAGTAGTTTGTGGCAATGCAGCGATAGAGCCCTGTGTCCGAAACATCTGCACCCCGAAGAGTGAGTTTCCCTTCAGCAGTGATTATGATCCTACTGTCATCACTTGTGTAAGGGGCTCGAACTTTAATTCCATCTGGTAAAATCCATTCCAACAAAGGCTTTGGCTCTCCGCAGACTTGACAGATAAGCTGTACCACACCACCTATATTTCAGATTGAAATACAAAAGACATTCAGGATTTTGGGTTAAGGTTTAGCTATGCAACAGTGCAACATCGATCCCTAACACCCACCTGTTAGTACGGTGTGTTCAGTCTTGGTTTTGTTGTCTTTCTTTATCATGGTCCACGAATAGCTGTTCTTCCTAGGGGCTGTGTTTTCTATACGTAAGTTGACCACAGACTGGTACTTGATGTGCAGAGTAGAAAAAGTAGTGGTAGCACGGTCAAGCTGCAAGTTAACTTCACTTTGCATCAACCATGCTGGAAGGGCTTTGATTTCAGCATCAATATTCGAGTGTGGTTCATCCTCCACCTTTTTTTGACTATATTTGTACACCATTTCTGGACTTTTAGCCAACATTAAGCCTCGCTCCAGTCTCATGGGAGTCTCGCTGTAGGCTGCTAGGACTTGCCACAAATGTCTAATGTGTTCATAGTCAGTGTTACAGACCAAATATGTTGTGATGTTTGCTGTAAGTGCCGTGATATTGTTACCAGCCTCCTCCTCTAAGGTAAGTGAATGGTTGTCAAAATGAGATGGCCTTTGGACAGTGCACAATAGGCTGGCACCACTGTGAAACTGATCTGTCAGGTTCATTTGTATGGACCCGAGTGGGGCAACAAAGTCCCGAGGAGAAACTGGTGTAAAATCCCCTTCATCCAAGCTGATGTTTTTCTGCTTGAGATGGGAGCGAATCCAGGGTTTAGTACAAGTGAAGGCATCAGTAGGAAGAAGAGAGAGAGGTCTCTTGTGGTAAAGGGAAGGATTATCACAAACAGGACACAGCTGCCCTCGAGGATACCGCCGATCCCGCTTGCATTTTAGCACTCCTGGAAACATTTGAATCAAGTGTTAAAAACTAATATTTTACACATGGGCAAGTTATTTTGAAATGTGAGAAAAAATGCCATTCCAAAGGCCATAAAAAGACGGCATTATTCAAGTACAGAATTGTCAAGTCAAGTCGGAAATTATTTCCTCACTCTGACTATATTTTGGACACATTTTTTGTCTTTTATTTGATAATTTTATTTATTGGAGCATTAAATATAATTTTCAAATACGAATAAAATATAGCAGTCCACTAGAGGACAGGCCTGTCACCCATTCAGGTTGGGTTGGCGGTGTGGTTAGATGACTGTTCCTACATAGACCACCCTGACTGTTGGATCACGTCAGGTGCACCAACCCGGACGTTTTGAGGAACATGTAGTGATGACCTCAAGGAGGTCTTCATTATCCAAACGGCGACAACAGAATGAGTGTATAGACAGCAAACTCCTTTATGGCGCCATTACTTAACGCTTAATACTGAGGGACGTATCGGACCATGTGGATGCTGTACTGTTACACCCCTAGTATTTGTTCATTAACACTGGGAATAAACTAAAATACAGTGGGACTTTTAGGGTCAAAAATTCTGTTTCAGGGTGAAATCAAGCAAACATTACATGATTTCTTCTACAGGAAATAATAGAAATATACATAAATAGTCTGTCACAATCAACCGTTAATTCCGGACTACTGAGCATACCTGAGCAGATGTCTACGTTGTAACATGGGACATTTAAACAGAAACCTTGCAATCCTACCTACACTTGGTGTTCCCAGCATCACTCGTTCAACAATTGCCATTATCTAAGGGCTTGATCAAACTTACTTAAGATTTGTCAGATCTGATTTTTTTTAGCTCCAGTGATATGTTTTTTCATCTGAACTCTACAACTGCCATGGGTGGTACAAAGAGTAGTCCAAGCAGAAACTGTAGTAATTCTACACTTCATTGTAGTAATTGTAGTAATTCAACGTAAGATTTGTCAGATGAAAACAAGTTCGCTACATAAGATTTCAAAATGCTATATTGCATATGCATATGATATGCACTCTAAACATCCTGGGAACTGAAGTTATTTTAGCCAAAAAATAAAACTAGAAATAAATTCGAAATTAACCGCAGTGTTCAAAGCATGTGAAAAAGCAATAGTTTATATTCCGGAATTTATGGTAAATCCTTTAGATTTTTTTTTTTTTTTCAGAAAGAACAGACGAAAGAAGTTTAAGGATAATTTTAAGATTCTTAATGGCCATAATAGTAGATTGCAAAAAGGCAAACTCTCAAATCTTAATTTTAAATGAGAAACACAAAGGTGAGTCACAATGTTCCTCAAGCATCCAATTTTTTCCCTTTAGGAAGTATAATAAGTGATTTGATAACAAATGAAAAGGTAACAATTCCACATCTTCTTTTCTGAAATTCTATTTTTCTAACACGCTGAGGTCCTAGGTAACATTTTGCATGCAGGTGTTTTGAGTCAAAATCCGACTCGGATTTTAGAAGTTCCATTGTCATTACAAATAAAGGTACTGCTTGAAATGTTTTTCTTCCACTCACCTGTGTGCCTCTGTGTCCACAGTGCAAACCATTTTATTCGACAATCACACGACCAGGGGTTCCCGTGGAGGAAGACGTTCTCCAATTGGCTGCACCCTGAGAAAATCTCCTCGGGCAAGCTGGTGAGAAGGTTGTCAGACAAGTAGATGGTCCTGATTGAGGACACCTTGAACACCTGACTGTGTCTGAGGGTGATGAACGTGTCCGGGTGAAGCTGCTGCAGATGGTTACCCTCCAGATTGACTAATTGCAGACCGGTGAGGCTGTAGAAAGCCTCTGGACTGATGAACTCAATGTGGTTGTGGTCCATGTAGAGTCTCTGCAGACTCTCCAGGCCTTTGAATGTTTGTTTGTTGAGTTCCTTTACTTTATTATAGGACATCTTCAGGACCTTGCAGAACATAACAGATAATTAAGTATATCTCTCAAAAGGTAGGGGAGACATTAAAATAGAAAATGCTATTAACACATTATATTGTTTGAGATAGACCTGTTGTCTTTGAGATAATTGTTACAATGTGACTCACTTGTAGCGATTTTAAGTCCTGGAATGTTCTGTCCTCAATAGTGTGGATAAGGTTGCTATGCAGCATTAGTAATTGTAATTTCTCAAGTGCCGAAAGAGCATTCTCTCGTAAGACAGTTATACTGTTGTATCTGCAAGACAAAAAAATAATAAAAATAAAAATCAGTCTATGTTGTTACATCAATAGAAGGTCATCTTTATACGCGGTTTGATCAGTCAATTTGAAATGACTAGTATTGTTTTCATTGCTGTAATGGAAAGTATTTTCACTAGGTGTAGACGGAAAGACTCCTGTTGATTTGCTAGCCTGTTCGGTCATTTATTTTATACCAGTCTTCCACTCAGCTACATCTGGATTATATGAGGACAGCACAGTGAACATCAACATCAATAACAACTGTTGGGAATGGAATATTTTCCACTCTGTTTTAGATAAATGCAGCAACATGTGCCTATCTGCTGCAGAGACATAACACATACCAATCCCTTAATACATCCATCCATCTTCTACCACTTATCCAAGGTCGGGTCACGTAGAGACATAGTCTCTCCAAGGTGTCCTAGGTCTTCCCCCGCGTCCTGAACACCTCCCCAAGGAGGTGTCTTTGAGGTAACCCTGACCAAATGCCCAAGCCACCTTATCTGGATCTTCCCAATGCGGAGCAACATAGGTTCTACTCCGAGTCTCTCCAAGATGACAGTCCTTCTCACCTTATTTCTGAGGGACAGCCCAGCAACCCTATGGAGTAAACTCATTTTGGCTGCTTGTACCCACAATGTTATCCTTCTGGTCACTACTCAAAGGTGATGACGGTAGGTGAAGGTAGATTGACTGGGAAACAGAGCTATGCCTTTCTGCTCAGCTGTCTTCACCACAATGGACTGCAGCGTTTGCATCACTGTAGATGCTAAATTAATTCATCTGTCAATCTCCATCATCACAAGACCTTTCACTTGAAACTGGTATTACAATTGTTTGTATCTACTCCTGTTTGAATTCCATTGAAAAGTGTCACTCGGACATTTTTCTGAAATTTTGTAGAATTTCAGTATCAGTTCGGGAAGGAAATCAGTGGTATCGCACATCACAACTACACATGATTCAGTTTCAACACTGGCTTATGCTGGACTTACCATAAAGTACTTCCTACCAACTGTGTGTCATTTAAGGCAAGGAATCGATAGTACACTCACTTTCCACTGTGCTCCTGTTACTTATCACATACTACAGTATTAATTGACCCTGTACCCTAGAAACCGCCCATGAATGATACAGGAAAAGGCCGAAATGATACTGTGTCAAAGCCCAGGGCAGTGATACTGATAAAATGAAGAGCTTGCAACCAAAAGGCGCTAAATCCAATTTTCACTAAGTTGCATGTTTTTCATGAGTTTAATAGACCTCTGTCATGTGTATCCAAATCACATATTTTGGTCTTGAAATCATTTTAAAAAATATGAAAAAAAGTGATATGAAATTTATGCTTTCAACCAAAAGGCGCTATTTCCATTTCAGATTTCAACCAAAAGGAGCTAAATCCCTTTCTTTATTCTTTATTCTGATTGGCCCAAGTTTCCCATCTATTGATAATCTGACCAATCAGAGAGAAGAATACAATTGGCACTGCACATACGTACAGAAAGCCAGTATCAGTCCGCATCCTGTTTTGTTTGTGTACATTAAGTACACAAACAGTAATTGTTATTTTTCATGTGTCGCTCTACTGTAGCCTACAGGTTGAATGCACCTGCAATGTATGACATGTCTTGTACCATTGTCTTGTATAATTGGGTATGTTGAGTTGTGTTAAAGCTGATCATCATGGAATGTGGATGATGTTAATGTGTGCTATAATATCTTAACAACATTTTATCAGTAACAGTGTACTAGTGGTAGGTTAGAACATTTTGTTTCTGTAATGTGTGAAGGTGAACGAGTGCATGTGTGTGTGTGTGTGGGTGGGGGGGGGGGTGTATTGTATGTTGAGAATGGCTTCTGTGTTGTAATTATTTCATTAGCATAGCACATTAAAGCACCTTACATTCTTTTACAACAATGCCATTGAAGAAGTTAAAGGTGACTTCAAATTTATTTCAGCCAAAAGGCGCTAAATCCGAAAAAAAAAATATTAAAAAATATATATAAAATACATGGTGTGTGCAGGATTTTTATAGCATGCATTTTTATGACCTATATTGATAGCTCTTTCATTTGCAATATAGACTTGATGACCAAATAGATTGATATGTGCGTAATTAAAAATCATTGATTTTCTCGAAATCAGTCAAAATGGATTTAGCGCCTTTTGGTTGCAAGCTCTTCAAATATAGAGTTTAACCATGTCCAGTATCAGCCCCCGTAGCTGTCCACTCAGAGCGCGCTGCTCTGGTATCGTGCCCGTGAAACAACCAATCAGAGAACAGGGAACGAGCGTGAACACACAGTGTTTGTTTTGCTGCCGTCTGTGCTCTCCGCGCATGTGACAGGAAATGTCACTGTAACTATAAATATTCCTAGTGCTTCTCCAGTCACCAAAAAAACCAAACTTGATTAATGGAACTTTAATTGTCAGACATTGATAAGATAAGACTGTTGATAAAATATTATTGTTGAAATATTTTTGCAATTATTGTGTTTACACTGTTTAGATATAATACATGTAATAAACTGAAAATTTTCTTCAAACAAAATGGTATTTTGATTAAATAGTACGTGATAATAAGATCATGATTAAATAGTATGTGATAATAAGATCATCACGTGGTTTGTCTGGTATCAGGCCCAGTATCCGCGGCCCAGTATACTGACACTTGGGGGCATGATACCTGGCCAGACAATGATACCAGACAAACCATGTGATAACCTATAATTATGTTGGCTACACATGACTCAAGTGTCAAAGTATCAAAATAGTTGGTTTAGAGCAGGGGTTGGCAACCTTTACTATGAAAAGAGCCATTTCACCCACTTGCCCACTAAAGAAAAATAGCCTGGAGCCGCAAAACGTTGTATGTTTAAAACAACATTGGAGGGGAAAAAAAAAGACGAGTTGGAGTACTCTTGCTAGTACTGGAGATAAACTTTTGTTTTTAAATGAGCTCTAATTTATTTTTTAGAATCGTCAAATAACTCATTAATAATAATTAATAACTCAAATAACTCAAAGTATTACTCATTTCCCTTCATGTTAACCTGTCAGAGAGAACTGGATAGCATCCTGTCTGCTCATTCAGTCACCAGTCAGAACTCAGTCAGGATGCATTCATGGTCTCACACAAAGTTGGATTTTTGTAAACTCATAACAAAGACGTGCATTTTCACCACACGGGTGCTAAAAAATATTCAAGCATTGCAAAGGGAGCCGCAACAAAGAGGCTGGAGAGCCACATGCGGCTCTGGAGCCGCGGGTTGCTGACCCCTGGTTTAGAGCATCAATTTTAAAGCATAAAGATCGTGGTATTGAAATTTCAGTATCGGTCCCCACACCACTAACGCAAGCTTATAAGACAAATACCCGTGTTTGCACAATAAACAAAGAAGAAGAGTAAACAGACAAAGAAGAACAAGCAGCAGGAGCTAGCGGCCGTGCTAATGAACAGGTACGTTTGGGTGTGTGTACCTCATCAGAGAAGAAAATGATAAGGCAGGGGATAATTTGGTAAAGAATGGAGTTAATTAAAAGGTAACCTACTAGAAGGTTTTGGAAGTTGAAATGCATTAGCTAGCTTGAAACAGCAAGCACAGACTGGAGGCATTGTTTAACTGTTTCCTTACTGTATGAATTGTTTTATTGTGTAAATAATTCTATTATAACAACTTGGATTGACAGCGCCTCATTTTCAACATAGTAAATGTTAAAATTGCATATTAATTAAACTAGAGTGTACATTGGTGAATGGATACACTAAAATGAGAATCGTATTAGAGCTCACCCAAGATTAATTCTTTCCACAGTTGGCTGGATGTGGGCAGGTACTGCGTTCAGGTACCGGAAGGTGCAGTGCACTTCACTGGGTACGGAGCACACGCAAGATTGGGGACAGTCGCCCCTCACCGGCAGCACAGCGGCCAACAGGATCAACAACAACAACAACGCAGCCCCCCCTGGGAGCACACACCTCTGCAGGTAAGACCCTCTGCAGGCGCTCATCGTGGATGTAAAACTCATTTGTCCCTGGATGAGAAATAGAAATGCACCCAGAGAGAGCACACAGCACATGGTGTATATTTGCAGCATTGTTTGCCAAATGGTTAACAGATGATCATTTATTTGGCAATGTTAGCAAAATGTTGAATGGTATTTTGGAAGCTAAGTAAGTAAACAATGCTTTATGCATCTCAGAGGTGTCGAAACCATTTCCATGAAATGAACATGAAAAATTACTTTAAACTTTATATTTTATATTTTATTCCTCAACCTAATTTTCCAAATATTAAAACTTTTTTTGGTTGGTTTTTATATTTTTAAAATATTTTTATTGAATATTTCAAGTGCTACTAAATGCTACTAAATGCTAATAATGCTACTAATAATAGTGACATTATTATTTTAAGAGTTTATTCTTATGAAATTCTGACTTTTTTCTCTTAATATTTTGACTATTCTATTTCAGCTGTTTTCCCCATTTGTGTGACTATTTCAACTTTATTCTTATAAATCGTCTTTAACCTTATAAATCAACTTTATTCCTGAAATATTTTGACTTTGCATAAATTTATCAAATTTTACACAAACATTACTTGTTTCGTTTCTTATATTATTCCATCTTATGAATACATCTTTTTTCTTAAATATTTTAACTTTTTGCTGTACAATGATATACTTTTTCCTCATAATATTGTGACTTTTTATGGTTGGATTACAAATTTTCTTTATTCTTGTAGAATTACTACAGATTTTTGCTGTTTCATTTAAAACATTTTTGTCACATTATGTTTTTAGAAGGTGCTGCGGGCCAAAAAAGCAACACCTGCGGGATGCAAATGGCCCCCCGGGCTACCCTTTGGACACCACTGATGTAGCGACCTAGTTTAAAATATATAAAAATCATATTAAATACAAACAGTTGAACTCTAAAATTGGGGAAATGAACAGCTTTATAATTTTCTAGCAGAGATAAACATTTTTGTGCATATGCTCATTCAGGATTATTCTGTTCAGGTATTTAATCTCTCTGTCCTAACAGGTCATGGTCGGTTTTCCATACAGTTTCTATGGAGACTATATGAACTTCTCTTTTATTCCAGCAGTTGTTGTCTATCTTCCATATTGTTGTAAAGTCGTGTCTCCATTCGACCCAGGCTTTATGAACATATATATATGTCTATATATGTTTTACAGAATATACTGATGTGAAGCAGCACAGTGTAAACAAAAGACTTATCTTATCTTACCTCTCAAGAAATAGCACTTCAAACAAAATAGAAATCCAGTGGAAGATCCCAATCCCAGTAAGCCTCCAGATAGAATTCCCAGATGAGTCCGCTGTGTGTGGAGAGCTTCTCTGAGGGGCCGCCTGAAGTGGAGAGCTCCTTTTTGGTCTTCTCCGCCCCCCCAGACCTTCCTCACTCTACAACCTGCACCAATGTAAATCCTGGAGTTGCAGTGAAGACGACGGCCTGCTGGAAACAGCACACATCTGTTTGGGAAGCGCTAAAGCGTGCCAAAACAGTGGAATTACTCATCGCTGCCAAGATAATAGTATTTCACTGTTGTTTTTATGTTTCGGAACTCATAGAAGAAAAGAAGAAGAAACTTTTAAAATGAATACAATTATTTTTCTTCCATAAGTAGGATTTTTTTTTGAATAATGGAAATCTTCTAGTATTGTTTTCAGTTGGAGATGAGTTCAGAAAGCATTGTGCTGTTCTTTTTTGCTCTACAAAGTGTAGACCAAAGTCAGGCTGAGTGACTTTATGCCATTACATTACTGTACATCGCCGCTCTTACTTGGCATGACCAACATTCACAAGTATTTCAGAGCTTGATATTGACGTGCTCCAATTTTGGATCAACATTTGCAATCAAAGTGACCAATTATTAGATTAGTTTCAGCTCTAGAACCAAAACCTTTTCTCCTCAACTGGTGGTATTCACTTGCAACAAAGGAAACCACTCTCTCCCTGGACGCGGTCTATCGTCAACAGTCTATCGTGTTGTGTTGTATACATTTCTACCTCAAACTTTCTACTGACTGCCAGTGTTTTTTTTGTTGGGGTTAGCGCACAGACCTCACAGCTAGGAGACCAGGGTTCAATTCCACCCTCGGGCATCTCTGTGTGGAGTTTGCATGTTCTCCCCGTGCATGCGTGGGTTTTCTCCGGGTACTCCGGTTTCCTCCCACATTCCAAAAACATGCTAGGTTAATTGGCCACTCCAAATTGTCCATGGGTATGAGTGTGAATGGTTGTTTGTCTATATGTGCCCTGTGATTGGCTGGCGACCAGTCCAGGGTGTACCCCGCCTTACGCCCGAAGACAGCTGGGATAGGCTCCAGCACCCCCCGCGACCCTCGTGAGGAAAAAGCGGTAGAAAATGAATGAATGAATGAACTTGTATTGGTACGCGTTTTGCGGTATATAAAACATGCCGAACACATTCAGTAAATTTAGAGATAAAATGGGCTTGTTAACCCATTGGAAATTGCAGGAGGTCATGACTCTGTATAACAGTCTGGCTCACAGTGTTTTACAAAGAACGCTAAACTCATCACACAGCAGCTTAACACTTAAAAGGTAGCTGGGAAATATACAAATACCAATACAAGTTCAAAATAAAAAATAACAACATTACATAACAACAACATAATAACATTTTCCCATAATGCGTCCCATTTCGTCCCAACAAAACATTTCATTGGAGGACAAACAGCATTGAAAATGGATGGATGGCTGTCAAGGTGCTGCTGCCAGGTCACAGAAGGTGGCTGACATCATTTTAGCGCCCCAGCAGGCACCAATGAAATGCTCTGCTTGGACAAAATGCATTATGGGAAAACATTAAAATAGTTGTTTTTTTAAAAATTTTCAACTCGTATTGAAACTAGCTGTTGGTACTAGCTATATTTTAAATGTTAAGTTGCTGTGTGATGTGAAAAGACCTGTGATTTCCAATGAGTTGACAAGCTCGTTGTGAGTTCACTTACAGCTTGTGATTGGCTCCTACCAAAGGGTTCAAAGATTAACAAAAAAGTAGCTGCTTATACACCATAAATTACTGTATATACAAAAAAAAAAAAAAAAAACATAAATCCACAAATATCCCAAACACTCGTGTTTAGGGTTGATGCTCTGTGAATGCTCTGTGTTTGTGGTTTGTGGCCTCAGCATCTCTCAGTCATTTGGTTGTAAAGTCTATCCATGAAACAGGACCCGCCAGCAACAACCATCCATGTTTTGGCGTCCTACATAATTCCTAATCTCCTAAAGATGCTGGTTTACCACCACCCACATCCTAACTGTTTAGCGTCAACATAGGAGTGCACTTTTGGACAGACATGAACATTATCACATGTGACCACAACAGTTCATTGTACTCACTTACGTCCCACCAAAGGCTCTTTTCTCTGTAAGAAAGGGACATAAGAGATCTATTTATGGACGGGTTGAACTTTCAGTCACACTGGAACCACATGGAAATAAGCAAGCATATCAGATAACCTTCTCATAAATGTGTTGATGGACTATTCATGTGGACGTCATGAAGCATATTAGGGATACCTTTCATGTGTTGCTTCACATTACTGGGAACATTAAAGTTGTTACTTGTTGTGTCTTCGCTCCTTGTTTACACTAACATCTGGACGCCATACTATTTGGACAACAGTCGTCTATTTTGTAAGTGCATGTTGAAGGTTAAAGGTCCTGTCTTCTTCGCCACATTGCTCACCTGGTAATGCAAACATTCTCATCCCTCTTGTTCTTATGCCTTTCCTTACAAGCATGAATTAATTCAATTATACAAGATTGGGGGCTTATCCCCTCAAGCCAGAGTCAATTTAATCTGCTAACAGAGCTGATTTCTCTCCTTGCCAGAGTTAATTATGTTCTGGCCCAAGTCATGATTATAAATGAAAAGTTAAGCCTCTTCTTAGGTAGCAATAAGACGCTTAGGGAGCTGAGGGAGGAGGATGAATAGGGAATGGCGTAGATTTGTGATATTTTGTGTGTGTCTGTGTGTGTTGGATGGTAACACTTATGAGCCCCGGAGGAGAGGATGGGGATTGTTTGTTTGTTGATTCTGTTTCATGGTCTTTCCTCAGCCAAGGAATTTGCATCGTCAGTTGAAGGAAGACTTTTTTTTGCTCTTAAAGCAACAACACTTCAAACTTGGTAAAACTGACATTGTCGGTGTATTTAGTTTTCCGTGTATGCTCGTTATTCTGAGTCACTGCAGATTTTATTACATACGCGTACCATCGGATCAGGCCAAAGGGATGACTCAAACTACAGTATTAAAGTCACAGCAGGCTGGGAGGCTCTCAGGAAGCTGTGGGACGCATGCACACCAATCAAATTATATCCAATTACATAACTGTATCAAAGATATCTACTTTCCAAAGACAATACATTTGTGTCTCACTTTATCATGTTTAAAAAAAAATATGAATTAATAAACGATCGCTGTTTTGTGGTAGACTATGGCGTATTATTCATTACAAATATTTAAATACATGTCCTGTAGTATTCTGATCACTAAAGGTCAGTAATATTACATTACCTTACATTACATCACCTTAAAACTACATGGCCAATCCAACAGGAATATTTTGAAAAAAAAAGTTATCCTCCCATTTCATGTGGAAGTGGTACATTTCTCACTTCGTCTTTCTTGCCCACTCTTACCCACACTTTCAGAAGACAGTTCAGAAGAAATAAATCAGATGCTAACTGGTTAGCTTGGCCGCTTTTTTTTTATGCTAAGAGCGGCGGCCTTGCAGTGTCACGATAATGGGTATATCAATTTATTGAATGAGGAAAAAAAACAGGTGAGTAATTATGAGCCCTCGATGAATTGACATAGTGTATGCGACTCCGCTCCATTAGTGGAGACTGGGGCTACACGGAGTGCTAGCGGTTAGCAAGCAGACGCAAAGCCAATAGTTAAGCCAAATGTGACCAAATGTGTTCCAGTGTGAATCTGCAGCTCAGCCTCCCTTCCGACAGTCAACGCTTACTGATGCTTTTGATTGGCAGAATAAATATTTAATGAAACAGTGCAAAATGTCGTTGGCTGTGGTTCAACTTGTAATGCACAGGAAGCGGTGATGTTGCATGGTTGATGATCGTTATTAGAATCGGCTGCGTAAAACCTGTATCGGAGCATGTTTAGACTGAAGTAGGGCATTTTCAAAGTGATCTTCCTATCAGCATATTAATACAGTTGGGGCCTCCCATACTCCCCCCAAAATTATAATGGAAAGTTTTATGCTCACCCCAGAATCTCTTATTTTGTAAATGTTTTTCTTTATTTTTCACATTGTGCTGCACATGCCCTAAATGTCAGGAAGCAGAACGTGAGCTGGGATTAGACGGTTAGTTTTACCCTACTGATGATGTGTTATTGCAGTAGTAATCCTTTCAGGCACCTCCAGGGAGATCCGTCTCACACTTTGAAAACCGCTGGACTAAATGGTAGATGTCACCGTTACGTGGGGTGTGCCTTTTTAGATCTGAGGAACTGATTGTGTTTTCTTACTGCGGCCTATCTCACATTTTGTTGACTATAAAAGTGAGGTGATGACTCTAGTTTATCTCGGCCGCAGCATAACATTTTAGTAAGTTATGGGACAGCCCATAAGGCATTGCTGTTCATCATGCACGGAGCCGCATGATGACACAATAATAAATAAACTAATAATCGGCTTAAGGATTTCTGCTATTTCTGCTGGGCCACAGTTAGAAATTGGAATTTGGTCATATTTTTATCCTGAAATGTTATTGGCCGTCTTAAATCCCACGTGGCCAGTTGGCATTGACCTCATTGTGATGATTTACAAACGTGTCACTGACTGTCATCCATGTTGGTGAGCCTATAAATCACAGTGGTGATAGAATGGCCGCAGCGACTTATGACAGCAAGGTGCGGCATGTTCGACAACGTTATGTGGGATCTACAGCACTGTGCTAAATGTAGTCTACAGGTTTGACATGACACACGCTATTGTCTGTTCAATGCTGTACTAAAAGCAGGCGAATGTTAAGGGTTTCATGGATGGATCCTTCATAATACTACTTAGAGTACCAGACATGGATACAATTGCATTTAGATCTCTGGCATAGATGCCCACCTTCTGCATAATTATGTCACTGTGGTTTAATATGACTTACAAGTATGGGTGTCACAAGATCTTGCAAGATTAAAACGTGATATATCTTATTTAGAGTAAACTGTCTCGCAGGAAGACTGTGAACTATGGCATCGCTAAGGTGAATGATAATGCAGGTAATATGGAACTGTTATGGAGGCTGTGTGCAAGGCAGGATTGGAACTACACACCATAAACCAGTGATCCCCAACCTTTTTGAGCCCGAGATCCCTGGTCTGAGCTGAGTGTGTTGTGACACTCTTACCTGCGTCTCATCGAGTGAGGTTTTTATGATTATAGGGATACTAATACATACATTTTGCTGTAAAAATTGCAAATTTAGTAAATATAGTGTTTGGTGCTTGGGGCAGTGTTTTCTGGTTAATCATATATATACACGTATATATATATATATATATATATATATATATATATATATATATATATATATATATATATATATATATATATATATATATATATATATATATATATATATATATATATATATATAATGAGGTTAATCACCTCATTGAGAAACCATGATGCTGGTCAACCGGTAATCTTGTTGGCTTTCCTTTATCGCTTATGAAAAATAAACAATAAGAGCGATATAGAGAGAGATACTGCAACTGGAACAAATCAATGTGTAACAACATTTTTATGGTAAATGTTGATCCAAAATTGACAAAGAAAAAACATGTCTACATGTAATTCCACCCGGAATAACCCAAATGAAACTGTTTTTTTTTTTCAACTCAAACTTATCAAATATTGAAAGTGACAGCAGTGAGACGCTGTCCCTCCTGTTGCTCACTGTTCTCCAGCAGATATCTGCAGCGGTGTGTTACACGAATGGAAGAAGCTTGGCAATGTGGCCCGGAAAAATAGCATGTACACCGTAGCATATAACTGACAAGAATGCCCAGGCATAAACCCGCAACACATGGAAACAACTCCACGACCCACTTTTGTGTCCCAACCCACGAGTTGAGAATCACTAATATAAACAATACCTCCGCCTACTCTTAAATTTGCTTCCCCCTCTTTGCTAGGCTGCTGCACATTACCATCCTTCTGATGTATAGCAAACATACTGCTCCCATGCTGAGCAGCAATAGCTCAAAGTCATTCCAGAAGAACACATGGGCGACATACATTAGGTTACTGATCTAATAAGACACAATATGGCCTTGGTGAGCCTGCTGTTCAATGCTACCTTCATTTTGTCTTAATGCAATCCTGCTTTGTGTGCCTCAGGGGCTCAGCAGTCCCACTAAAACCTGTGGGGTTCATTAGAGCCGTTATAGGATGCTAAAGTCCCGCTGGTGTTGTTATAATCCTGTCAGTTTGTCACCAGTAACCCTGATCAACACTTACATAAAAGCAGCACCTTGTACACACCTGGGATCATTTAATGCTACGGCCTGACAAGTTGCTTGTGATGCCCTTATCCTAGGGCACGGGTGTCCAAAGTGCGGCCCGGGGTCCACTTGGGGCCCGCGGCTGTCGTTACTATTGGCCCCCGACACATACAAAAAATACGATTTAAGAATAACATCAAGAACACAAATGAAAAAAAATCAGAAGTCATAATATAGTCAATATAAAAAAAAGTTGTAGTTTTACTAAAATAATGTCATATTATGACGAAAAAAGGATGCCATTTTAGTTGCATAGCTGTAGATTTTTTTTTTAATTAGAGAAAAAAGGTGTTTGGTTTTAGGTCATAGTAATATGACAAACAAATGAAATAGTAAGGTTTGGGAAATTGTTTTGGTGAAAAAGTTATATCATGTGAACAAAGAACATTTTCAAGAACAAAATAGGAAATAGTTCTAAAAAGCAGCTGCAATTTGACGAGAATAAACTCTATATATTAAGAAAAAATTGTAATTCTAAGCTGAAAAATCAACATTTTACAAGAATTACCTCAATCTTGTCTATAAAATCATTTTAACTATATAAAAATATTTTTTTAGGTCATACATTTAAGAGAAAACAACAAAGCAATTTCTGGAAATATAAGTTGGGGAAAAAGTTAATAATATTATGGGAATAAAGTCAAAATATAATGGCAATAAAGTTATGAAGATTATACTGGGTGGGCCAAAAGTATAGTTTACATTTATTATGCATGTACAGAGAGTACAATGCAATAATGTTATGAATTACCTTTTGCAGACAGGTGAGGTATCTTAGAGCTGAATGATGTGTGGAATGAATGAAGTCTTGTAGCGTTCACTGTGGGAGTGGAACTGGAGGAGTCTGTTGGAGAATAAGCACTGCTGCCCCTGGCTGTGTGAGTGGGTGGGTGAGGTTGTCCATGATGGACAGCAGTTCAAGTGTCTTCTTGTCCCTCACTGTCACAAGCACCTCCAACTGAGTATCAATAATCTGTCTGGCTTTCTGGTATGTGTATGTCTCCATACAATTTATGTCAATTTTTGCTGATACTGGTCCCCCAGCAAACCGCAGCAAAGTACAGGGCCCTGGCTACCACAGACTGGTAGATGTTCTCCAGCAGCTTGCAGCACATGTTTGAAGCTTCTGCCTTTTTTGTTCATATGTATGTAAAGGGGGGCACCTTCCAGCCCTGAATAGTGATGGGCTACACTGAGATACATTTCTTTTTTTAAATATAGTATGTATAACTTCTTTTCTGTGCAAAACCAAATATTGTAAGCTGACTTGCTACACTTTGTCACCTGTAGGGGTCACCAGAGTAACAAAAACAACCTGAAGGATGATTGTAATTCTGAGATCTCCTCTATACTGTAATGGATAGGAGAGTCATTTGAAAATGTTTCTCCATGTGACTCTAGCATTGCAAGGGATCATGCACATGCGCCAATGTGACTTCCTTACTTTACCTTATTTCATGCTTAATAATGTTAGAACAATGTTTGTGTGCCACTAAATGCTCATAAAATTCAAGTACAACATTACTTTTTTTTAGAGTAAAAATAGATGAAATACACAGTACCTACCTTTAAATCAACTGTATACATTTGGTTGCTGCAAGAGTATTACTCAAGATTGAGTTATGTCATAGCACCATCTGCTGGACACTAAATGAGAATTCATAGCAACTGACTTGTTTGTTGGTTGTACTAAATTCTGTCAAATACACATTCTGAGTTATTTTTTATTGAACAAAAATGTATGTATTATTTACACTGTGAAAGAGTAATGCACATTCTGCATGGAATATTCACGTGGAATAGAGTGGAATAGTCCAGCATTCCTCATCACATCACAGTGTTGCACAGGTGTAGGAAAGAACTAATCCTCTGCTGTTTCTTGCTACCAGTCTTGTGATCATGAAGCATAGAGTGGAAATAATACATGTTGAGTTCCCAAGTCTGTTGACCTGCCCATTGTGTTCTGTGTCATGATTGGCTGGAGACCAAGCAATCACTTTCATCCCAGAGCAAAGTGTATAAGTTTTAATAAACAATAGAAGAAGAACAAACTAACCGGCTAAATTAAACTTTTGAACAAGAATACAAACAGGACGCGCCATGGTCAGAGGAGTGAATATGCGTCAGTCACTTTTTGTGTCCTAGCTAGTCCATCCATCCATCCATCCATCCATCCATTTTCCTCCGCTTATCCGGATCCGGGTCGCGGGGGCAGCAGTCTCAGTAGGGAAGCCCAGACTTCCCGGTCCCCGGACACCTCCTCCAGCTCCACCGGGAGGACACCAAGGCGTTCCCAGGCCAGCTGTGAGACATAATCACGCCAGCGTGTCCTAGGTCTGCCCCTGGGCCTTTTCCCGGCTGGGCATGCCTGGAACACCTCACCAGGGAGGAGTCTGGGAGGCATTCGGACTAGATGCCCGAGTCACCTCAACTGACTCCTCTCAATGTGAAGGAGAAGCGGCTCGACTCTGAACCCCTCTTGGATGGCTGAGCTCCTCACCCTTCCTAGCTAGCTAGTCGGTTGATCATTAAAATGAAAACAAATGTATAACTGAAAGCTGAAATGCAGGCTGTTTATATATATATATATATATATATATGTAGCATATAAAAAGTTTGGACACCCCTGCTACAAGGCATATTATTGTATAGCTGCTGCATTGCATTTTATCTGGAGATATACGTATTGCCTGTTTCTACTCTGTTTTACACATGGTTTACAATAAATGCGTGTTTCCATTGGATTTTTGCACAGCTTCAAACTAATAGTGATTTGTATCAAACTGTCAAAATGAAAAAAAATGTTGTTTCGGCTTCTAGTGTGATCTTCTTGAATTAAAGTGAGCAACATCATTTTGTAGGAATCATGTCAAACTCAATCTTTCATGTACAAATGTCTTTGTTTTTACCCCCATATCAGTTTTAATGTTACATGCCAGTTACTGGCTGTGTGATATAGCAAAACACTCATCAAGTGTATATTGGTGCATATTGGTTTGGACACAATATGGCATTGATGTTTGGCCGGAAATTAAAACAAATAAGCACAGATGTGGAAAATATGGTGTGAGTGGAGATGCACCATTATGAGGTACTTTGGCTGGACAAATACCCACAAATAGTTCTGGTGTTGCATTGTCTGGCATATAGGTAACACTTTGACAACTGACTTAAATGTTTGGTTTGTTTTTAAAATGAATATACTGTAATCCCTCGTTTACTACTGTTAATTGGTTCCAGAACCGACTGTCAATTCCCACAAAGTTGTATTACTTATTTATAAATCAAATATTTTTGTTGTGAAAGCATAGAAAATCTGCTTCTGACCATCAAAATATAGTTTTATTACAGCCCAGAACGGATTCTTTCAATTGGCTGCTGGAATTTACAACAGTGACTTCAATATATTGACAGTTACTATGGGACTATTACTATGGTACCCATTACTATAGTACCCATTATGTCATTGTATGGTCATATCACCTCGTACTTCAGTACGTGACAAAAAATTTTGTTTTAAAATTTTTTTAAAAATGTAACTATATTAGGAAAGCAGGAAGTGAACAAATGTAACAGTTAGTGATTGTAAAAGTAGCAGATGGAGGGGTACGATTTAATAAGATTTGCTTCTTCCTACTCCTTTTGGATGCACTCAATTGTAATCTGATGCATGTTCAAATGAAATAAACCATTCCCATTACCATTACCAATTTTGCGGAATGCTTCTGGAGGCCACACCGGTATCAGTGTGGGACAGGGGCAACCATTTTCAAGCTGCGATCCTTTGAAATAGTAATGTCAAAACTGAAGAAAACATTGCTAGAAATGTGTTCCCGAGGGGAGTAGAGTGGACTGGCAGGTGGACAGGAAGTGATGAGGGATGACTGTATCGTGACTTATGTTGACACTTGTATGGCTGTTAAGAAACCCATTGCATGAACTAAACTGCCTTCAGCAAGTACTTGCTCTGTACATCAGAGCATTTTGTATATCATTTATGAAATATTATTTGACATAAACTGTTTTACTTATTTTTCCAATAATTAATGTTGTGTCGAAGCCAACAACTGAGTTTCAGTTATGATGTCAGAAAAAGTACTCTTCTAACTTCAAAAGTTCGAAAGTTTTCACAACTCTAAAGCTGTTGCAATACATGGACCTCCAAGTGATAATTTGAAGTTTGTGCGCATAAAATAGGAGTAAAACATGGGCTGCACTTTATGAACATGGACATGCACACACACACTTAAAGTGATGCAAGAACATACATTCACTCATGCGCAGCAGGGTGTTTGGAGTCCACGAGGCAGCGCACAGCATGCCTCAGCGTAGATGAAGACATCTACACCCACACTCCCTGACACCCGTCATCTTGACTTACATGACCAGAGTGAAGGGCTTGATGAAAGATCTACCAGCCAAATAACGTGATTCCCCCTGAAGCTTGTAGTGGAGGATGCTTGTTGAGGGGAGAAGGAGGGTCGGGCATTTCAGAGGGAATCCCTGAGTGTCTGAAGTATCATTTTGTATTCAAGAAGTCATTTAGTATTCCACCACTCAGCAGTGATCATCTTCGCTGAGCCGCCTGTCACTCCTTGGATGCTGCGTTTCTTTATCACATCTCTATAGCATGTTGGGGGGTACTGTCTAATTTCCAGCTAATTTACAATTCTAAACTTACTTAGAAGAAGATTTGAAGCTATAAAAGAAACCCAATGCCGGTGGTTTCTAGAAGCAACACAAAACCCCCGTCAAGTATGCACATTAAGACTCAACTCCACGGTGACTGTGTTCTGCGTCCGTTCTCCTCCCGTCTCTGAGGGGTTCTCACATAAAAATGATGATGGCACGGGAAGAAAGTCCAGGGTGCCTTTCAGTACACTCATACCATTCGAGGATACTGTTGGCAAAAGAATATTTCAAAATCTTCTTGTAAACCCCAAGGATAGAAAATGACCAAATAAAAAACAGACTTTTCTCAATGGGTTCCTTATGCAGGTTCCTTACCACTTTAAAAGTGTGTCAATAACGTCAGTAGCAGCTGGAATTCCAATTTTAGCTGGCAGTTCAATGCAAAAATCATCAGAGAGATGTAAAGTCTCTGGCAGGCGATGTAATTCATGATAAGCCAAACGACTGTCAGCGACAGTAGATACAAATAATTTTGGTCTTGCTACTAGAGCCATCTGCCAGGGCTTTGAAGCTAACTTTGCCAATCACAATACTCTTTTTTCTCCATTTCTGCTCAATATTTGTTCCAGCTTTCTGCAACCTTTTTACAGCTCCTTGTGTTCCACGTTTTTCCATCGCGACTAGGTCCGAGGTTTTCTTCTTTGGACTTTGTTTTTTGTTTTTGTGGCTTTTTTCACATGTTGGACATCCTTTGTTTAATAAACTCCTTTTTGTTACTCAAAGCCTCCGCATTTTGGGGTCATAACACTCTCCGGTTGTCACCCAGCCTAACAGAACAATCTGGCCAACCATGGACCCCGCGGAGTTTGAACACTTCAAATCACAAATGCTGCCTTCGGGAGATCATGGAGGCTATCACTGACCTCTCTGCTAATGTCGGGGCCATGGACCAACGTCTGGAACATGCACTCGCCCCAGCCAATCCTGAGGGAGGCCCGCCTTCGCTCAACTTGGTCTCCGCTAGCTCATCACGCTCTCCAGCTCTCCCTGACCCTCCACTCGTGAACCAAACATCCCTACGTTTTTTTTGGGTAAGACTGTGTTTTGTAAACTATTTTTACACCAATGCTCGTTAGTCTTCGATCAGCAGCCTAGCTTGTATGCCACGGACCCAGCTAAGAGAGCTTTTGTCATGAGCCTGTTAACTGACAAGGCGGCCGCATGGGCGATGTCTATAAACAATGCCAAGCCGGTTGTTCGCTCATCATTTCCTTGTTTTTTGGCCGAGATAAATTTTTCGATCACCCTATTAGGGGTAGGGTGGGCGAAAGTTGGCTGCTTGACCTTAAGCAGAGGGGGCATACAGTCGCAGCCTTCTCTATCGATTTCCCGGTCCTGGCGGCAGACTGCGGCTACGATGAAGTCCTCCATATGAGAGTTAGGAACGAGCTAGCTGTCAGGGACGACACCGCTACCCTAGACATGGCCATTCGTTTGGACAATCGCTACAGCAACTCCACAGCAGTCGATACCACGTGACGAAGCCGGCTGCCTCATGGAGACGTCCACCACGGAGATCCCCATGCAGCTCAGAGGTCGTCGCCTCACCTCAGCTGAATGCGCTTGCCTTCATCTCTGGCTCTCCGGCGGCCAAGTCTTCGGATCGACCCCGAAGCCGCCCTGTATCGCTGCTGTAGCTCAGAGGTTCTGGTGGCCTTCCCTGTCTGCTTATGTCAAGTAATTTGTGGCGGCCCGCCCTGTCTGTGCCAGGGCCAAGTCCTCCCACCGTCCCCCTGCCGGATTGTTCCAGCCCTTGCCCATCCCTAACCGCCCTTGGTCCCACATCGCCCTCAACATTATCACTGACCTTCCACACTCTTACTATTGTGGACAGATTCACCCAAATAACACACTTTGTTGCCTTGCCCACGTTGCCTTCCTCCCTAGAGACTGCTGGTTCGGCACATATTCTGCCTTCCGCCTTCACGGCATTCCTACTGACATTGTATCTGACAGAGGACCTCAGTTTGCATCCCGTGTCTGGAAAGCCTTTTGTAGGGTTTTGGGTGCATCTGTCAGCTTGACATCCGTTTACAATCCATAATCCAACGGACAGACAGGACCTGGAGTCGGCACTACGGTGCGTTTGCCATCACACCTCCCCTGGATTGAATACGCCCACAATTCCCTCATTAGCTCAGCTGCAGGTGTGTCCCCCTTCAAAGCCACGTATGGTTATCAACCGCCACTGTTTCCATCTTAGGAGTCCGAAGTTGTCATTCCTTCTGTCCACCTGAACCTCTGTCGGGCCTACCGTGTCTGGCAACTCTGTTGGTGACTGAGCTGACAGCTGACTGCAACTATTGGCTCTCCTCCTGGACTTACCGCAGACAGGGGTCAACAGGAAGCTGGCACCTAGGTTCCGTCAAGCTCAAGTTACCGCCATCTCTGAGGACACATCGTGTGTTCCACGTCTCCTGCCTGAAGCCTGTGTCCGCAAGCTCGTTGTGCCCTCCGGCAGAGGCTCCTCCTTCGCCATGCATCATTGAGATGGTCACCCAGCATACACGGTGACAGCCATCTTTGTTTCGAGGTGCAGTATCTGGTGGACTGGGAGGAACGCTCCTGGGTTGCCTGCCCCTGTATCCTTGATCCCTCTCTTATCTGTGACTGTCCCCAGGGGGCACCTTGTGAGAGGGGGAGGTACTGTCATGTCCTGAATGTGCTGCTTTGCTGCCACCTATCTCTCCCTCGTTACAGCACACTGAACCGCTGTAGGATCCTGCTTCACACACCTGTTGCCAATCACTGATTGGTATTTAAGCACCCCCCCCCCCCCACACACACACACCTGCGCCAGATTGCACTGCCTTGTACAGCCAACCTGCCACAGCTTGTGTCTTTGCTCATAGCTTCTCTCCGCTACCGTGAGTTTTATTTTCCTTTGTCCTCCGTTGGGACAAAGAAAACGGAGAGACCTTTGTCTATTTTCGTTCCTGCCTAGTTTTCGGCAGTGAGCTCTCACGATAAGGTTACAGCTATTGTTCCTACCTGGTTTTCAGCAGTGAGATTTTGTTTTGCACTTTTTTTTAATCCCTCCTTGATTGTTCAGCAGCACTTTAAGTTCTTTACTTTCTGCAACCTTCTTGCAGCTCCTTATGTTACATGTTTTTCCCTCACGACTAGGTCTGACATTTTTTTCTGTTATACTTTGTCTTTTGTTTTTGTGCGTTTTTCCACATGTTGGATATAATTTGTTTAAAATAAACTCTTTTTTCTGTGACTCAACACATCTTGGGGTCATAACACTCTCAGGCTGTCACCCAACCAAACAGGTTAATGTAATGTAAGGGATGATTGTATTATCACATTTAAAAATATGATGGTGTAATCTCTTCAGTAACGCGTGGGTTGTATGTGTGAATGGCGCAAGAATATGAGTAAATCCACGGCAGTTTTTTCACCCCCCCCCATCACCAGTACAAGTTGCAACTCTTAGCGCATTATTTATCCTTCCGCGTACACACCTCCCCATCCCCCCGATAGTCCTCCCACCCCCTGCGAGAACTGCATCTGATCCAACCAGAGGCACCTGAAGAATTCGCGTCGCTGGCCAAGGTGGGACGGTTCCTTCCTACTAGGCGTCCTCCAGTGTGTGGAAGTGTGTGTGTGTGTGTGTGCGTTTTTTGTCCACACTCAACTCCAACTGGACGGGACATGCGCACCGAGACGCTCGTCTTGACCATGCACGCCGACAACTATCAAAGGACACTAAACAAGTCGTGCAGACACTTCTGCTAAAAAAAAAAAAAAAACATTTTAAAACAGGAAAGAAAATATAATCAATTTGTGAGTTGCAGTGTGTGTATGTGTGTGTGCGCACAATCCTGAGTGGGGGTCGTCTCTTTTACACACAGGCTGCACGATGAGGCTGGGAAGCATCATTTTATTCGTGGCTCTCTGCTCCTTTAGCGCATATTACATTTATGAGCCCATTCCGGAGGAGATCGAGGAGAGATGGAAACTCATGCTGACCAACACTTTCTTCAGAAGTCTCAGCCACCTGGTAAGCACTAAACTTTCTTAGAGTTGTCCTCCATAATAAAATATTAGGGATTAAATATCAAGTGCATTCATGCTTGGTATCACTTTAAATCCCCATATAGTAATTAGCAATGAAATGAAAACTATTCTGCTTTATAAACCATTTTATTGTGCAGAGCGTTCCTGTATTACAAGTGGTGTTAATGCATTTCGCTGATGTAGTTATACATATCGGCTACACACAGATTATGTCAAATGCTAATCCATGTGTAGTATAGTCCTGCTCACACCTTCTAATAATAGAGCCTATTAAGGAAACTCTTATGTGCATGCGGTATAATATTTCTTATCCCCCTGGCAGTTATTAAGCTCTATTTATAGTTTTAAATTCACAACTGATGCACTGTGCAATCACATGGAAGTTTCATTTATATATTTTTGATATGTATTGATATGCCACTGTTGTTTTTGTCATGTTGTATTTTTTTAAAAAAATATTTCAATAACAATGCAGATAATTGTCAAAAATTGAGCAATATTGCTGAAAAGACACAAAGGTACTGTTGCAAAAGGCTTGCCCTGCTCGGATTAAGAGAGCGGACAGGTTTGTTGTCATGCGGTTGTTGTGATAGGAGTATCCTATCAGGTGATCAGCCTCATGCCTGCCTCAACAGTTATAGTTAGGCAAGTCATGCTTTTAGAATGTCATTATTACTAATCAAAACATGGCTGCAGGGCCATGTTGACATTTATCTCCCCGTGTGGTTGTCCTAACTTCTCCTCCTTGCTGAGCAGAGATTATTAAACTAATGTGAAATCACTGGACTTTGTGGGGGGGTTGGGAGGACACATTTTTGGGTTATTTCATAATGTTGTGTTTCTGCATATGCTCTGATGCTTATGTTCCTGGACAAGATTAACAATAGAACTTTGTTTTGTTTTGCCTTGCAGGCAGACTTCAGTGAGTTAGTCGGACTGAAGGACTACATGGGAGTGATGTACGTCATCACCCTGATTGAAAACATTGTGCCTGTTTCCGATGAACATGTCACAGTGACAGTGGAGAATTTTGACGGCGTGGAGGTGGTGCTGTACCAACCCAAGCAGCAAAGTGGCGCCACTGAGCTCAGGAGAGCGGTCGTATACCTGCACGGTGGAGGGTGGTGTTTGGGGAGCTCGCGTAAGTACTCTCCATTGGTACACAATGTCAAAAGCCACGTTTACATGGAACCAAATATTCCAATTCCATTCGGGTTATTTGCTCAAACGGAAAGAATCTAACCTTTGTATACACCTCATTCCGAATCTGAATGAATATACGTATAATCAGATTCCCAGGGGTGGAATATTCTTTTCCCCAATCCGATTGAGGTATCTTGTACCAGCTCAATCGGAAAGTTGTCAGCGCATGCTCAGCTGTGACGTAACACGCAGAGTTCTCTCAGGTTTTGAAAATGGCGGCAAGCACTCATCACTGGACTACAGCGGAAAATTCGTTTTTGATACAAACTTTAAAAGAACTGAATGTTAAAGTTGCTGCTTTAAAAAAAGCGTAGCAACTGTCCCAACAACCGTGGTAATCACTCTCTTTGTCCGCCATCTTCAATGAATCACGTGATGTTGTTTACGTTTTACTGCGCTTGCCCCATTGACTATTCCGTTTGATTATAGCGGTGCATGTAGACAGGAGATTGGAATATTCCTTTCCAAGTATACACTGTTTTCTGGTACGTCATTCGGAAAGAGGAAAACGTGGCTACTGTCAACTTAGTGTAGGAAAGTACTGCTTTGCGATGAACCGCCTGGTTTTGCCTAAATGATTGCATTATTTGTGAGATTTCTAAAGACTCCCCATAACAATGGTTAGAATAGACCCACGGATGACAAAGCTGTCAGATATAATCCATTCTCATCCACGGCTGAGGAAATAACACCGTCTGTTGCAACGGTGGGGACCTCAGAGGGTGCTCAGCCTCGCTAATGCAGTCGCCTTAAGACACCATTCAGTTGACACATGTCATGCTGTTATTGCAATCTGTTGATCCCAACCATTTCCATGCCAAGTAGGCACAAAATGTGTTTTAACGACTTTGGGAAAAGTCAAAAGGAAGTATGTCTTTTAAAAAATGTTTTTACGTGTATATAGAAATTTCTTGCAGAATAAAGAGTTTGCATTGTGAAAGTCTTCGTAGATTCAGCTCAACTTCCCATGTTGCACTTCTCTAGAAAGCAAAGCAGTCAAGGCTGAATCAACAGCACCAGCTGGTGCATTCCATTTGGCCTGACTTGATATAATACGACTTTGAATCAATAATCAATTCCACACAATTGAACAAATTCCCAATGAGCTCATTGACTAGGCAACCAAATTTGAATTGCCGTAAGGTGCAGATGAGATAGCAGGTTCATCTGCAGCATTCAGGAATGAGCGAATATCAGTGTCACTGTGTTATAGTGGTGCTCTATGTTGTCTCCTAAGCCCTTTGTGTTCTGTGTGTTCTCACAGGCATGAGTCCATATGACCTGCTCGCCAGAAAATTGGCCATTGAGCTGAATGCGGTGATACTCTCTGTAGAGTAAGTATATAGTATTCTGAGTTTTGGATAGTAAGTGTAAGGAGTGTCAGCACACTTTATACGGGGTGAGATGATGCAAGAGATTGGGTCTGCGAGAACATGATGAGACAAGATTGTAACTGTACTTTTAAGAAAAGTACAATGAAAAAAACACACACACGTACGTGACAATATATGTAAAATGATCAAGTTTGTTTTCATTTTTTGTCTGATTAATTAATTTAATATCACCCCAGTCCTAATGCCTTTCCATTCATTTTTATTTACACCACTTATCCTCATTAAGGTCAATTTGGAGTTGCCAATTAACCTAGCATGTTTTTGGAATGTGGGAGGAAACCGGAGTACCCGGAGAAAACCCACGTATGCACGGGGAGAACATGCAAACTCCACACAGAGATGGCCAAGCGGAGATTCAAACCCACGTTTTTCCGATCTCCTGACTGTGTGGCCAACATGCTAACCCTTGGAGTGCACGAAATTTTTTTTTTTTTTTTCTGAAAGAGAAAAAGGGATGTTTTCATTCCCATGAACTTGAACTATATAAAGTTCAAAGCATTTCAGTCTTATTGTACTATTTATCTGTTGCGCAAAACTGTTTGATCACCTCCTGGTGAGTTTGGCTATATATTCCTCCATCCTGGCAAGCAAATTGATTCAATCATTTATTCAGCAGAGCATAAAAATATATTGCATTTAACTTGTTTATAAATGTAGCCCTAGCCAGCACTGCTGTTTGTGTATTTCAGTAAATAAATAAATAAATACAAAAAATACGATACTTTTTCCTCCCTGTGGAAGGATAGCAGTGACCAGGACTATCCTTCAGGATGAAGCGAGAAAAGTTTCTGTGTATTTTATTGTCCGGTTAGCAAGAATAATGATATCACACTTATATTAAATACATTATGCTGGCTGTAGAAAGTCTGTATAATAAATGTTTCTGCAACATTATATAAGTGGCCCATGCGGAGAGACAAAAACTGGCAGGCTCAATATTAAACCTCGAGGAGAGATGCTGGCGGGAGCCTCAGCTTGGGTTTCTGCCTTGTTTTTGATCAGGAAATGTACAAATTCATGTTATAATAACTCAAATTCAATGTTAAAAGTGATTGCAATTATACAGAAAATATATTTATAATATACAGTTAATTGGCCAAATGTATATATTTATTTGATATTATTGTTATAGGTTGTGAGGCTCTGTCTCTCCTGCCTCCCTTGACTGCATGTCACTGCATTAGTCCATACTTGTCAACCCTTGTTAGAAACCCTCTAAAAATGTGACTTGTAAATCTTTCACAATAACGTCAATAATTCCGGAGTACATTTGAGCTCTTGTATGGATTTAAGATGGATTTTGTGGGGTCACTCAAGCATCCTGGGAACTTCTCTGATCAGAAAGATGAAACAGTAAAAAACGAATATAATATAAAGGGAGAGAGATTAATGAAGCTTTCCAAAGTCAGTCCAAGGCTTTTGAATATTTTGCCAAGTTATATATTTTACTATGTCTATTCTCTTATATAGGTACCGCCTCGCCCCTGCTCACCACTTTCCTGTCCCATATGAGGATGTATATCGTGTTGTGAAGCACTTCCTCCAGATAGGGGTGCTCAGACAGTTTTCTGTGGACCCAGGACGTATTGCAGTCTCTGGGGACAGTGCTGGGGGAAACCTGGCCGCTGCTGTCTCCCAGCAGGTATGTTTCCTTAAATGTTTACTTTCTGGTGCACAAGAAGGTGACTTGGTTACATCAGATGTGGTAAATAGAAAACTTTACAACTAGCGATATATTCTAGTTGTGGTTCTAGAACGCAGTCGAGTAATTGGCCTTATATGGTGCCTACATGCAGTGGTAATGTGAGTGGTCGTCATGGCGATATCTGATCAGAGTAAAGATTATGAGGCTGAAGAATCCACTCTGAGTTCATACACGGTAAGTCAGGGATCTCCAGCCAGTAGATCATGAGATGCCACTAGCTCCTAAACGCTTTTCAATTAGCTATCCAAAGACTTTATTCATTTGTTATCAACTCCTATTCCCACAATATGAGAAAGTGGGGTTATTTTGCAGTTAAGAAGCACTTTGGGTGTGTGACTAATCACAGTGGAGTGGGAGTGCCTGGAGGCGGGCCATGGGTAATTAATTAAAACAAACCGTTTTGGTGGGAAGCACAAATTCACGGAACTACAGCTGGAATAGGTGCACATTCTGGAAGATTTAGAAAGTTTTCTGTGTCAGTTATTGTGTGTAGCTGCTCTATAGGAGTCCACAACTCAATGCAAAGGGCGGGAAAATGAGCATAATAGGTCCCCTTTTAGTGAAACAGGCTGTTCATCAGGCTGAAGTTTAAGACCATAACTCGAAAAAACTGAACCCCCTAAAATATAAATAAATAGTTGAAAAAAGTAATCACTAATAGTAGCTGTGCTGTTCTTGTTAATCAGCTGAAAAGGGGTTTGGGTATGCTTGATGCAAGTGTTTCCAGTGGGACTAGTGGGACTGTTGCTGCAAGGGCCCTTCACGGAGGATATCCACTGTCTGGAACTGAGGTTCATTTTTGTAAACTTCCCTTGCCATCCATCCCCAAATGTTCTCCAATAGGATTTAGATAGGGGAAGACGCAGGATGGTGCAAAAGAGACAGCTTATTCCTCTGGGAGAAGTCCTTTGTGAAGTGCAGCCAGTCATTACCACACAGGCCTTCAGAGGGCCTTCAGTCATGAAGGATGCCCCCTGTCAAAGGCAAAGAATGGGGGTGACGTTGGTGATGTGAGTGTCGCAATCGCGAAGGGTAAGGGAAGACATAGTAGGTGACGCCGTTGTTGTTGACAATAGTAACAAGCTAACGGTTAGCTTTGTTGCGGCATTTGGTGTAAAACCGGAGCTCCCCATCAAGCCCACCAACAAGAACCCAAGACCAGCCGGGAAATGTTGAATCTGTGCACGGAGGCATCAAAGAAGTGAGACCAAAATGTGGTGCAGGTCCTGCAGCGTCCCCCATTCAGGCAGGAGAACACTACACGGCTTACCACACCAACCAAAGTACTATAGTTTATAAACAGTCTTTTTTTTTTTTTTTTTGAAACCACCCGTTCTACTGTTGATTCATAAAGACCCAAAAAGGCTAGAAAAAACTTTTTTTTTCTGATGAAAGACGAGAGTCTAAAGTTTATTTACTTAGTTTCAATGTTAATGTCGTCCTGAAACTAAAATACCGTATTTTCCGGACTATAAGTCGCACTTTTTTTCATAGGTTGGCTGTTCCTGCGACTTATACTCCAGAGCGACTTATAAATGAAAAAACTGTTTATGTTACATAAACACTGGACACCTTTTCTGTTCATGTTTATTTTTTATTTTTGTGTTAGCATATTTTATACCTATTCAGCCTGTTCTCTATTCTTTTATTGTTAGATCTTACCTTCCAAGAGGACGTAATGTCTGTTTTGGTCAAGTAGTTTATAAATAAATTACCCACAAAAAATGTGTTTTTTTCTACCTAATTATGCATTTTTTGCCTTATGTGATTTATACTCCGGAGCGACTTTTAGTCCAGAAAATACGGTACTCTGTGGGTCTTGATAGTTCAGCAAAAAAAACAAACTGTCAGTATGGAGCGCTCTTCTCTAAAAATGGCTGGCAGTCAATGAGTTATAGGCGGATCATCTGATGAACAGCCTACTACTTACCACTTAAAATGTAAATTCTTGGCATTTTCAACTGGACTTGATCAGGAGTGATCATTTTTGATCAGGAGAGTATTACATTGAAATGGTTTCCAACTTGTTACAGTTGCTGAAGGACCCTGCACAACAGGTTCAGTTGAAAGCCCAAGCCCTCATCTACCCTGTGCTCCAGGCTCTGGACCTCAACACGCCATCTTACCAGCAGAATCAAGACATGCCCATTTTACCTCGCACCCTCATGGTACGATTCTGGAGCGAGTACTTTACCAGTGACAAAGCCTTTTTCAGAGCCATGATGACCAACACACACAACAATCCCGAGTCTTCCGGCCTGCTTAAGTTTGTCAACTGGAGCGCCTTCCTTCCCGAAACGTATCACAAAAAGTACAACTACAGCGCCCCCGCTGTGGTGCAGGGGGAGGCAGGGCAAGAGTTCAAAACCGGCGCACCATCTCGATCTTTAGCTGACCCGAGGGCATCCCCGCTGCTGGTTCCAGACGCAGCCTTGCGCTCTCTGCCCAAAGCCTACATTCTGACATGTGAGTATGACGTTCTACGAGATGACGGCATCATGTACGTCACGCGCCTTCGCAGTGCGGGTGTGGAGGTGACACATGAACACTACGACACGGGATTTCACGGAGCGTTGATGTTCACCGTGTGGCCCACTGACTTTCTCCTTGCTCGCCGCATGACGGACAACTACGTGAAATGGCTTAAGGAAAACTTGTAAAATAAAACTTTAAGATTATCAAGTTGCTCTGCAGTGAAGCACTAGTGCAGGGGTCGGGAACCTTTTTGGCTAAGAGAGCCATGAAGGCCAGATATTTTAAAATGTGTATCTGTGAGAGCCATATACATTTTGAATGCAATAAAATGTGTGCATTTTTATGTAAGACCAACAGTTTTAGATATAATGGGCTCTAATTACGTAGACCAGGCACACTACCCCACGCCAATGGGGTGTGGCCAGCATACTTTCGTGAGCAGCGCAGTGTCTAATAATAAATCAAATACTTGCTGCCATTAATGCAACTTCTGCTGCTGCATAGTTTTGAACCGTATTCAGTACACGTATTTCATTCTTTTGGCCATCTTCATCAGAAGGCTTGGTTCTGCAGCTTTAGCTATTTGACTAAAGGAGGAAAGTTTACATTTACATGTTTTTTTGACATCTCAATGACCGAGGTAGACTACCGCATTACCCAGTAATAATCGAGTTTTGGTGTTTGACCTGGAAAATATCATCAGGAAAGATAGATATGGTCGGCCGTATTGCAGCAGAATATAGATGGACGAATTAAAATGCATAAGAAAGTTGTTGATTTTGAATATTATTTTCAACATCATTTCTGTGATGGTTTACTTTAAAATGTTAGCAAAAATACATTTTTATTGTGGTAAGAAATGCTTGAGAGCCAGATACAGTCATCAAAAGAGCCCTACCTGGCTCCCAAGCCATAGGTTCCCTACCTCTGCACTAGTGTGTTGTTGGGCGCAAAATGCTCCCGATTTGGCATTCTTTTATTTTATTTTGCTTATGCTTTATTGTTTGTAAATACAATATCTACTGTAATGAAATAAATTAGCATCTGTTATATTTGTCACATTTTTATGACATTGTAAGATTTTAGATTTATTAAGTATGTTGTGTAGTTTGTTTTTTTGAAGTCCAGTCATCCCTCGCTATTTGACATCGCTGCTGAACCTTTTAAATTTAATTAAAAAAAAACCTAATGGGAAATGTAGTTAAATGAAGAGAGTTACTATTTTTTTTAATAACTTTGTAATGTATGTTTTGCCTTTGGTAAAAGTGTACATTTTTTTCAGTTGGAAACCTACCATAGGATTATACATCTTACATCTTACAATTTTTTTTTTAGCTTTCCCATGAGTTTTCCACCACGGGACATGTTACATCAGTCCCTCGTTTATCAAGTTTAATTGATTCCAGACCTGACCGCCATAAGTCAATTTCTGCGAAGTAGTATTCAACGTTAATAAACGCAATAGTTTCATAGTTATAGAATAGAAAACATGCTTATGACTTTCTAAATCTAAATTCCACTTTTAACATTATTAGAGCCCCGTAAATATTAAATAACACCCCTATAGTCACTTTGACTCGCGTATTATTTTTTGTTTGCACCACATTGCTAATGTGCAGGGACATGTATGTACAAGGTGTCTGCTGCTAGTATAGCAAGCTAACTAGTTAGCGTCTCCAACCACAAAACAGCCATCATTTTTTTTTTTTTCAAGCAGCAATATCATGCAGATGTTTCATATTGCGAGGGACGACTGTATCTTATTTTATATCCATTGCTTCTGGTAATACTTTCTCCAAGATGTTGGAGTGTGGAGGTTCGAGAGCCTCTATGAGAACATTTGTGAGTTGAGAGGTCATTGATGTTCGATCCTGACATTGACACATACTGGCTCACCTTCTCAGTCCTGTTGTTCATCCCAAAGGTGGGTGATGACTTCCTCCCACATCAGATCCATCCAAACATGACTTTACAGACCTTGCTTTGTTCACTGGGAACTGAATCCAGGGTTCCTTGAGCTGTTAGAAGCATATAATTGTACACATTGTGTTGGTAAGTACAGTACTCAGTCATTATTTATGTGACTAGGAGGTAAAGTGTTCCAAGACTTAGTAGTACATCCGCCCCATCCGCCCATTATTGTTACTACTATTACAAGTGCTGGCTTGTAAAGTTCAAGAAGTCATACTATACACACAGAATAAAGTGGTAGTTGCTCCATGAAGAGGATTCTTATTTTGTTGAGTATACGTATGTACTTGTTCATTTTGGTTTTTATGACTTGATTGCATGTGGTCTTCATGTTTGATAAGTATGAGACGCATTCCTACATCTACCTGCTGGAAAGTGAGCAAAAGAGTTCAGTACCTGGATGTGAGCTTTAAAGAGTGTACATTGCAGCAATTTTAAATGAAAGCTGTACTTTTTTTCTCTGTTTTGTGTGTTGTAAAGATATACAAACAGCTAAAAAAAGATGCGGCTAATTCATGCACATAATGGGACACACCTATTCTGTATATAGAGCCTTCTATTAAAGCACCCAAACCTCTAACAAGGCCAGAAAAAAACAGTTTCTTGTGTCCTTTTGGGTTATGAAGTCTACCCCTTCACTTTTACATATTTGGGAAAAATTCCCTTTTTGTCCCTTTGTGAGTGTTTTAAATAGTTAATAACTAATAACTCACATAAAGGCCCTTAACCTAGTACTCATTTAAGAAAATGTTTCATATATACATATACATTAATATACATGTTGTGTGTATGTAGTAACAGGCACATTCAGGATATCATGTAATACAGTATTTTGCTGTCTAACTTCCTTTCAGGGTGCATTGATTTCACATAACATGGAAAGGAATGGTACACCTAGTATTCTATTTACAAAGTCTAAAACAAGAACACAGCTCCGATATTCACTAGTGTCTGAGGCGCTAGTAGCTAGCTGGAGTGGTATGACGAGGTGTCACTACACCAGTAACGTAGTTATTAGGCATAACTATGTTAATCACAATAATACTAACAATGTGGTTGGACTGTGGCTTGGTTAATCTGCAGGTTAATGGAGCGTTGTTGGAGGTTTTTTCAGAAGGCTTTACACTGTTGGTGAAATTGGTGCGTCCCATTATGTGCATTTTTTTTTTTTTTTGCTGTTTTTGGTAATGGTAGTGGTTTAATTTCATTTGAACATGCATCAGATTACAATTGAGTGCATCCCATAATCAGTTCACAGTTCCACATGTCCAAAAGGAGTAGGAAGAAGCAAAGCTTATTAAATCCTACCCCTCCATCTGGTACTTTTACAATCAGTAACTGTTACATTTGTTCACTTCCTGCTTTCCATAATACAGTTTATGGTTTGTTTGTTTTTTTTTCTAAATAATGTACCTTGTACCGAAGTAAGAGGTGATATGACCATACAATGACATAATGGGTACCATAGTAAGTGTCAATATAGTGATATATATAGCACATCAAGACTCTTCATCCTTGTATTTAGCAAACATAATTTGTATATCTTTAGAGCACACAGAAAAAGAGAAAGACTTGTGTTCATGTCTTAGATAAACGTGATTGGAAAATTACAAAACAGTGTACTTTTCCTTTAAGTTACTCCCTCACAAATACAATAGTTTTTGTGTCTTTGTCAACGCGTGGTTTTGAGGTGGGGATGGGGGCGGGGGGTGTGGGTTACTGTGGTGCCAGTACATTGCTTTGAGCTTTCACATTTTATCAATAAACAGGAGGTAAATGATTCTCAGAGGAGGTCAATCATAATTCATTCAGGATGGAACACAGCTCTCCAGTCATGTTAGTGTTGTTTTTTTTTACTGCAAGGGATTTTACAATACTCCTCTGTAAAGATGCATATTTCCCTCAGGCCCCCAAATCATGAGGTGGCTTGGAACCCTAGTCTCCTTGTTTCTTTCCTGTCCGTTTGGCCCCTGAGGACCAATGACTTCCCTGCACATACTGAAGAGGTTAGGACAGGAATGTGGAAATATTAACAATTCCATTATTATTATTATTATTTTACATTTTCAAGAGCTTCAGTATTTGCACAAAAAGGCGAAAGATACAGTGTATAGGTAACTGTTATTATCAGCTGCTCATTAGTTTAACGTATTAATACCGTATTACAGTGATTAACGTCTTTCCACACTTCTAAGACTATTGAGAAGACTAAAATGTTGATTAAAACATACCGTTAATCGGTTTATAGGGATGACTGATCAATTCATCCATTATTACCTATGAGTTAAATCCCAAATCAATCAACATGCTTGCAAGTTCCTTTGTGTTTCTGAAGTAGAAATGTAAAGTGGTCTGCTTCGACATGGCAGGACATTCCCTAAGCCAGGCGTGTCCAAAGTGCAGCATGTGTGTTTTTTTTATTGGCCCTAAAACTACAAAGGGAAAAATCTACAGAAATTTTACAGCAGCAGGGATGCAGTAGCTCACAAGCTACAAGCACAAATAACGCTCACTCACAATCAATGCACTTAGCAACAAAGAACTAAATAAAAGGCGAACACAAATCAGTGCCAGGTGCGTGAAGGCAGGAAAGTAAAGATGGCACAACACGCAGCAAAGGAAAACAGGAAGTAAAACAAAATGAGAGCCTGAAGCCGAAACTGATGCATAAAAGAGGCAAAGGCAAACACACAAGTCGTGACAAGAATAACGGCATCAAATTTGCAGAAAAATATAATTTTATTTTAAATTTTAAATTTTAAATTTTAAATTTTAAATTTTAAATTTTAAATTTTAAATTTTAAATTTTAAATTTTAAATTTTAAATTTTAAATTTTAAATTTTAAATTTTAAATTTTAAATTCATTTTCTACCGCTTTTCTTCACGAGGGTCGCGGGGGGTTCTGGAGCCTATCCCAGCTGTCTTCGGGCGAGAGGCAGGGTACACCCTGGACTGGTCGCCAGCCAATCACAGGGCACATATAGACAAACAACCATTCACACTCACATTCATACCTATGGACAATTTGGAGTCGCCAATTAACCTAGCATGTTTTTGGAATGTAGGAGGAAACCGGAGTACCCGGAGAAAACCCAAGCATGCACGGGGAGAACATGCAAACTCCACACAGAGATGCCCGAGGGTGGGATTGAACCCTGGTCTCCTAGCTGTGAGGTCTGCGCGCTAACCCCTAGACCACCGTGCCACCCTTTATTTTAAATTTTAAATTTTAAATTTTAAATTTTAAATTTTAAATTTTAAATTTTAAATTTTAAATTTTAAATTTTAAATTTTAAATTTTAAATTTTGGCCTCTCGCCCGAAGACGACTGACATAGGCTCAGCACCCTTGCGGCCCTTGTGAGGAAAAAGCGGTAGAAAATGAATGAATTAATTAATTAATTATATTATATAATATTAAATTATATTTAAAATAAAATTTTAAATCACACCATAAATTCAACTAAGCTGGATAATTTTGCCAGCATCACTATATTACCCCATACATGCGCTGGTTTTCTTCGTCACAAGCAGGAAGAGAGTTCACTCTGTTAACACCTTGGCACGTTTATTCCATAGAACAGCAGCATGAACGGAGTGAGCCCTTTTGTCAGACATGTAGTCCCGTTGTATTGGTGGGTGGAGGCGGGGCTGCGAGTATACACACAGAGTGCAGAACAGTGTAACGTAGTACAACTTATACTAGAAGATCGCAATGTATTTTTTTTTCTCATTTTAATTTCCATAGGGCCCTGTGATTGACTGGCGACCAGTCCAGGGTGTACCCTGCCTCTCGCCCAAAGACAGCTGGGATAGGCTCCAGCACCCCCGCGACCCTTGTGAGGAAAAGCGGTGACTCCAAATTGTCCATAGGTATGAATGTGAGTGTGAATGGTTGTTTGTCTATATGTGTCCTGTGATTGGCTGGCCACCAGTCCAGGGTGTACCCCGCCTCTCGATCGCAGTCAGGGACCCGAATGAGGATAAGTGGCATGGAATATAAATGGATGGAAAAAAATTAGAATTAAAAAACTGTAAAAATATATATGATAAAGCTTTCTTGAACTATGTATAACTTGTTAGCTTACATCAGCTTACATAACATTACACCAGCCTTGTTTCTTGTTCATTTTAATGCCTGACACAAGTAACGATACCTTTTATTGGACAAATATAATAATGAAAAAAGAATAGCTCAAATCGGGGTTTTTTTTTGGCAGTACAATGCCATATTTATTGATGTAAGATCTTGGTTAATGATTCCCTAACTAACTGATTGTTAGTTATTGATTTTGGTTATCATCAAGAAAACCATGGAAACGTTGTGATGAACAAATAAACTCAAGAAACAAGGCTGGTCTAATCATTTTCTTTGCTTTACAAAATATCAACATGTTGCATCCTTTCATTTTTCCCTATCTGGCCCTCACTGGAAAAAGTGCGGACACCCCCACCCCTGCTCCCAGCCGTTATTGTATGTGCGGTTCAAGCCCACCTTTGGATAGATCTGCTCCTGAATTCCTTGACTGCTACAAAGAGCTAATAGCAGTAACGTGAAATGGATTAAGACAGATGACTCCTGAAAACTGTGTGTGAAAAATGTGTTGTGCTGGTTAAATGGATTATACTTGCATAAGGTATGGAATGTGCAGAACCACGTTCTCCTTTTGCTCGTAGTATTAGGAGTGCACACAACTCATAAAAGCATGCACTTTTCTTTCGCCAATAAATGTGATTGTGTCCATGTGTTCAACACTTTATCCCAATTCTGACAAGAATAATTTAGTTTTGGGGGTTTTGATTTGGAAGGTTCCCCTTCCTACCATCCACTTCATTCCCTTGATTGCATCTGTTAAAATACCACAGACACAGAAGGAACAAAGTGTTTTAAATTAAAAGTTCTGTTAGTCATGACTTCCAGGAAGCAATTGATCCATTATGCTGTCGTGTTGCTGACCTCTATCATCACACAACTTCCATATTGTAGTTTTGTCTTGTGAGTCAAACAGGCTCTGGTGCTCTTTTGAGGTTTCGTTGCCAACCTTAATGCCGACAATAGTGCTCAGTTCCAACACACTAAGCTGCTCAGCTTGCACACGTCACTTCCTAAAGCCACTTTGACACTAATTGCACCAATCTGGCCAGCTCCATTCATCATGGAGGCCAACTGGGGATGAAGTGCAGTCGTCCATCGCAATATCGTGCTTATCATTCCCTCACTATATTGCGTTTTTTTCAGAAATTAATTAATAATTGATGTCTGTTTGGTGGTAGGCCACAGCCAACTATTAATCAAAACATATTGCAATATAATATATACGTAGTATTCTGATCACAAGGTGGCAGTAAAGACACAAAAAATTAAGACATTAGCTTACGTGGCATTACCTTAACACTGCATGAAGTCAGCCGAAGTCACATTAAGCAAAATCGAAAAAGTTTTCTCTGCGGGCTATTGTGTGTAGCTGCTCTATAGGAGTCCATAATTCAATACAAAAGGTGGAAAAAGTAGCATAATCGGTTCTCTTTAAGACAAAATTGTTGGATTCAATGAGAAACATTTTACAAAAAATATTTTTCAAAAAAAGTTGAAAAAAAGTTGGACTTTGAAAAAAAGTTGAAAATTATTATCGAAATTTAACTATATTTCAGAAGACATTTGACACGTGTAAAAATAAACAACAGCAAGAATGGCGGGGCAAATAGTGAAGTTGATGTATTATAATAATATAATGTGCTTTTTTCCCAAAGTATATACATACACAATGGTGTGTAAAAGTGTTGCACACTTCCTTCCTGATTTCTTATTGTTTGGCATGTTTGTCACAGTTAAATGTTTCAGATCATCAAACAAATATAAATGTTAGTAAATGACAACACAATTGAACACAAAGTCCCCCCAGAAAGAAAATAATTAGGATCTATTGGTCTGAAAAAGGTTATAAAAGCTTTCTTTCTAAAGCGTTGGGACCCCAGCTAACCAGAGTGAGAGCCATTAGCCACAAATGGTGAAAACAGAAGTGGCCGGCCAACCAAAATGACCCCAAGAGCACATCAACGACTCATCCAAGAGGTCACAAAAGACCCCACAACAACATTTAAAGAACTGCAGGCCTCATTTGCCTCAGTTAAGGTCAGTGTTCATTACATGTCCAAAGTGCATTTTAAAGGAATTTATTAAGGCATTTTGTAAAAAAAAGAAAAGAATATACCCGCATGCATACAAATCATGCATAAATCATGCACAAATCAAGCACAAATCATGCATAAATTATAATTGAATATCAAAATTGTACTAAATAATGACTGAAAAAATATATATATTTCACTTATAACTGTACAATGAATAAATACTACACAGGATGATGACTAAAGTATTAGTTTTTTGTTGAAATTACAACATTTCTACATAACTCTCGACACTCCCTCCCTGTCCACCAATAACATTCACAATGAGGTGCATTCATGAACATCAGAACTGAGAACGCCAAGGTTACAACATCACAGGTCGTTACAATATAAATGGTGAATGTGGCCACATATGTAACACAGAGCTAACATTATGTATGTGGAGGGAGTGGAACTTTTAACAATCCTGACCGTGGACCTGATTTTCCAAAGGATGTTATCAATTAATTTGAAGCCAAAATATTTACCGATGCAGCTTCACCTGACAATAAATAAAATGGCTTACAGCATTTCACGGATCGTGAGTCGTTTGGGAAAGGAAGTTGTAGCGCTGACGTGCAAGAATCCACATAATAATGATGCAAAAGGTGATAGTCTTTTTTTTTTCTTTTCACTCACTCCTCAGGGCATTTAGTGTTGGTTTGGGCTTTTTGGGTTTTCATTTTACTCCATGTATTTTTGTTCCACAATAGCTGTGACATATCTGTTCTTTTCCAACAACTGCCTCACATTAGTCAGACTTGCCTTTCACCCTTTTTTCTCGTTTCCTGCCTTGCTGCTTGTCCAATCGTTGCATTTGAGTCAGGCATTATGTAAGGAACAGGTAGACTATCTCACAAAAAGGACTACACCACTCACATTTCAGAAACCACTTTATTGTATCTTCTCAAAAAACAATAGTAGAGAAATAAAACTTGGATATATGTACTTTAGAATAGACAGTGTACAGCTTATCACAATAGGGATTTTTTTTTACTTAACACACAGTTGTTATGAAACGGAGATCGGCATTGTGGATTGGTGCTTCGGACTCAGCATCGGTCTGTCGTGATGAAGATCAATTCACAGGTCAATCTATATTGCTACCATCATCTACTACGTATGGTTATAGTTTGGCTATTGACCGAAAGGACAAGATTGCGGGTACAAAGAGCCGTAATGAGATTTCTGGGCACTGTCATCTGGGAGAAACTTGGACTAGTTACTATTGGTCCACCACATTTGGTCAGGATTTTATTCTGGACGCCCGGAGGTGTTGAGGGTACACCTGAACAGTAGGAGGCCTGTCAGAGAGACTATGTCTCAGATGGTCTTAGCACATCCGTTAGGCGAAGCTGGGAAGAGGAAAGTCTGGGTGTCCATGCTTTGGCTGCTTCCCCAATGGCCCGGCCTCTGATAAGCGGAAGATGGATGGACATCCAAATGTCCCAGCCCCAGTTTGGGAATAATAATATTGTACAAGGTGAATCCATCAACAGGAATGAGCCATTATGCCATTATTTGAAAGTGGGAGCAGCATAATGCAAATTTCCCCACTGAGGGACGAATAAAGGCATATCTTAAAAGCAAAATAAGAAACTTGCCCACCTCAAACATATCCACCTGACCCAGCTGTCCCATCTGGGAAAAAAGTTACGCAACACTCACTGAGACGCTTGGCTAAGTAAATCCAAAGAGAACAGTGTAAAATGGTGTGAGTTCACAGAAAGTCACCACAAAAGAAATGCTGCTCATAATCCAGCAAAAAAACAGCATTTCCAGAAATGCTGCAAAGGTTTGACAGACAGTACAAATGTTTGTGAGAAAGTACATGTCACAAAAAATGGCAATTTTACAGAGTGAAAGTTGACAAAATTAAGCAAATATTGCATTATTGTAATATAATATATTGTTATTATATATCTTATATTATTGTGTACATAAAAGATGTTTACAATAGCATAATTTAGCCTTGATTTGTGGGACAATAAACAATTTAAAAGGCACCTGCATTGTTTTGTGATACGGTTACATAACATGTCTGTCAATTGTTTTCATTGTACCTTTATTATTATTAAAATATTAAAATATTGAAGTATTAAAATATTAAAATATTAAAATATTAAAATATTAAAATATTAAAATATTAAAATATTAAAATATTAAAATTATTATTATTATATTAAATATGATTATATATTATTATTATTATTATTATTATTATTATTATTATTATTATTATTATTATTATTATTATTATTATTATTATTATTGAACTCTTGACTGGTCTTGTTCTCGTGGACCCAATCTTGTGTGTCGTCTCCTGAGTTGGATGTCTCAATTCAAACCAAAGTATGAATATTTAGCGTGTTATATAGAACTTCCTACGACGCTGCACATGTTGTCACGGTAATCCTCTTCCCCTCCTCCATGATGACATCACAGGGGGAGCTGGTGGATGTTAGGCCCTGTCCACACGGAAATGTTCCCAGGATTTTTTGCCACATAGATTGATTGCCACATGTCATATTAGTTGCATCCAGATGGGAACGGATCACTGGATGAAAATGATGTAGCAAGCAGTGGCTTGCTTGTCTCCATAGCAACAACAAGCCAGTGTTTTCAGATTTTCCCACTATGGAAGCTGTTTAAAAAGATCGCCGTTTCTGTCTGCACAAATGGCTGAAACCTTCAAATACTCTATTTGTGTGTGGACAGCCTCTTAGACACCTTGCGTTCCTCCACCTTTGTACATCTTAGGGTTGCTCCACTGGTGCTCAATTTTACACAATTTGAGACATAATTGGCCACTCCTTCACCATCACCTTTGTCAAGGCACTTTGTCATGTTGGTGGTGAGTTTGGGCTCTTTATCATGTTGGAAAAATGTCATTCAGCCACATTCCCAAGGGTGGAGATCACGTTCTGCTTCACAATTTTACAGTACTGTAAATGTACTGCAAAAAAGGTCAGTAAGGATAATTCAGAGAACATACTAACTCCTTATTTCTAAAATCACAAATACTTCAACTTGCTGATATAGTTCATCTTCAAACAGCTAAACTAATGCATAAGGCTAAAAATAACCAATTCCCTAAAAATGTCATCCAATACTTCTCTACAAGAGAGGAGAAATATGATCTCAGGGAAGAAGTACATTTGAAACACTTCTATGCTAGGACTACGTTAAAAAGCCATAGCATTTCAGTATGTGGAATCAAACTATGGAATGGATTGAGTAAGGAAGTCAAACAATGCACAACGATGAGCCAATTCAAGAAACAATACAAGCAGTTGATCTTTGCTAAATACAAGGATGAAGAGTCTTGAACCAGTCATGATGTGCTATATATATCACTATATTGACACTTACTATGGTACCCATTATGGCATTGGATGCTCATATCACCTCATACATTGGTACGAGGTACATTATTTAAAAATTTTTTTAAATTAAAACAAAAAACCTTAAACTATATTAGGAAAGCAGGAAGTGAACAAATGTAACAGTTACTAATTGTAAAAGTACCAGATGGAGGGGTAGGATTTAATAAGCTTTGCTTCTTCCTACTCCTTTTGGACATGTGAACTGTGAACTGATTATGTGATGCATTCAATTGTAATCTGATGCATGTTCAAATGAAATAAAACCATTACTTTCCAGTGCAGCCCAGGACCAGGTCTATTCTAAGTATATTCAAGTCTTCATTCTATATATTCTATATATTGTCCAGTGAGAAAATATACTGTAATAAAAATGGTTGATGAAATACTCCACTTAAGTTCTTCATGTCGGTTCTCTTGGCTGCTTTGTTTTGCCGACCAGTTTTCTAAACTTTACAAGCAGGAGCTCTCGGAACTTGTCGCCCATGAAGAAGTAGAAGACAGGGTTGATGACGCTGTGCAGGAAAGCTAAAGGTCTAGTCAAGATGTAGAGCCCCTCGATGTACATCCTCGTACATAACTGCACACCCGCCCAGGCCTGCCGGGACGCTATCCTGACATTTCTCATGACATGATATGGCGTGTACAGAACCAGAAACATGGCTGCCGCTGACACCACGACCCTCAGAGGTCGCTTATACATCGCCGTCCTGCGATTTATTGCCACTTCCTGTGTCTGCAGGAGGCGTGCAATCTGGCGGGAAAAACCACACAGTCCAAGCAGAGGGAGAACATAGCCAGTTAAGGTGAGCCCCATGCTGTATTCTAAAACGCTAACGTTCCCCTGGAGGCTAGCAAAGTCATTGCAGCGGCTCCAGTTTGCATTCCGCAGATCCTGCAGCATCAGGGCTATCATGGGTGTCACTTCGATGTTGACGGCGAGCCAGCTCAGCACGGTCACAACCAGTGCCGCCTGCGGCCTCAGCAGGAAGTGATTCCGCGACGGGTGTCGGATGAGCAAAAAGCGATCCATGCTAAGCCAAACCATAAACAGTATGGATGAGTAGAGGTTGACATGCAGGACGTAGCGGTTGATGACGCATGCGTAGGCGCTGGTCTCCTTCTGGCGGTTTGCGTAGAGGTAGGAGAGGCGTGGCAACGTGCAGAGAAAGATGAGGTCAGACACTGCGAGGTTGAAGAGGTAAATATTGCAGCTCTGCCACTTGGGAAGGCAGAAGAGATAGCCGAGAACCACCACCAGATTCCCAGGGAAACCGATGCAGAACTCCAGCCCATATGACGGTGACAGGTAGTACTTCTGCAGTATGTCATCTATTTCTGTACAATTCAACACCTAGCGAGGAAAAATGACAAGAATACTTCAATTGATGAGTAATAATCGACAGTGTGTGGAGTGTTTGGAACCGACTTACCATTACGTAGTCCAGCTGTCGTTCCTGAAAGCTTGAATCAGTTGCGACTAAAAAGCGCAGGAGCTGCTTGCCCGCTGCAAAGTGGAAACAGTAAACACAAAGATCTGCAGGTGCTGCTGACTTTTGTATGACACGGCTGAAAAAACGCAGTCGCAGCAATGATCCCACAGCTGTGTCATGTTTGCAAGAACCAATCATAACCTTATGTTTAGTGTACAGTAGATAGAGAGAACAATGGCAAGGTGTTGACTTTTTCATTTTCAGTCGCCGGTGTCAAGTGGTCTTGCACAACGTGACGTTGATTTGGACATGCAGCCCACTGCATATTTTGGCAACAATGCCCACCATGTCGATCCACATTTTGAGAGCACATGATTCACTGCTGAGAGACATGTGAGACTAAGCCAGGCTAAAAACATTTTTTTTCTTTTTCTTTTTTTTTTTTTTAGAGAGTAGGTATCTGCATGTCCTTAGGAGACCCGGCATGGGAGGTTTGTTTTCTTCTTCTAGCATGAGCTCAAAAAGTCATCTTGCTGCATTCCTGCACTTCAGTAGATGAGGACGTCTTCCAGTTGGAGGCCACCGGTGGGGTCGTGGCGTAAGTCGGCTTTTATTTGCTGACATTGAATACCCCCCTCAAGATAATACAGAACAAATATTTGTTCAATGACCGAAAAGGAGGATGACGGAAATGTACAATGTTACTTTTTAGTCAGAATGGGAGTTCCCTCTGGTGGTGGGTAACAGGAAGTACCTTTTTGTAGTAAAACTGAGTTAGGGAGGGGTCTATCAATAGTTAAAGACACATGACACCAAATCAAAATTTCAAGGCCAGTTGAAGAATTACAAGAACTTTGCACGGTTGGATCTTAGAAGGTTCTAAAAAGACGTTCTTTTCTTTATGTAAAGAATGTGTTTGTACGTTGTTCCTGTGGAATAAATAATAAACAACCTTCAATTGGGCTGATAGACAGCCAATAATGGTACACATAATGTCATTGTATGGTCATATCACCTCGTACTTTGGTACAAGGTACATTATTAAAAAAAATAAAACAACAAAAAAAAACCAAAACCTTAAACTGTATTATGGAAAGCAGGAAGTGAACAAATGAAACAGTTACTCATTGTAAAAGTAAACTGTATTATGGAAAGCAGGAAGTGAACAAATGTAACAGTTACCGATTGTAAAAGTACCAGATGGAGGGGTAGGATTTAATAAGCTTTGCTTCTTCCTACTCCTTTTGGACATGTGGAACTGTCATATCACCTTGTACTTCGGTACGAGGTTAATATATTAAAAAAAAAAAAAAAAAAAAAAAACCCTTAAATTGTATTATGGAAAGCAGGAAGTGAACAAATGTAACAGTTACTGATTGTAAAAGTACCAGATGGAGGGGTAGGATTTAATAAGCTTTGCTTCTTCCTACTCCTTTTGGACATGTGGAACTGTCATATCACCTTGTACTTTGGTACGAGGTTAATATATTAAAAAAAACAACAACAACAACAACAAAAAAAAACCTTAAACTGTATTATGGAAAGCAGGAAGTGAACAAATGTAACAGTTACCGATTGTAAAAATACCAGATGGAGGGGTAGGATTTAATAAGCTTTTCTTCTTCCTACTCCTTTTGGCACGCTGCAGGAGGCCTTGCTGGATGCGATCAACAATCCCGGCGAAAGAGAGACATCGTTTTTGCCTTTGCCATCAAGAAATCATAACTAAATCGTATTCAGTTCGCATTTTTTTCCAAGATTTTACCTTTTAAAGGCTGTTCCTGTTTCAATTTTATGCTTTTTTTTTTACAATAAATTGCTTACTCAATATTTTTTGGACAGTTTACATGCACTGTGTACATGTAACTGGACTCACGGGACCAAGTGGGGGGCAAATCATAGTTGATGCACTACACTGCTGATGGGAATGGTATACAACTTCATGTAAAAAAAAAGTATCCCTTTACTATCAAATGGATATACTTTCTGTTCACCTTCCATCCAGAAGCACAATTCACTGGCCACAACATTAAGTACACCTGCAATAGCATAAAAGGCTCTTTTTCTGCAGGCACTGTCACTGCATCATACTGAGACATCTTGACAGTATGGTGCAGTGCAGCGGAGAGATACGATAACAAGAAGATCCGCCAGGGGGCAGCATTTACCTAGATACTGGATCATCATTAGCTAATGCTCCACAAGTGTGCAACCATGTGGCAATCTACTTAATCAGGGACATATTGTTTAAATAGAATGATGAAAGAATATCCAATGAATATGTATGAAGCTTTAATTTCACCAAGAAATGACAAAATGTCCTAATGTGGAAGAGTGGAACACAACAAATATAATAAAAGATAACAAACCTTGCAATGCTTTGATTTGATCAAGGCTAGCGCTGTGTAAAGTCACAATGACCTTATTACTAATGAAAAGAGGAAACAGAATACAGAAACAATACTTCCTTCCCCCCAGTAATGCACTATTTGTCCTACATTTAACCTGACACTATAACAGTTTAGATAATAAAATCAAATACAATTGTGTAGCACTATAATTTGGCTTGATGAAAATCTAGTCAGTGAAATGTGACTGACTGGGGTGAGTGTGCGTCACATGCTGGCCCATTTTAAACGAGGGCTCCCATTAGCCTTGACTGGCCCACTTCTGGAAGGTGACACAGTTAAAGCTTTTACCCCCAAAAGTCTGCACTATAATTATCAATATGGTTTACATTTGGCGCTGACTTAATTGGATCACATCTTGAGCAATGTCTATATGGGTAAGCTTAACCAGGAAGCCGGCGTGGCAAACCACTCCGCAGGAAATGTTAAAGCCTTTTTAGCCCCAAAATTGATGTATATTTTTTAATAATTATGAGAAGAAGATTTTCAAGAAGAAAGTGGATATAGTTGAAAAAAGGAAAGAAATAAAAACTGCTCTAATTTTATGATAATGGTAATGGTTTAAGTTTATTTGAATATGCATCAGGTTACAATGGAATACATCACATAATCCATTGAGAGTTCCACATGTTCAAAAGGAGTAGGAAGAAACAAAGTTTATTGAATCCTACCTCCTCCATCTTCACTTCCTGCCTTTCTGATATTTTTATTTTTATTTTTATTTTTATTTTTATTTTTATTTTTATTTTTATTTTTATTTTTATTTTTATTTTTATTTTTATTTTTATTTTTATTTTTATTTTTATTTTTATTTTTATTTTTATTTTTTATTTTTTATTTTTTATTTTTTATTTATTTTTTGACACATTATGAAAATAAAAAGTAGTAATCAACAAGAAAAAGTTTTTTTCTTTTTTCTCGAGAATTATGTCGTAATTTATGTTACAGAAAAAATAGCGTCATTTTAGTTGCATAAAGTTTAAATTGTAAAAAAAATATGTTATTACTTGAGAGTTGTAATAGGGATAAACTAAAAAAATAGTTTTGGAAAATTAGGCTGCGGAAAAAATTACAGTATTATGAGAATGAGGTCAAAATATTATGGGAATAAAGTCATAATTATGAGAAGAAAATGTAAATGAAAAAAGCAGAAATTGTTGACAGAAATGGGAAAAAGCTGTCATTTTCCGCCAATAAAATATAAAAAATAAGATGAGATGATACGTCATTATTGTAGTATAAAGTTGAAATATTAAAGACGGGCGTTGCAATTTTTGTATAATTAGGTTGTGGAAAAAGTTACGTTCTGAAAATAAATACGAGAGGAAAATAGGGTTAGAGTTAAAATGTGGAAATATTTGGCAAAAACAAAACAAAAAATGTAAGCTGAAATTTTATGGCAATTTAAGGGAAAATATTATGATTAATACTTTGTATTCTAACAAGGAAAGAAGTCACATGAGAATAAACTCTATATTGTGGCTCTATATAAGGCAGCACGGTGGACAAGTGGCGAGCATGTTCTCCCCGTGCATGCGTGGGTTTTCTCCGGGTACTCCGGTTTCCTCCCACATTCCAAAAACATGCTAGGTTAATTGGCCACTCAAATTATATATCCATCATTTTTGAGCACATCTACATGTGTTCCCTTACTAATTTTTCTACCTTGTGTTTTTTTTTTTTTTTAATAACCAGGCAATGATTCTCTTATGAGTGTTTATTTTCTCCTGAAGTTAAATAAACTTACAGACCAGGAGCGAGAGCTTTTATTCATCACATTGTTTCAAGTCAATCAAGTTCAAATCAAGCACATACAGCACTCACTTCCTGTTAAAGGGACTTCTCTTCCAAGAAGTAAGGCCTTTAATTACCATTAGCTGATTTCTCCTAAACAATATTTCAATAGCCCTTTCAATATAAACCATAACTAAATCATAATTTGCTGATTTCCTCATTTTAAATGCTTAAGCATCAAATATCCCCAACAAGCATCTGTATGATGTTACAAAACAAAACAGTAGCATCAGTGAGCCCAAATGTTCTCAATCTATGGGAGGTTTTTTTTTTTTTTTGCAGTAAAACTGGCAACTCGGTGATGCGGACAGGGATGCGCTCCAAACACAGACATCTGGCTGTGATTTGGTGTGTTCTTCTCTGCTCACCATTCATGTACGCAGGTGGCACCGGGTGCACGCCATTATCGTTTTGCTAGCACGCAAAAAGGCACACACACCGCCTTGCGGACATGACCACATGGCTTTGAAAATAACGGCCCTCTTGTTCTGTGTCTCGGCTCGATGGCGTCATCGTGTTAAGGGCAAGTTACGTTCCATAAAACTCCCATTGCCCTTCACGGCAAGGAAGAGGGAAATTTTTCAACTTCCCTCGTTGTGCTTTCACTTTTTTTTGGCAGCAGCGTGAAGTGACGGCAGAGCAACATGATGAGAGTCACTCCGACGAAACGTCTGCAGGCAGAGTTCATGCTCATTTTAATGTTTGTCAAAATATTTATAGCATCAATGCCGGGAGACAAGCATGTCTGTGTCTCTGACGCCCCACAGTCCCACAACCATTTTTACAATGAAACAAAACAAAAATAACCGGTTGACATTAGGGACGGGTAGATTTGAGTTGCTACATCTTGGAAGAGACGGAGGTGTAACGGATTGAACAATCCACACAACAACCCAACGATGTTCCTTGGTGTTCCTAACCTCACGGTCTCCATGTTATACTCGTACCGTTGTTTACACTCATCAGTGTAGGGGTGTCCAAACGTTTTCCAGAGAGGACCACATCATGAAAAATGAAAGTATGCACCTTTTCCACTCTGATATTTTATATTAAAGCAACACATGTACATATGCTAAGATATCACTGTATGTATATTTCAAGAAAAAAACTGCTTCTCAGCTTTGTCATGTACTGTAGGTGAAAGGCACACAGAATATTGTGTTCTATGGTGATAAGAACATGGAACCTACCAAAAAAAAGATTAGTCTCCTGTCTTTCATCCTTTCTTTAGTAATCAGCAGTAGAACATAGATACGATTCAGGAAAATATCAGTTCCCAACTAAAAAAATGACAGCTTTTTGTATCTGTATCTGTATCTGTATTTGTATCTGTATCTGCATCTGCATCTGCATCTGCATCTGGATCTGGATCTGGATCCGGATCTGGATCCGGATCTGTTCACTCATCTTCATGATCTGTATTCGTACACTCGGAGTGGGCAGGCATAAACTGAACGTGAATGTGGTTTATGTGGGTGGAGCTGAAAGAAGCAAAAAAACGGAAGCGAATGGGATTTGCTACCCACATTTGTACACCACTATCTGTATTTGTATCCGTATCCGTATCCGGATCTGGATCTGGATCTGGATCTGGATTTGGATTTGGATTTGGGTTGGGATCTGGATCTGGATCTGGAATGTTCACCTACCTAAATGATCTGTATTCGTAACTTGGAGTGGGCTGGTATAAACTGAAAGTGAATGTGGTTGTATGTGGGCGGAGCTGAAAGAAGCAAAAAAACGGAAGCGAATGGGATTTGTGACCCACATTTGTACATTACTATCTGTATTTGTATTTGTATTTGTATTTGTATTTGTATTTGTATCTGTATTTGTATTTGTATTTGTATTTGTATTTGTATTTGTATTTGTATTTGTATCTGGATCTGGATCTGGATTTGGGTTTGGATCTGGATATGTTCACCTACCTAAATGATCTGTATTCGTAAACTTGGAGTGGGCGGGTATAAACTGAAAGTGAATGTGGTTTATATGGGCGGAGCTGAAAGTGTGAAAATGGGAGTGAATGGGATTTGCTACCCACATTTGTACACCACTATCTGTATCTGTATCTGTATCTGTATCTGTATCTGTATCTGGATCTGGATCTGGATCTGGATCTGGATCTGGATCTATATTTGGATTTGGATTTGAATCTGGATCTGGATCTGGATCTGGATTTGGATTTGGGTTTGGGTTTGGATCTGGATCTGGATCTGGATCTGGATCTGTTCACCCATCTAAATGATCTGTATTCGTATACTCGGAGTGGGCGGGCATAAACTGAAAGTGAATGTGGTTTATGTGGCGGGGCTGAAAGAAGCAAAAAAACAGGAGTGAATGGGATTTGCTACCCACATTTGTACACCACTATCTGTATCTGTATCTATATCTATATCTATATCTGTATCTGTATCTGGATCTGGATCTGGATCTGGATCTGGATCTGGATATGTTCACCCATCTAAATGATCTGTATTCGTATACTCGGAGTGGGCGGGCATAAACCGGAGCTGAAAGAAGCGAAGAAAACCGAAGCGAATGGGATTTTCTACCTCGGGTTTCGTCCCCATGCGTCAATCAAAACTGAGCTTTTTTATCTTTGTAAAAGCAGAATTTTTGCTAACATCTCTTGGATTGAATGAGATTAAGTAGTGCAATAAGTGCAGCTTCTCATTCGAGAAGCTGTCAGCGTTTGAAGTGTAAATGGACCAATTTTACGTACTGACTTCGTGTGCGTTGGTAGCAGTGCACCATCATCTTTTTGCCAGCCATTGTTGAAGCGGCTCGCTGTTCTCCTAAATAACTCGCCTACTCGCAAGATCAAGTTTGTAGGTGCAGCATGAAAGAACCTTTAAGGTTGACACGCTGTTCTCTCAAATAGAGAGGGAGCACCCTACATGTTGTCTCACTTACTCATCCGCCGTGTCTTCTTTCACCTTGACTCCTTTTCCTGCACCTTGTTATGATACCTGGGTATTGACTTGTTTGCTCAGCTGCACTTAGACAAGAGGAAAACATGTCAACGCCTTCTATCTGCTTCCTCTTCACACAGACAGAAAAAAAAACTTCCTTGTGTCTTTTAGGGTTATGATGTCTCTACACCTTGACACTTCACTTTTATAGATTTCTGGCCCTGAAACAGGTACATACAATATACCCACCTGGGAGTTAAACGCAAATTTCCCACCATCCACAATCATGAACTAATAATTCACTTATTTTTTATTTTATTTTTATTTTATTTTTTCCTTCTTTATTTCGAACATCATCCAAAGCACAACAAACCAAACATAAATCAACACAAATAAAAATACCGGTGGTTTAGTGGTTAGCACGCAGACCTCACAGCTAAGAGACCAGGGTTCAATTCCACCCTCGGTCATCTCTGTGTGGAGTTTGTATGTTCTCCCCGTGCATGCGTGGGTTTTCTCCGGGCACATTCCAAAAACATGCTAGGTTAATTGGCGACTCCAAATTGTCCATAGGTATATGAATGTGAGTGTGAATGGTTGTTTGTCTATATGTGCCCTGTGATTGGCTGGCGGCCAGTCCAAGGTGTACCCCGCAACCCTCGTGAGAAAAAAGCAGGTAGAAAATGAATGAATGAATGTCCGAAAGGGAATGGGAAGAAGTCAAGACTTATCTAGTCCCACCCCCTTAACCACCCAGATTCCAACCTCATCCCAACAAAACATATATTATTCCTTGTCTACACAGAATAAAAACCCCACATCCAACCACCCTCACCCAGCTTGAGGCCGTACATGCCTACCTGGCCCTGGCCCCTTGGGATTTTAGGACAATTGAAATTTGTCCTTGAGAGGGGGGGTACTGTCTTTTTACTTTTATGCCTTGCTTCCGGATTTGTGTTGCTGCTTTGGTAACTCTTCCTGTTTTGGCTAATTTGTGTCTGGCTGCTTTGCTAATTTGAGTTTTCCTTCTATTAAGTTCTTGTTTGTTGAAGCTACTGTAAACTTCTGTTTGCTGAATCCGTGCTGTTATTATTCCAACATGCTTTTTACATGTAATTTGGCATTGCTGGCCGCACGGTGGACGAGTGGATAGTGGATCGCCACAGTCAGGAGATCGGGAAGACCTGGGTTCGAATATCCGCTTGGGTGGATATTCTCCCCGTGCTCGGTTTCCTCCCACATTCCAAAAACACGCTAGGTTAATTGGCGACTCCAAATTGTCCATAGGTATGAATGTGAGTGTGAATGGTTGTTTGTCTATATGTGCCCTGTGATTGGCTGGCGACCAGTCCAGGGTGGACCCCGCCTCTCGTCCAAAGACAGTTGGGATAAGCTCCAGCATACCCGCGACCCTCGTATCAAAAATGGACGGATGCATTCTGATGTCATCGCCACAACATCACAATGCCAAGAGTTGACAGTAGCAACAGGTACATTCGTGACAACATAATTCCTGGGTGCATTGATTTTACATAGCAACATAGAAAGAAACGCTACACCTAGCCTTAACTTTTCCAAATTCATAAGCAAAAACACAGAAGCAGATATGTAGTGCTACCTTTTGCTAAGGGCGTTGTGAGCACGGCGCTGTGAGCGAGTGTGTGGTGAAGCTAGTCGTGAGCCAGTGTGGTGTGGCGAGGAGTCACTACACCAGTAACGTAGTTCTTTGGTGTAACAATGTCAACAGTGTTGCTATGGTTGGTTAATATGCAAGTTACATTATATAAATGGAGCCTTGTTGGTGCTTTTTGGAAGTTTTTTCAGAAGGCTTCATAGGTGGAATGCTGCGTCCTATAAACTGCCTCTTTTCAGAGAAAGACATGGGTTCATTTCTCACATTAGGATTGTGGATAATGGGCAAAATCTTCCCCAAAATGCAGTTTTATTTTAAATAATTAGCCGTAGCAGAAATGTGAGATGGGCCAGAGGTCCCTCACTGTGACATGGCTACACTTTGCTTGTCTCACTGTGACTCCCATTTCACCTCCTTGGATTGGATTAGATGAGGCTCATATCGGCTGGCTGACTCACTGTCCTTGACTTATGTTTGGTGAATAGTGAAGGGGGGGTGGGATGCATGGCTTGGTGGTCAAGGCAGGGTGGACCTAAATTGGATTTTTGCTCAGATGGAGACACATTTAGAATGAACATGCAACAGATTATCCTCTTTTTCTCTGCCGCAGTTCCTTTTATTTGCATTTGTAACGTCGAGCGTGACCCTGTATATTGTTATATGCTATAGCTCTGTGACTCTGTGCATGGTAATCTTTATTTAACTTCACAAGACGGATTGTCATCAACGTTTGTGCAGATCGTAATGGTCTCTAGGAGAAGCATAATGGCTTCAGTGATGCTCCGAATTTGCCTCTTGTGCCATTGTGGCATTTGTATAGCCCGTGGAGTATGCCTTTTTAAACATATTGTGACTCCATGGTGTAGAAGACTGGTGGGATTCATTGCTATGATACTTATGGGTAGAATTTTATGTGCTGTTCAGGTGGGTTGCATTTGTGGCAAAAAGCAAAATTAGCTTTTTTGGGTATGTTATAGTGGTGGCATGATGAGAATTATAGTTTTATTATTAAAAATGATTAATAATTAAAATTATTAATAATTAACAATTAATAAGTTTTATTATTAAAAAATATTAATAATTTAAATTATTAATCATTTTTAATAATAAAACTAGTACCTTAATTAATTAACCTTAATTAAGGCTGTTGTTCGGTGGTTGTGACATAACTTTTTGTTGCACCCCTAAACCAGTGGTCCCCAACCCCTGGGCCTTTCAGTTTTGTAAATAATGACATCAACTTTTGTGTAAATACATAGCAATTTTAGAAATAAAAGCCATTATTTATTGGAAAAACAATATAAAATAAAATAAATAATATTATAAAAAATAATATAACTGAAGTTGTCTCCTGGGGTATATCACGTTTAATCTGAAATTCATAAATAAATGATGTTTAGTAGTAGACTACGTTCTACTATTAGTCAAATGTATGTAGTAATATGTAGTATTCTGGTCACGAGGTAGCAGCAATGATACAAAACACTGAGACATTACCTTACGTTATATTACCTTACCACTACATGAAGTCAGCCATAGCATGTCCTACATGAGAATGAAGAAAAAACTTCTCCTCCCACCCCGTGTGGAAATGGTAAGATTTTGGCTTCTTAAGTTTAGAAGCCATAAATTTGAGGCTAACTGGTTAGCTTGCTAGTTAGTCCCTGCAGCATAAGAGTTGTAATGTGGTGTAAACATTGAATAATAGGGGTGACTAAAGGTGTGTTAGTTTGCGTCTACAAGGCCCTAATGATGTTAAAAACCGTATTTAGAAAGACATAAAATAATTTTCTATGCTTTAACTGCCAATATATTCCATTTAGAAACAATGAATCCTGTATCCTGGTCGAGTCTGAAACCAGTTATCCGCTACAAACAACTTGCAGTTTTCTTTCATTATGTTTTGCAAAGCGTTTATTCCCAGCGGTCCTTGAACACACCATGAATAGACATATTTTTCGTGTTCCTCTTTCACCTCAGGTTGTTTGCCAATGCTAATTGTGTTTTTTTTTATTATGTTATTGTATGTGTGTTGAGTATTCATATTGGTATTTACTCAATGCCGAGCAATTCATGGACATTAAAAAAACAATGTGATCATCTTCTCTCTGAACGCCAAGATCGTACCAACGGTGGGTCTGTATTCATTTTGTGCTTCTGAGACTTTTGTTCAGTGCAATCAGATGAGATGTAATACACAGCAATTATACTGTGGGTAGTTGTTCTTCCTTCATGTTAAGATTTCACAGCATTAGTGGTGGAACCAAAAGTTTTTCATTACCATCTATGAAGCTGATCATTTGTTCAACATCTCAACAACTGCATAGTTTCTGATTGAGCTCTTGCAATGGATCTCATGAGATTGTCCTGGTGTACTTAATGAAGTGTCCAGTGGGTGGATTTGTGTGTGAAAGAGATGTGTGCGAAAAAGATCAATGCTGTCCTTTCTTCAGTAGAAATAAAAGTGGTAGAGCTGTTGCAGGAAGACGGCAATGACTTTGATCCAATTCTACGGGGAAGCATTCTCGCAGACTGCGTTCTCGCTCTGTGTAAAACTCTTCACCTGAGATTTCTCTCTTCTGTGGAGGCTTTTTCTTCTCGCGTCTTCTTCTCTTCTCCGTTTCATCCCATCACTGCTGGCATGGCACCAACAGCTAAGCTTTTTCAACGACCTGCTGCCTCTATAAACAGCTTTTACAGTATTCCTAAGCCGGAGTCTTGCATCTTCCTTACGTTTCTGATAGCCCTTGTGTCGCTCCATCCTTACTCTGGACTGCACAGAAGCCCTGTAGATGCAACATTATGTCTTTTATGTAAACATTGCACACAGGTTCTTGCATGTGGTGTCAGAAATCACTCCTAAATATCATACAGGGTGCAGAACAGTTAAGTGTTCTGTGCAAACATGTGGTGGGAGGGGCTAAAACATAAGAAAAAGAGCCATATTACCAAAAAAAAGAAAAAGGGCAACAGGCTTTGGCATTAGTAGTGCGGAGCAAAATCATTAAACAAAGAAGTGAAACTAGCAGAGCAAAGAATTGACTTATCTCCACGAGTCAGCTTTCATCTACAATCATTAGGCTCTGCCTGACAACTGCTTCTATGGCGTGTGTTCTTTCGTTTTCGTCTCTCGTTATTTCCGCTTCTCCCTCAGACATAAACAGCAGAAAAAAAAACAATATTGACTCTGGAAGGTGCACGTTAAAGCTGCGGTGGCCTGCAACCATTTTTCAAACCAGTGACTCACGCTGAGCATTGGGTCAGAGCTGAGAAATGGAAGCCGTCGAGTGGTTGGCAGGCCAGCTAACGGGGTCTGGAGGGAAGTCCACTGTGGGCTGGCTCAGTTTTACTTGGAAGCCTTAGACCAGGGGTGCTCACACTTTTTCAGCATGCGAGCTACTTTTAAAATGACCGAGTCAAAATGATCTACCCACTACAAAAATGCAAAACATCTATTTATTTTCAAATGTATTGAGGATTATTTGTACGTACAATGTATGTTGATGTACCTTACATAACCAAATGAGCCAATATTGCAAAACACACATAATTAACTATTAACATTTTTTGTAATTACCTGAGTTTACTTTGATGACTTGCACTGAATTGAACCAGCCAGGGATGCATAGTCCGGACAGTAGCTGCTGATAGCCAGCCTCAAGCACACTTCCAAATGTTTATCAGTCATGGAAAATATCCGTATCACAATATCCGTATAATATTCCATATCCGTATGGAAGTGATATGTTTTTTGCCTTTTTACTTGGTCCAGTTTTTGCCTTTTTACTTGGTCCAGCTCCTTCACTCATTTTAGTGACCATAAACTTTAGCGAGGGCTTTAAAATCTCGCAATTCGCCGACTAGCTTAGCACTTTGCATCGTTGTTTACGCATGAGCAGTGACCTAAAGGTCAAAATTCAGTTGTCATCTGACTGGTTGTCCTGTATGTCAATCAAGTAACGGGGATGGATGATAGGCTGACATCGTAAGTTCTGCTGACGTTGTTTGATTTGATTGGTCGCCCGAAGGGCAACATTCAGTTGTCATCTGAATGGCTGCCCTGTATATCAATCAAGTGACGGCATTGATGCTAGGATGATATTTTTTTAATGTCACGCCGCGATCGACCAGTGATCGACCAGTACCACCTCCGCGATCGACCGGTAGCTCGCGATCGACTTAATGAGCACCCCTTCCTTAGAGGGTAACATGGTTTTGAGACTCCTATAAGCACTAAACCCTTCATTTCTTTCTTAGACTAATCCAGTGGAATCTGATATACAGGGCGTCCCAAAACATTTGACATCATTTTAAACTACTACATCTAGCTTCATGAAAGTGGATAGTTGATTGAACATCATGAGTTTATTATGGAACCCATTTCATCAAGTGTTTTGGGTGACTCTGTTGAGTGGGAACAGCATGAATGGGGGCTGTGTCGGGTCTGCTGATGGGGGTGCTGTCCTTTGGTCCCTTCGACCCAGCTGGCTGGGGGTTCCTACCTTTGATGTGGGGGTCCGCCCGTCTGTCGGAGTTGGGGGTCCCGGGTGCTGGTCCCCCGATGACACGGCCTGCGGCTCCTCCCAGTGTGGACGGCCCCAAAGGTGGCGTTTCCTTGATCCATGTCTCCCTATTGTGTGTGATTGTGTGTGGGTGGGTGTGTGTAGTATAGATGGTGGGAAGGAGGGGCTTTTTTGTAATTGTTTTTAATTGTGGTAATTGTTTTTAATTCTGTAAAGCACTTTGTGTCGCATGTCCTTGCAGGAAAAGTGCTCTACAAATAAAGTTGATTTGATTTGAACACAGATAAAAAAAAAAATGTATATAAAATATTGATTTGTTTTCATTCTGTGAACATTTGAGATTATTTCAACAAGAATGGCCGAAAAGTCTATATAGGGAAAGCATATAGGGAAAACTATATTAGGAAAGCAGGAAGTGAACAAATGTAACAGTTACTGATTGTAAAAGTACCAGATGGAGGGGTAGGGTATGTACATTCTTGCCATTTTTAACCGGTCTTAAACTTTTGATCAGGATTGCATATTGCATATGCATTTCTCAATATTGAGTCCATTGAATATTTTGTGGTTAGCGCGCAGACCTCACAGCTAAGAGACCTGAGTTCAATTCCACCCTCGGCCATCTCTGTGTGGAGTTTGCATGTTCTCCCCGTGCATGCGTGGGTTTTCTCCGGGTACTCCGGTTTCCTCCCACATTCCAAAAACATGCTAGGTTAATTGGCGACTCCAAATTGTCCATAGGTATGAATGTGAGTGTGAATGGTTGTTTGTCTATATGTGCCTTGTGATTGGCTGGCGACCAGTCCAGGGTGTACCTCACCTCTCGCCCGAAGACAGCTGGGATAGGCTCCAGCACCAATGCGACCCTCGTGAGGACAAGCAGTAGAAAATGAATGAATGAATATTTTGCAGTCCGATCACCAGCGTAAATATGGGCATGTTGCATCATGGGAAGAGTAGTTCTCTGTGCAGGAGCTTCTTCATGTGCTCCCCGTGAGAATCCTATAAAGGGATCGGATATGCTTTGCAAATGCTATTAGTATTGCAGCTTTGGATTACCGTTGCCAACCAAAAAGGGGGAAAATCAGACAGATTTGCATGCTTCCAGTGTTTGTGAGAGAGAAAAGAGGGATTAAAAGGGGATATTCATGTCAACTAGTGTACCAGTCAATGGCTCTTACACAAAGTGTTGTGTGAGCTGTTTTTTTTTTTTCTTTTAAATTTCATTTAGCTGTTACGGTACACCTGGGATCACAGTTAATTAAGACAGCCAGCTCCTCCTGGAAGGAGACTTATTTTTAGCTAAAGGAGGAAAATGTCATGATTGCTCTTTTTATTTTTTGCAAAAGCTAATATGTGAGACACAAGATGATATCAAAACTGAGATTTAAAAAGAAACAAAAAATAAAACACATTCTGACAAATAAATAGTTCAATGTTCAGTGAAATTGATTAGCTGTTGATGTTGCTTGAGCGATAAAATGAGAATCATCCCCAAAATGAGATTAGACGGTAAAATATCTAAGCTTAGGGGAGCTGAGAATTTCAAGATTGCAGCTTTTTCTCTCGTCCCGTGTCAGGCTGCAAGGAAGAGTTGCTGTTGATTTATTGTGCAGTAACAACCACAAAGATTGAGAATGTTCCATACGCCAAAGGGATCACATGTCTGCGAGGAACAGAAGAGAGTGGAGAGAGTATGGATCCAGGACAGTACGAGCTGGCTGGAGATGATCCTGCCGGTCCCAAAGGCACCATGAGTCAGCACATTTGAGGTATAAATCTTGTATCCTGCAAAAACACCAAAGTAAATACAGTCGTCCCACGCCACTTCAATGTTTGAATTTTGTGGTTTCACTCAGTCATGCTTTCTCCATAATATATTATTATATATTATAGCCTATTATCAGTCAAGAAATATGCATATTGAGTTCTACTTTAGTATTTTTGTTGCTTAAATTAATTATTTTTAAGCACAACATTTGCTAAATGAAGTCAAATACAAAATAAGACGTTTAGAAGATGCATTCAAAGACGTTGAATGCATTGGTCACTAGATGTCAATAATGTTACTGTACTGTTGGGTGAGACACACAAGCACCAGACTTGTTTCATTTCAGGTTTGAGTGATTGAACAATACAGGCACACACAGTGGCATTTCCCCGTGCGTGTGTAGGTTTTCTAACGATATTCCAGCTTCCTCACATAAGTCAAAAACAAGCATGTTCGGTTAACTGGCGAGTCTAAAATGTCCATATTGTCTCTGTAAATGTGAGCGTGAATGGTTGTTTTGCCCTGCCATTGTCTGGCAACCAGACCAAAGTCAGCTGGGATAGGCTCCAGCATACCCCAGTGTCAAGCGGCATAGAACATGAATGAACAAATTGACAACAGGCATCCCTAATAAAAAATCTCCACCAAGCTGAAACGCATCTCTGAACCCACAGCTTCACTTCCTGTCTGCCCACCATCCCACTCGCGTAGAGAACACATTTATAGCAACATACACAAGCATGAATTTTTTGTCTTATTTTATTCTTAGGTCTACTATATTGGGTGTAGGGGTGTTATTTCACATATCGAGGGCTCTAATAATGTTAAATTGTGTATTCAGAAGGTTGTAAACAGGTTTTTATGCTTTTTATGCTAATTTCTTATGAATGGTAATAACAAAAAATGTCCCCTGCCACTTCAACTTTTGCAGCTTCACTCTATCACCTGTTTTTGAAATATATTATTTAATAAATCAACTGTTTCCTAGTTGACATTTTATATATTCTCGGCCTAAAATGTGCATTTTCAAAGATAAAAATGGCTAAATTAAGTAAAATTGAAATAAAAGGCATTCAGAAGACGCATTCAAATACGCATTGTTGATATGTCGTATTATACACTGTCGTATTATACACTTTTTATTATGTCTTATTATGTTTTTCTCTCCATTATATATGTGTTTTTATGCTCTAAAAAATATTAATTAATATAAAATTCACTTATCATGATAGGTTCTGGAAGCTATTGTACTATTGGCTAAGTATGTCCTATGTACATTGTAGACAATGCATGGAGGAGGAATGTATTATTCAGGTAGATCTAAAAGAAAAAAAAAACTCATTAAAAAGTTCAGTATTTTTTGTCACTCCTTTGAGGAAGTGAAAGCCATATGTTATATTATTTCATCACAGAGAGTGAAATATTTCAACCCTTTATTTATGGCCATTTTAATGGTTATGGCTTACAGATAATGGAAATTCAGTGTCTTTGAAAATTACAATATTGCATAAGCGCAATAAAAATGAGATTTTAAAGAGAAATGTCAGCTGTCATGAATTACTGCTTCAATGCGGCGTGAATGAATGAACACTTGCCAAAGAATGTTAATAGCAATAATAATAAAAGCTTGGTTAATATGCTTGTCACATTATATGTAAATTGGAGCGTTGTTGGCGCATTGGAGTTTTTATCAGAAGGCTTTACAGGTGGAATATGTGTCCCATTACGTGAATTCTTAGATGCATCTTTTTAGCTGTTTTTATACCTTTAGAAGGCACAGAAATGAAAAAGACAGACTGTAAGGGTTCCTGTCTCACCTGTCTCCAAAAAAGTGAAGTTTTCCTTTAACTTTATCATGATGTGAATACCATCAGAATATTAGATATGGAACAAAGAACTGTCTTATTCTTTGATAAATTGGCTCACAAAACGGAGCGAAAGAGCGCTGAGGACATATTAGCTCTGTGTCTTGTAAACTTAAACCCTGTCGGATTATTCCATATACAACTCGATGTTTGTTGTAGTTAATATTCATGGGATACATAATGATAAAATCAAATACTCAAGTGTCACGTTAGTTTTGTCATGTATTTTAAGTGCTGCCACTACACTGGTGTTTAATGGTGTTTATGATACTGGGACTGATACCACGGCAACCAACTGATGTATTTGCAGTGGCCAGCTTTCATGATCGGGAAAAGAATCAGATACTGATATCAACCGATATCACATTTTTTATGCTGATATCGGGCTGATAATTAACAGACATCCCTACTAATAACCCCAAAAATAATTAGGATTTTCATGATCTGTGAGCCAATCTATATGATATTATAGCTATTACAGATTGGACCCCACGTTGGTAGGATACATACCAGGAAAAGCATACTTTTGATATGATCAGTCATGAGGTCATTTATTCAAATTCACAATGTTAACTGTTAACAATGTTAACAACCACAATGTTAACTGACAAAATTGACAGAGTCAAATGATTCATTTTCCTGGCCACTCATTTCGAGGCCGAGTTCATGGGGCTCCATCGTAAGTGCCCCATCGGCCAATAAAAAAAAACAATCACCATGACATAATTCATTCATTCATTTTCTACCGCTTATCCTCACGAGGGTCGCAGGGGGTGCTGGAGCCTATCCCAACTGTCGTTGGGCGAGAGGCGGGGTACACCCTGGACTGGTCGCCAGCCAATCACAGAGCACATATAGACAAACAACCATTCATACTCACATTCATACCTATGGACAATTTGGAGTTGCCTAGCATGTTTTTGGAATGCGGGAGGAAACCGGAGTACCCGGAGAAAACCCACGCATGCACGGGGAGAACATGCAAACTCCACACAGAGATGACTGAAAGTGGAATTGAACCCTGCTCTCCTAGCTGTGAGGTCTGCGCGCTAACCACTCGACCGCCGTGCAGCCCCATGACATAATCATTATTGAATTTTTCTTGGGTCATTTTTTTCTACAATTTATCTTCCAAACAATATAGTAATACATACAATCCAAAATGATGCAAGACCATAATTGTTATGTACTTTCTTGATTGCCCTTCTAACAAGTAAACCTGGCCTACTTCCTTAGTGACGGTAGCATAATTTCCCGTGCTACTACTTTCTTACACTTTGAACTCTGTGGCTTTTATTCTAATATTCTAATGTTCTATGTTCTAATCTTGTGACATCTCCAATACTTAAAACTACTAGTATTCCTTTAAATACTTTGCTGCAGTAACTTTCTTTGGCAGAAGTCAATCACAAGCTACAATGGAACTCAATGGAACTAGCTTGTCAATCCATTGGAAATCGTAGGAGGTCATTACTCAATATCTCAATATTATAGTCCGATTCACGGTGTCATCTTAAAGGGTAGGTAAGAAATACACAAGTTAAGTACCAATACAAGTTGAGAATAAAAAACAACAATTTTACCGTCTTTCCTTCATGCATTGCTTTCCAACAAATAGACAGTGCCTATGTCCGCCACGGCTATACAGTATGTACAAATCTGCCTTTCCCTCTAAATTTAGTGGGTGCAGCTTAAATACCGGTCTGTCTGATACACCGGAAATAATGGTAATAACAAAAAATGTTCCCTGCCACTTCGACTTTTGCAGCTTCACTCTATCACCCGTTTTTAAAATATATTATTTAATAAATCAACTGTTTCCTGGTTGACTATTACCTATTTTTAGTTTAAAAATTCATATTTCTGTACATTTTATATATTCTCGGCCGAAGATGTGCATTTTTAAAGATAAAAATGGTTAAATTAAGTAAAATTTAAATAAAAGGCATTCAGAAGACGCATTCAAATACTAATTGTTGATATGTTGTAACCATTGACCATTGATGACCGGTGATAATGTTAGTCAATTCATGGCAGCATGTGTGAGTCTTTATTATGTCATATGTTTTCTCTCCATTATATCGGGTCACAGGAATGTAAAGGTGACTATAGGGGTGTTATTTCATCTCTTGAAGGCTCTAGCAATGGTAACAAAACATATTTAGAAGTTTTTTTTATCCTATGACTATGGAAATATTTGATTTATAAATAAGGTTTGCAGAAAGTCACAAATCAGGGACGGGTCTGGAACCAATTAACCACCATAAACAAAAGATCACAAACATTTTTGCCTTCTTTCTGTCTTAAACTTAACTTGTTTGGCTTCTAACCACCTTCATGCGTTCAAAGATTGTTTGTATATGACGTTCAAAAGATACATTTTTAAGCCTTTGACACTGTCTTTGCCTCAGATGTGCTATTTATTTTACCCGAGCCCCTACCGCTCACATCAGCAACTACCACAATTTGTATTTGCTCAGTGTTATGTGATATACTATGGCTCCCTCTGACATTTCTTCAACAATTAGGCCAAAGTATGCAATTTGTCAAAGAAAACACAGTTTGAACGTGATCACAGAGATCAGCTCAAGAAAGCCCTTATTGTAATATTCATGTACTGTAGCTGTGTACTGTATAGTATATACAGTATAACATAATGCATGCACCCCATACACACATACACAGACAGAAAATGGGATTAAAGAACGAGACGCTGATATATAAATGTGTAATTCTAGCAGTTTCTCCTTCATTAATATTATTATGCATGAGCTTAATGAATGATCCATGTACGTAAGAGGAATGAATCATCCCAATGAGCAATGCATGTGTGTGTGTGTGTGTGTAAGTTAGTGTCTTAAATGATGTCTTAAATGAATAGATGCAGAACATCGGGCCGTGGACACCTGCCGCTATCATTAGTCAGAGAGGGCCGACTAATCATCCCGGTCTTCAAATGTGTTCGTCATTACTGAAATGAAATTCATGGAGCCTTCATTACCTGGAGCACAAAGATGCCAGCTGTTAAACGTACATGAAAATGCATGTTCATTGTTTTGATGTGGTTGCAATTCCATGACAAATATCCCATTCATAATTTACATGGAGAAAAATATTCTCAGCTTGGTGGCTGTGGAGGGTCTGGGTTCTATCTAGCTATCCACGGAGTCGGAACACTGCCATTAAAAGAAGGGGGCGCTTTATATGGAATTTTGCATTAATGCATGTATTGCGAAACACCTATTCCACCAAGAAAGCATCCAACAAGGTTCATGGGAACAGGTTGTTGGAGAAATTCTGGTGACCTTGAGCAACGTGTACCATCAAGCAGAACCCTTTCAGATTTCCTCCATTACTTAAGCATGGTGGCACTGCCCACGTGAGATCACACATGCGCTGAGTCCGGAGGCTGGAAGGTCACAGTGGGTCTGCAGCCCACTAAGTCCGTTCACGGGGGACGTGACAGTTACAGGCGTAGAACAAGAAGTCTCCATGTTGAGCGGCTAAGCAGTCGAGGTTGAGAGTGCAATGATTGCACTGTAGGATTTAAAGGGCCTGAAGGACGATGACGGCCTTCCGCCCACTCAGACGCCACAGGAGATGGCGAAAGGAAAGGTGGTCTGTTTTCGTCCTCCATTGCATTGTTTCTTTTTTGTATTGTACAGTATGTAAAAAAAATGACCAATAAAAGCCATGTGAGTCAGTAGTAATACAAGGTCTTAGGTATGAATAGGGAGCAGGGGTATTATCATTATTATTATTATTATTATTATTGTGTATGAGTTGCATTTTTTTCTTTTTTTTTTGCATTGGGCCACGTGAGTCACACCTCTGAAATACGACGGTCGTCTCTTTAAGCCGTAAAACTCGACAAATATATCAAATATAACTAAATTAAAAATGAATAAAAATAACTATATTAAAAAAGTAACTATATATACTGTATATAACAATTTTATATGTCTAAATAATCAAAATATATATTTTTGAAGTAAATAAATATAAATTATGCACAAAACTATTTTTTCAGTAATAAATAAAATAAAATACTATAACTATATTAAAAGTAAACAAATACAGAATTAATACATAATTATAACATTAAAAAATATATAAAACAATACATATTTTTTATTTTAAAAATAAGTGTCATTTTTATGTGTCTTTTTTCATTTTTTTTGCATTGGGCCACCTCTGAGTCACACCTCTGAAATACGACGGTCGTCTCTTTAAGCCGTAAAACTATACAAATATATCATATATAAATAAATGAAAAATAAATAAAAATAACTATATTAAAAAAGTAACTATATATACTGTATATAAAAATTTTATATGTCTAAATAATCGAAATATATATTTTTGAAGTAAATAAATATAAAATAAAATTTAAAAAAATCATTAATAAATAAAATAAAATACTATAACTATATTAAAAAGTAAACAAATACAGAATTAATACGTAATTATTACATTAAAATATATATAAAACAATACACAGTTTTTTATTTGAAAAATAAGTGTCTTTTTGATGTGTCTTTTTTCATTTTTTTTGCATTGGGCCACCTCTGAGTCACACCTCTGAAATACGACGGTCGTCTCTTTAAGCCGTAAAACTCTTATTCTTATTCCTCCTTATTCTTTTGTGCAGTGCATGTATTTTTTGACTTAATCTATATCTTTCTAGCATAACTCTGATGTAAACAAATGCTGTTACTTAGGTGAGATTAAAAAAAGATGAATTAATTACAGCTCATAATTAATTAATCTCTCCTGTTTTTAATCTCTTGACAGCATTTCTATATGTTTATACGTGTGTGTGTGTGTGTGTGTGCACAATGTGTGTGCAAGAGGCATTCATCTGATCAGTGCTGATGTGAAGAAGCTGCAGTGTGTTATCGAAGTGCGGCAGGCCTCAGTGGACTAGCAAAGGGGGAGGAAGAGTATAAACAGGAACTATAGCCTGCTTCCAGGAACCCAGCAACATCAACACACACACACACACACACACACACACACACACACACACTGTATCCTCTCACAACACACCACCCTCTCTTTATCTCACAAGACAGAAGCAACAGTTAGTGATCACGTGACCACGAGGAGCCCACTGTTTGAGTTCGCTGCAAAATAGTGCCTTGCTTTGTGAGACATTTTAATACGTCCTTTCCCCCGGTTCCCACTATTTCAACATAAAGCTGAAGTGGAGAGCGTAGGAAGAGATGGAGGTAGAGGGTGGCATAGGAGGCTGTTGCCACAGCAACTGTAGCTACGCTGGTCGTCACCATGAGGCTTCTTCTCCCTCTTCTTCTTCTTCTTCTTCTTCTGCATCGTGTTCTTGTCAGTGGACGCAGAGTGTGTGAGTTCACCCTCCTCTCTCCAGACAGGAGGTGAGGACATCCCCCCTTTAGCTGCCAGAACAAGAGAGGAGGAGAGAGCGAGAGAGAGAGCGAGAGAGAGAGAGAGAGAGAGACGCCATCACACACATCGTGCACATTCATCAGTTGCCCTCACGGCAGGATTGTGTGCTCACACTCACAAAGCCTGAGCGAGTGCAGGAGAGCGACAAGCCGGCAGGTAAGCCAGCTCTCTTTCCCTCAAAAATGATCTGCTCCGTTGACAGGAGGAGAGAGGATAGTTGCTGTATCGGCAGCGTAGTCTGTCATTCATCATTAACATGATGGGATTCCTGCAATTTACGTCTCTCACACTGCTGCTGTATTTTCATGAACTTGTGTGGACTTTCTACATGTGGGATAACCAGGTTTTTTTTTTTTTTTGGTCCTTATCTAGTTTGCTACTTTGTTTAATTACGGCTGTTTTGAATGTGCTGCATGGGACTGGTTTGCATGTACAGCAGGCTACGGAATGGGAGAATGATGGGTAAAAAAAAAAATGCTAATGATACCGGTGTGGTGCACATTGCATTCAATAGATTTAGTGTTCTGTACGTGTTTGTATTAAAAGTCATGGAATTCACACCCCAAGTATCATTTACTTAAACCCGGAGTGTACAACTCGTTTTCACACATCGCAGTCATGGTTGCCCTCAGAGGGCCACCTCCAATTACAGTATATTATGTCAAACCATACCAATGTCTATAGTCAATGCCAATGATATCATAGCACATTTATTTATTAGCATTTTCACACCAACTTACAATTAAACATGAATTTGAGTATACAATTATTATATCATTCATTTTTAATTGTCTTTGACAAAAAAAAACAACACATTTTCTGTCAAAGTTGATAGAACATATACATTTAGCATGAATAATTGTCTTTTTGATTAAATATATATTTTTAATTATTTGACTTAGTGTACTATAAATATTTGTAAAATATTACATAAAAGTTAAAATATACATGAAAATATACTATAAACAAATTACAAATATATCAAATATAAATAAATAAAAAAAATTAAAAAATAAATACAAATAAATAAATTAAAAATAAAAATAACTATATTAAAAAAGTAACTATATATACTGTATATAAAAACTGCATGTATCTAAATAATCTAAATATATATTTTTGAAGTAAATAAATATAAAATATGCACAAAACAATTTTTTCAGTAATAAAATAAAATAAAATAACTATATTAAAAAGTAAACAAATACAGAATTAATATGTAATTATAACTTTAAAATATATATAAAACAATACATATTTTTTTATTTGAAAAATAAGTGTCTTTCTGATGTGCATTATTGACTTCCAGGATTTTGCAGGTCACACATAATGATATTGCGGGCCATATCCGGCCCCTGTGTCTTGAGTTTCACACCTGTGGTTTAGGATCTCAATTGCCGAAAGTTTTATTCTTAAAGAAAAACAATATCTGAAAACAAATGTAAACATCATACATAAAACCAACTATTTACTGTCAAATCTGATGAAACGTCATATGTAAAGAAAATGGGTGAGTTATTTTGCAGCCGTGGTCAATAAAAACCTGTGGGGTAACTCTGTGTGTTCGCAAAGAACTACAGAGTCGACTGTTGATGATGTCATAGAGGGGTGACGGTGCTCGAGAACAATGGCTGGTGTAAAATGTCTGAATCATGCAAAAACTGGGGTTCCACAGTATCATGGACTTTTATGGTCTGCATGGTCTTGAAAGCTCAGGTGTTCTTCAACTTGCAGTGTTGCAGTGGAGACAGACGGGGGCTGAGGGGGGGGGTGCAGTAGCTTTGAGCAGGAGCTCTTGAAATGTAATTACTTTATTAAGAGACTCAAATGGGAGATTTTGTTTGTGGATCATGTGATGCCGCAATGAAATCATGTTCCTGCCTCGTGTAGACTCAAAATACAGACTGAGTGGAAAAGTAGGGTTGAAATTCACAAAATAAAGCCCTCCCCTCCAAATTTGATATCCTTTAAAGGGCTTTTGCGCTGCGATCCCTGAAGACCACAAGCTACATCACAAGCAATTTTCCTTATATTGGCCTTTATCACACTCTAGTCTCAGTGCAGTTGTTCCCTTTTATTGGGCTTGGTGTTCACAGTGTGAGGCCGGCATTATGTGGCTATGTGTAGCGCTGCAATAAAATATGAAAATAACATGCACTTCAGGTGGAAAGTCTTTTACATTTTCAGTTTGCACTGCTTCTCTCCTCCTATCGGAACTCCAAAGGGAGGCGACACCCACCCCGCGTTTCTTTCCTCATGCAGGTTCATTTCATTAGGACCTTGCAGCCGACACACACATCTCCACACCTCCACTCTCAAAGCATTTACCGCTCTCGCTCTAGTGATGGAAAGCAGCTTATTGAATACGTGGATATGAGCGTGTAAACATCTTATGTTCAGTGTAAGAGTAATACGGAGTAAGTCACATCGGTACAACCAGGAGATTTAACAAAGGAAATAAAGCTAAAAACTCACACTTTAGTATACTATACTGATATATAATTACCATATTTTCTGGACTATAAGTCGCTCCGGAGTATAAGTCGCACAAGGCAAAAAATGCATAATTAGGTAGCAACATAGTACATACATAAGTCGCACTGGAGTATAAGTCACATTTTATTATAAGTCGTAATTTATTTTACAAACTACTTAACCAAAACAGACATTACGTCCTCTTGGAAGGCAAATTCTAACAATAAAAGAATAGAGAACAGGCTGAATAGGTGTAAGATATGCTAACACAATGGTTATTCGGCTACACAAAAAAAAAACATAAACAGAAAAAGTGTCCAGTGTTTATGTAACATAAACAGTTTTTTCATTTATAAGTCGCTCCGGAGTATAAGTCGCAGGAACAGCCAACCTATGAAAAAAAGTGCGACTTATAGTCCGGAAAATACGGTATCATCTGTATGTGTCTTTAAAAAGTTTGAAAAACTGGCCAAACTAAAAAAAAGAAATATTTATAAATTATAGTGAATAATAAAAAGATTAATTAAAAATAATATGAAGAAGAACAAATATATGTTACTTCTGTATCATTATATTGACAATTTTTATAAAATATTTGTAATTGGAAATTAAAGAATAAAATTATGTATAATTAACTTTGTTGCAAAGTTTCATTTGTTACATCTTGTAATGTCTTGTAATCAATAAAATATGACTACAAATACATTTATAATAATACATATAATAAGAGGGAACATCTTTTATTGTGATATGTCTAAATATTTTACATTTTCACTAACATTTTTGCAAAGTATTATAATAAATTGTAATAAAAGCTGAATTATTTATAACAATTTATAAATTTATGAATTTTATTTCATATAGTATGGAAAAAAACTAACAAACAATACAATTTCACTACGTTGGAAAGCGTTGCCAAGTTGACATGAAGTTGAACACACCAAAGCAAAGATCAGTTAAAAATAAAAACGTTAGCCGTCAGTAACCACGCTTAGCATCACGTATCAAACATCATCCACAAAGGTTGAATGGAGCTTGTTTGTCTTCTTCGGTTTTACAATTTTCGGTGTGGAGTTTCGCTACTTATGTCCACCTGGTAGGTGTTGTTGTTGTGGCTCAGCGTGGCTGGTGAACACCCGTCCTGCCTAACAATAACTCTTTCGCCTGGCCGGTTGCAAAACATCTTGTTCGTGGCCACTCCTTTCATGGAGACTTGTATCAGGGTTGCTTGGTCTCTCCAATGTAGAGGTCATTGTCTTCCTTCATTACACGGCGCTGCATAAACCACGTTGCTGAGTTTATTCCACTGGATTTTATCCTTTGGGTGAGCCTGCATGTCAAAACCAATGCAGTGTGATGAGGAGTTCAATGTACTCTACATTGGAGAGACCAAACAACCCTTATTCAAACGCATGGCGGAATATAAGAGAGCAGTTTCTTTAGCAGTTCATTGGATCTCAATGATAAAGGGCATTCTTTTGAAGACAATGATGACAAATTCTGGATAGATAGGACTGCTGTTTTGTGTAAGAAGCCATCTACTGTATGTCAACCAAAACAGCGATGACCTGCCGTCTGCTTACAGCAATGTCCTGACATCACCCTCCCAAAGACGAGTCGTTTTGCCACCAGGAAGCCAAATAATTTTTTTTATGTTCACCAACAGCCTTAATATGACTACTCCCCACCAGGGACATAAATATAGGGAAACTCCACACCTACAATTTTCAAACTGAAGAATCGGAATGCTAGGCATCTTCTTTTAAAGTGATCACAACGAGGCTACGTGTCACAGCTGTATTTGGATGTGCCTTTTCACCTCCTCCTCCCCCGTCACCTCCCACACACACACACACACACACACACACACATGCATACACTCACATACACCATAGACGCGTGTAAAACCCCTCGCTCACCAAATTATCTGCAATTGTAGTAATTATTGTCAAGTCCAAAACCTTTCAGCATGCCTCGTTTTCTCATCAGTGTGCCTCTTAAGCCAGAAGTACATCATCATCAGCGGGAAAGTACATTTACTTAACAGGGATTATTAAAGCGCTCATTTTATATCCCAAGTATCTTAATTTCATATTTATTTTGCTAATTCTTTTGACAGCGGCATTGGGTATTGTTAACATATTATCTGATTCCAACGCCAAAGTGGTAAAAGCTTCACATTTTGACCAAAAACAGTGAACTTTTATTTTTATGATTTTTTTTTACATGCAAGTTGAAGATAATATTCATTTAAAAACGTAATATACAGTAATACTGTCGCCCTTCGCAATATTGCGGTTCCCTCGCTTAATTAATTAAGAATATGGCCTAGCATCAGCATATTTAATAAAATTGTACTTATTCATGTTATTCGAAAAATGGTTCAATGATCAAACTAAAAGGCAGAAAAAGCATTGGAATTGTGAATCTACTCTACAGTATATTCCACCTTGGCCACTAGGGGTCAGAACTAAGGTTCCCTAGGGAACACATTTACTGTGACACTGCTCCAGCAGGAGTATTTACATCTTTAAATGCCTTATTTACAATATTGGGTAGTATGAACGTAAAGCCATTTGAAGCTGGAACCTGCAAAGTATGCCGGAAGTAGGCTGCCCAGAAAAAAAATAGGAATGATAAGGTGTTAGTCTGTTATCTTATTTATGTTTAATACGTGTTCTTTTCTCTGATTATAGCTACCACTTGGGGGTTATACAAATGTAACTGACTATAGGGGTGTTATTTCATGTCTAGAGGGCTCTAATAATGTTAAAAATCATCTTTAGAAAGTCGGGTTTTATATGCCAAAACTATAAAAATATTAAATGTATTAATATTAAATCCTACTTTGTGGACGGTCAGGTGTGGAACCAATTATCCGTGAGAGATTACTGTAATAATAATAATATTCACAGCTAAACCAACAGTGATACACAAGGAATACAATACATATGTATGCATAATGGGCAAATAATGGTAAAATTTTACAGTATTTTAATTGTATTTATTCTGCCCAATTAGAGTAGAACTGATGCACAATTCTGGCGATGTCAGAATATCATTACCTACTAGTCACCTTCATGCACTTCAAGCAGCCTGAGCATTGTAGCTACATGCCCACCATATAAACGAGGCACCGATATTGACTTGTTGTTTTTTTTTTTGTTTACGTCTGCACCGGTGCGTTTATAGTACAGTTGCATCCCTCTCCTCGGAGGAATTTAGAACACATCAAGTAGGCTTTGCTTTCCAGCCAGGTGTCTGTGTACTCAAGCATGGTTGTTCTGTCAAAGCTAGAACATTACATTATTTAGTCTAAGGTTAGCAAACCCACAATGTTTATTTCATAACAGTGAAACCTCTCCAGTCAGAGGAAAACTTCTACAATGTTTTGGGGGAAAAACTCTAAAACAGTACAATTCCATTGTCGTGCATGAAACCTCAGCTCACTAAGCATCAAAAGACCCAACTTGCACCTAATTTGCTGTTGATTTGCTGTTGAAAAATGAGAAGTATGACATCATTATTATAACACAAAGACTGTGTTGCAAACCTTTATGTCAACTGTCCTAAAAGCTAGTGCAAATCCAACATGGAGAACGTCACTGCCCTCTAGACCGGGGTGGGCAAACTACGGCCCGGGGGCCACATCCGGCCCGCCAAGTGTTTGAATACGGCCCGCCCAATCTTTCAAAAGTATTTAATTTAAACTCAACATACAACCTGGCATCATGGCCTGAGCCAACCTTTTGATGGTTGTATCAATTTCGTCGTTTGACATGGTCTGTTGTTTACAAAGTGCTCCTGAAAAAAGAGACACAAGCACATAATAATAATAAAAATTAAAATAATAATTATTATATTATTATTATAACTATTATGATTATTATATGTATTATATTAATGCAAATTATTATATTAATTATATATAATAATATTGTTATATTTGCATATTTTACATAATAACAATATAATAATTATTATTTTAATTTTATTTTAATTATTATAATATTTTATTATTTTTAAAATATTTAAATATAAAATAATAATAATAGCAGATTGCATGACAATTTTACAGATACAATAATACCAGGTGGACTGTTATGTGTAAAATATATAGTCTGCCCCCCCCCTCGGAAATTTTGTTATATCAATGCGAGTCAAAAAGTTTGCCCACCCCTGCTCTAGACCCTTTGCTAGGCGAGTAGCTCGCCACTGTGCTGTGGCGAGGAGTCACTGACCCGTGAAAGTAGTTCCTGGGCATAGCAATGTTAATAACAATAACAATGCCACTGTAGTTTTGTTTATATGCAGGTCATATTATGTAAATGGGACGTCACTTTTTGGAGTTGTTTTTTTTATTTCCAGGCAGATTTGGTTTGTCCCATTCTTGGCTGCCTCTTTCCATTCGATTTATTTCTCTAACACTAAATTGCAACAGTTATCTCATGACAGTTTACACATGAAGGTCACACTCCAACTGAAACTCCGCATGACCAAGAACTTGGCAACAGAGGCAAGGAAAAAGTCCCTCTGGGCACGTAATCCTGAACAGAAGCCAGGCTCTGGTTGGGTTGGACCGGTGAGGTTGAGACAGAAAAATAGAGTTGAGTGATAGATAGTATTTTATCTGTTTTTATATCTTTAAAATGCACAGAGAAGCGAAAGACGTGTGTTCATTTGGGATTGTACTGTACGTAGATGATGGGCAAAATACCCCAAAAGTGCACTTTTCCATTAAATGCATCTTCTGAATGCCTTTTATTTCAATTATTGCTCATTTTGAGCATCTTTAGGTTTAAAAAGGCTTAATTTAGGCCGAGAATGCATACATATTTTTTCCACCAACAATAGGTAATGAATTCTCAATGGCGTGAAGCCTCGATATTCCAACTGCAGGGGGGCGAGGTTTAGTTTTTAAAAGTTGCTACATCCACTGACATTTCTGTCATTAGGGATGAATGAGTGGAGATAGTCAGGGGACTTCTTGTCGTCTTCTTGGTAGTGTTGAAATGTCGGTCTGATGCGAGGGGAAGTAAACACAACCCTTCCCTGTACAGAGAAATGTGTTATTTCCCCTGAAAAGTGTGACATCATACTTTGTATTTTTAGAGTCCATCTGTAAACACTCATCATCTTGTGATTCTGTGGAATTCCTTGAAGACAGCAGGCGCTTTTTGAGGCACATGGGGAGGGACTTGCCGGCTTTACAATATTGTCATTTCACATTTCCTACGTCTGCGCGCTTCTGCCGGACTCTGTGGACATGTTGATAAATATTTATAGATGCAATAGCAAGGCATTAACACTCAGAGTGGAGAGGCGAGGCTGCCGCTCAACACCGTACGGGCCAATACCCTGATACATTCCTAACACATACTGTATGTTGCACTCACAGGTCGATGGGGGCGGAGGGGTGTTTGAGTCACTTGGTAACGTCCACCTGACACACGCACCTGACGTAATGTTTGGAGTTGGCCGCCATGGCAACAGTTGTGACTCTTTTGCTGTCCTGTGAGTGGATGGATGCTGTGGAGGAGAGGCTGCACCACACACGTCACCGTGTGTAAAAATATGTTTATTATTGTGCTTGCACAGTTTGCAGTGGCGTGCTACTGCACTGCATCATACTGAGAGCTGCTATTGGACATAAATATTACAAACTGATGATGATGCAGTGCGGTTGTACACCACTGCAAGCTCCAACCACAAGACTAAACATATTGTTTTTGACCGTGTCTATCAAAAGCATTCAGATATTTGATACCACTCTTGTATTTAGTGTTTTCTTTGCAGTTGAATAATATATAAAAGCACAATTTGAACACCTGAACTAAACCCAACACCTCTGTTTTTGTTGTTCCCGAGCTGTGCCAAATACCAGGTGATGACAGTCATGAAGCCAATTGGGATCCAATCCAAGAACATACTGTAGCTCATCAACACACTGTATCCTAACCCTTGCTTTTGTGCTCGCTCCCTCGCCTTGATTCTACGAAAGAAACACGGCTGAACGCTTCTAGAGTGCAAGTGCAATTTCATTTTCCTGCACTCTTTATAGCAGGGGTGTCAAACTCGTTTTCATCGAGGGCCACATGTAACTGTCGGTATATAGCACCAACATCAAAATGAATACAACCTATGAATTTGTTTTTTTTTTTACAAAAAAATGCATGTATAACTTACTTTGCAATAGGAAGTGCAGTGGAACTGTCAATGTGACCAGCAGACATTGAAGTGTTTATTGTTGATGTCTGGAATATCTTGTTGCATGATCAGATAATATTCACATATAAAAGACCTGCATGCAGTACTATTACTACAGTAGTATTATCATTATGGTTTATTGGCCTGTGGCATGTTATAAAGAATGAAATTTCCCAAGAAAATTAAAAAAACCAAAAATTGCAAAAAATATTTAATTTTATGAGAATAATGTTAATGTAAGGTCTGCACGGTAGCGAGTGGTTAGTGCGCAGGCCACACAGCTAGGAGACCCGAGTTCAATTCCCCCTTCGGCCATCTCTGTGTGGAGTTTGCATATTCTCCCCGTGCATGTGCGGGTTTTTTCCGGGTACTCCGGTTTCCTCCCACATTCCAAAAACATGCTAGGTTAATTGGCGACTCCAAATTGTCCTTAGGTATGAATGTGAGTGTGAATGGTTGTTTGTCTATATGTGCCCTGTGATTGGCTGGCCACCAGTCCAGGGTGGACCCCGCCTCTCGCCCGAAGACAGCTGGGATAGGCTCCAGCACCCACGCGACCCTCGTGAGGATAAGCGGTAGAAAATGAATGAATGAAAAAAAAACACAATCTATAGCAAAAAAAGTTGTAATTTCATGAGAATAATGTTATTGCAAGGGCTGCACGGCGGTCGAGTGGTTAGTGCGCAGGCCACACAGCTAGGAGACCCGAGTTCAATTCCACCCTCAGCCATCTCTGTGTGGAGTTTGCATGTTCTCCCCGTGCATGTGTGGGTTTTCTCCGGGTACTCCGGTTTCCTCCCACATTCCAAAAACATGCTAGGTTAATTGGCCACTCCAAATTGTCCATAGGTATGAATGTGAGTGTGAATGGTTGTTTGTCTATATGTGCCCTGTGATTGGGTAGCCACTAGCCCAGGGTGTACCCCGCCTCTTGCCCGAAGACAGCTGGGATAGGCTCCAGCAACCCTTGTGAGGATAAGCGGTAGAAAATGAATGAATGAACAAGAACGGTGGCGCTACTCATTACTGAGTCCTACTGAGACCTTTTTTGTTCTGGTTTGGAAGGTTTTTTGTAATTGTTTGAGCGATGGTCTTAAACTTTATAAACAAGCTATTTCTTTTTTAAAGTGCTTTTTGTCCCACTTCCCCTTCTTGCTTTTGCATATTGTAGCTATACTTAAAACCTCATTCAGGTCCAAATGTGCCAATTTTGGTCTTTTTAGAATCGTCAGGTTGGGGGAAAAGGTTAGAATATTACAGGAATGGAGTCAAAAGGGGATCAAGAAGATGAGAAGAACTTCTTCTACAATAGAACTTCTTAAAGTTATCGCCTTTTATTTTTCACTATGGGGCCCTCGCTGGAAAAGGTCTGGACACCCCTTTATTAGAGGTGATATGATGGAACGGATTATATGCACATGTACAAATGGCCTTCTAAAGTCAACCGATGTCGCTAACCTATTGTGTTTGACCTTGGAGGTTCCATTGTAGTTGCCATGCAGTTTTTTTTTTATCCCCCCTCCCCTCACTACAGTCTCTTGTTCATTCCCCCACGTGGATGGAGATGAAAAGAGGAGGGGGGGGGGCATGCAGGTGTCTAAAACTGACTAAACTGCATCTTGCATGAGAGTTAGTGCCTGCAGATGGTAGAGAGACAAGGGCGAGGGAGGGGCTGCAACAGCGGAGGTGACTTGAATTTTGCTCCTTGGTAGCATTTTTCACAGCATGTGAAATAGAGGGAGTGTTGACAGTAGAAGTTTCTCCCCCCCTCCCCCCTCCCCATCAACCCCCCCTCATTAAAATCCCCTACCACACCCCCAGCGTGAGCTGGGAGAGGTGAACTCGCAGATTCCCGCTGCGGATAAATTGTGTGTGACATGTTTAGCCGCGCTGCCTTAGATGGAGACGGGTGGCTGTGAATGCAGCGCGGCTCTGCCAAGAGGGAAGGCGGAAGAGAGAGTGAAGGGCAAGGGAGGGGAGGAGGAAGAGGAGGAGGAGGAGGAGGAGGGGGGAGTGACAGCGGCGAGAGGAGTGCCGTGAAGCAAGCATGAGGTTTTTACTTTCCATTCTCCTCCCAGCAGCAGTCAGATGAGAGTCCTTGCACACAGTAAGTCTGTTTACTCTGTGTGTGTTTGTTTGTGTTGGTGTGTGTGTGTGTGTGTGTGTCACTTGTACTTTTCCTTGCTCTCTTCTGCCATATTCGTTTTGGAATATTTCACCAACCATCTGGATGGTCACTGTGATATACCCGTGTTTATATATATATATATGTGTGTGTGTGTGTGTGTTTAACAAATGGGTGAGCGTGATTTCCTGCTAATGTGCAGTTGTATGAGGCGGGACAGTTTTTAATGTGGAAAAGAGCTGAGCAGACAAACAAATGGGCGAACATTAGCGTTTTAATGTTGTAGTTAATGTGCGTTTATGTTCAGGTAGCACACACACACACACACACACACATACACACACATCCTCTCTTCTGGCAGACTATTCCTCACACTTCTTCCAGTTGGACAACACTGTGGTGTGATTCCTACTGCTGCACTCATATTGGTGGATGAATGGCAGGGGGAAAACACACACACACATACACATACACACACTTTACCTAATAGCAGTGCTGCATTACACAGGTGGTGTGCAAACACACACTATAAATCATCACTGACTTGTGCTTTTGCTGGTGATGCAAATTGTGTTTAAGGTGCCAACTTTAAGGTGCTCTCCTTCTGTACCTGCATGAAGTTATGCTTGACGCAAATAAGAGAATATATCCACAACCTAAATAAAATGACATAACTAGCTGCTGAGCATTCACTAAAGAAAAAGCCTCCTATAGATTGTGGCCTTGATGCATTTGCTCCACAGTCGCTTCCTCTTCTGGTCATGTTTTTCATATCGTATTGTCTAACACCTTGCCCTGTGCCGAGCGCTAACATCTGCGATGCATCCAAATTTAGATTTTAGATATCGGATGCACACAGAATTAGGTGCATGGAATATAAAAGTGTTTTTACGACACCAAATTTCCAGTTAAGCCTTACCGATGCTTCATCGTCAGCGTGAGACTGAATGCTAACTTTTATTCTTTAGCGTTAATTTCTGTGTAAAGGAGGCCAAACTAGGCTTTGATTATGTCACCGGAAGAAGTAAATTCAGCAGCTTCACTCTATCACGGTTTTTCCAAAATACACAAATTAATAATCATGCTGTTTCATGGTGGAATACTTTCTATTATTAGTCCAAAAACATGCATATTGAAGCAATGTTTACATATTTTTGCTGCCATTTTAAAATATGATACTAGTGTCTTTTCTGCCGTGCGTTATATGCTGGGCAAGTTTGACACCCGTGCTTAGAGTAATCAGTGTGCAGCTTTTATAGCAGCATAGATTAACTATGCACTGAAAATGGATATCCTCGCCTCACCTTCTAATCCCAAACCCTCTCTACTTTCTTCTTTCTCACCCCTCTCCCTTCCTCGTCTTTTGATTCTTTTTTTCGGTGGCTTGTCTACGTTTCTCTTTTAATATCTGCTTGAAAAGGCGTTGTTGCAGATCAGAGCAGCCAGATCTACAAGGTCATCTGAGGATAGAACAGAGCATCTCATATCTGTAAAACACACACACATCTACAGTGTGAGAGAAGAAGAGCTGTCTGTCCATATGAGGAGAAAACAAGCTTTTACCTGGAGTGGAATTTGTGGAATTATATAAAAAAAGAAACAATAAATCTGTCCTCCTCCAATTTTTAAAAGTCTGTTGAATGCAGATGTGTGTGTGGGGTGGAGGGGGCGGGGGGTGGCTCACCGAGCTCCACTGTGATCAAGGTGAAAGCAGAAGAAGGTGACTTGACTTTGAACAACGTGCCACTCAACATGGAGCACGCCACAGGCATTTACACAGACGCACAAAAAATGTCTTGGGTGAGTCTTTTGAGACCATTTGGCGAGTGGCAAAATCACAGGCGACTCAGCCAATGGTGTGTGATTGCTGTTTTCCCAGCAGTGTGTAAAGCTGTCACAAGCCTAACGCACGCTAGCTGAAGATGTAATCTTTGGTAAATACAGCTGGGGGGTAGGGGGGGTGGGGGCTCGGAGTTTGCCCACTGTGATTTCCTCAGATTATGGTGTCAAAGTGAGCCATTAGTCATCGACGGGCGAAGAGGACAGATTACCTCCTGTTTGGCCTCACTCTGCGTTCATGGAGACGGTTCTTGCCAAGAGAAATGACCACAGCGCTCGTAGAAATGTTCCAAAAACAACCAAACAACCAAGTGGCAGATTTCCTACTTATGATGCAGTAAAAAAAAAAAGAAAAGAAAACAATATACTCACCACTCAGGTGTGAGCTAGAAGCTAATAAGACCCAGGACTAGAGCAGCATGGTGCACTGCAGACATTAGGTACTTGGTTTTGGGGGATGTAAATTGTTTGACTGGATCCTGACTGGGGTGTTTGTGGAGTAATTTGTCTGACTTTGGCTCTGACTGGCATATGCTATAGAACTTTTTACTGCAACTTCAGTGGAGCAAATTATGCTTTACAAAATTGGCAACAAAGAACATTTTTTTTAGCTTTTCTGGTTAAGAAAAACAGTGAATTGGTTTATAACACATGGAGATATAGTATATGGTTTGGAATATTTTGTCTTTGGCAGTAAGCAGGATCTCATAGAATCACAACATTAGGCAAAGATCTTCTACATCAGGGTCCACAACCACCAGGCAAAAACTTTCTGAAGCCCATCCATACATCTGTCCATCCGTCCATCCATCCATCCATCGGTCCATCCGTCCATCCATCCATCCATCCGTCGGTGCATCCGTCCATCTGTCCGTACATCCGTCCATCCGTCCATCTATCCATCCATCCATCCGTCCATCCATCCATCCATCCATCCATCCATCCATCCATCCATCCATCTGTCCTTAGAGATAAGATGAGAAACACTATTATCCAGGATAAACTCAGCGTACAATCACTGCTCCTCTGCATTGAGAAAAGCCAGATGAGGTGGCTCGGACGCCCGGTCAGGAACCTCCCTGGGGAGGAGTTCAAGGCATATCTGACTCATAGGAGACTTCTGAGAAGACCCAGGACACGTTGGAGAGACTATGTCTCTCAACTCGCCTAGGAAGTCGACGGCTGCATGTTGGATATTCACACAGAAAAACACACTATAAACCTTGCAATCCTACTTAGACTTGGTGTTCCCGGCATTACTCCTTAGTATGTAGAAGGAGTATGAGTGATACATGAAATGTTTTTTCTTCAGAATTCAAGAGCTGCCAAGCTGCCCAAACAGAAGTTGTAGTAATTCTACACTTCAAACTTACTTAAGATTTGTCACATCAAAACACAAACGGTGCATAATACTTGTGATATTAGTGTCCACTTGAGGCATCATGGGAACTGAAGTTATTTTAGCCATAAATTAGCTGCAACATTTTTTTCAAGCCATAGCGTTCAAAGCATGTGGAAAAAAGTAGTGGCTTATAGTCTGCAATTTGTAGTATTTTACAAATTTGACTCTAAACCGCTTTTTTTTAAACCACTTCCCCTTTTTGGATTAAAATGAAGAATAACGATCCAGAACTTTTCATGATGACTTTGAAGACGCTGCCATTCCTATCCCATCCGGTGTCACCAACATATGTCAAACCATGCTGTATTACACATACATAAATATATACATTGGAAACAAAAATAACATCACTAGTATTTTGTTACTATATTAGATATGAACTGCTGCGGGTTTGACGGAAAATTATTGTTTATTTGAGTGATTTTTGTTTGTTTGTTTAAGAAATCTGCTGCAAAAATGTGAACTGCTCTGAACTGTCTGGACGGTTTGATGTCATTCATGTGCAGGATTTGGTCTGTGAGCCACACATTGACTATCCCTAACATACGTCATTCATGTGCAGGATTTGGTCTGTGAGCCACACATTGACTATCCCTAACATACACCATGGTGGGTCGTCTTCACAGTTGGACCTAAAAACTGTTGAATCTTTGTTATGTCTTATGCTCGTCTATATTCCACCCATTGGATGGTAGCCTACTTTTCAGTGATGCTTTCAGATGTTTTCTTGCATGTGTGGCTATCAGATGCCAGCCACCATGACAAAGCGTTTAGATGACGTCAAGCAACAAAAAGCCAGAACGTCAGACCGGGGGCTGCTGTTTGTTTGGTATTTGACCATTTTTGGAGACTGTTTTTTGCATCAGGTCATCATGAGTGTTTTTGCCTTTAATCACACTTCTACTTGCTTATTCAGCCAAGAATGTGAACTGATATTACTTCATACAAGACGTGCTTTGGGATCATCAGTTTCATGTCTTTTTTTAGTCCTGAATCATGCTGCGATGTCTGGCAACCAGTCCAGACACACTAGCTCGAAGTCAGCTGGGATAGTGACCCTAGTGAGGATAAGCGGCATGGAAAGATGATGGATGGATGGATGAATGGGTGGGTGGGTTTTTATTCACAGATTCCTCTTGTTCTCAGTTTAGTTGGATTTTGTACAAAACATTCATTCATTCATTTTCTACTGCTTATCCTCACGAGAGTCGCGGGGGTGCTGGAGCCTATCTCAGCTGTCTTCGGGCGAGAGGCGGGGTACACTCTGGACTGGTGGCCAGCCAATCACAGGGCACATATAGACAAACAACCATTCACACTCACATCCATACCTAAGGACAATTTGGAGTCACCAAATGTTAACAATAACATGTTTTTGAGAGGGGAGAACATGCAAACTCCACACAGAGATGGCCGAGGGTGGAATTGAACTTGAGTCTCCTAGCTGTGAGGCCTGCGCGCTAACCACTCAAACACCGTGCAGCTCTGTACAAAATATAATCCATTGAAATTAGTCGAAAATTGTCATGTTTTTTGGGGTTTGATGCATGCATGAAGAGGATACATACATGAATTAAACCACTTTGAAATGATGGCTATACTGATCCAAATTTTAAGATCAGTTGAAACATTGCAAAAATCTTAAGGACGACCAGTACAGGTTGTACCCCACCTCTCGCCCGAAGTCAGCTGGAATTGGCTCCAGCATACCGACGCCACCCTAATGAGGATAAGGGACATAGGAAAAGAATGGATGGATGGATCTTAAGGAGGTTCTAAGTAGAGCAACAAAATGCAAAAAGAAGAAATGGGAGTAACAAAAATTGAAGCAGTTTAAGGAGGTTCTTGTTTGCATGGTCCAAAATGTTTTTTGTGTTTGTGAGCTATAAAATATGGAACTTTAGATGACCTGTTTATCAACTGTATACCCACCCATGTTTCTATATCTGCTGAGCATTTTCCATCCTTTCATTTCACCTGCTTGTCTGCTGTCTTGTATTTGCACCTGTCTGGACATTTAATGCCTGCTTGTGAGGGTGGCCCAGCGGTGATGAAAAAGAGAAGGACCGTGTCCTGTATGTGTGTCTTTTTATCATGATAAAGCCTCTGTGGGTGAAGAAGCACATAAAATCACCCGAGGGAGCTTTTCCCTACTTTTTCCAGCTGCATTTCTCGCCCAAAACCTCCCACCTCTTACGACTGCATCTCCTGCAGTTTTATATCTGTGTCTGTCTCTGCCTCGCTGTCTCATCCCTAGCACTCTTTACACAGAGATGTATACAGCTCGTACGTGCGCCGCCTGCATTGCTATTCCTGTGAGGAGCAGACCGGTCTGGCGGTGCCGTGGTTTATGTCCATGAACTCAGTAACACCCTCACCGCTGCCGCTGCTGCATTACGGCACACTAGCGTTACCACATGCAGGTAGTAAAACGCATTAAATGTATGCTTTTCTTCACAATATGTGCACACTAAAACTGATAGCCGTCCATCCTTTTGCTTTATCGCTCATCCTGTTGAGGGTCACAGCAGAGATGGAGTCTATCCCATCTATCCTGTGTCCAATTTGCGGCAGTTTTTTTTTCTTTTTCCTTCATTGGCCTTTGGTACATTCTAAAAATATAATTGAACGAAAAAAAAAACTGCTAAAATTGAAGAATGTACAAGAATTAAGTCAAAATGTGAAGAGCAAAACGTTGAAATGTCATATTTTAAGGAAAAGTACAATGAAATATGAAAGAAAATATCTCCTTTTAAAACCTGTAATACTATGAGAAAACAAACAAAACAATTAATAAAGTAGTATTTTTGGGAAAAAGTTACATTCTTAATAAAATAATTATTGGAAGAAAATTTACAAGAACAAATGGAAAAACTGCCGTAATTTTACCAGAATAAAGTAAAAATATTATGAGAAAAAATTGTAACGACAAAAAAGGCCACACAGTTGGGAGATCGATTCTCCGTATGGACATTTGCATGTTCACACCGTGAATGCGTGGGTTTTCTCCGGGTACTCCAGTTTCCTCCCACATTCCAAAAACATGCTAGGTTAATTGGTATGCTAGGTTAATAAGTGAGTGTGAATGGTTGTTTGTCTATATGTGCCCTGTGATTGGCTGGCGACCAGTCCAGGGTGTACCCCGCCTCTCGCCCGAAGACAGCTGGGATAGGCTCCAGCATGCCCGCGACCCTCGTGAGGATGAGCGGTATAGAAAATGGATGGATAGTTGGGGAAACATTTGCATATGTGAAAAACGTCAACATTTTTAAGGGTTAAAGTCATAACATTATGAACAAAAAATTTTGAAAGATTTTAGATGAAAATTGAACTACAGTAAAGTCTCGCAACTTTATTTTTCACACTTCCACCACCAGAGCACAGCACACACACCGATTCCCGCACTTCCTGGTTCACAGGTCATGCTCAACCCGCCCCACATAGCTGGCCAAACACATGCCTGCAACAGAAGAACCAACTGCGTTCGTGGTTTCTCTCGTGTGTATAGAATCTATACACACGAGAGAAACCACGAACGCCAGCATTTAAGCTGCTTTTGTATCGATATAAGCAGGCCAAATTGGCTGCCAGGAGATGAAAAGGGCATCGTAGTAACCAGATTATCATAATAACCGGGTATCGTACTAACGGAACTAATTATATCATAAAAGACTAGAAATTTGCCAGGAAATGAAAATAGAATCGTAATAAGCAGTACTTCGATATAACCGATATCGATATAACGAGACTTTACTGTATTTGGAAAAAAAAACAGGAAAAATAGGGTGAAAAGACTTACAATGCACATTTTAAATAAGCTTTTTTAACCTGCAGTATATGACAAAGCTGAGATGCTGAAATATATATAACTTCTTAGCATAGCTACATGTATTGCTTTAAAAAATCTCAAAGAGGCAAAGTTGCATACTTTCATTTTTCACTCTACTGCAGGCCCCCAGTAGCCAATTCCATTCCATTCCATTGATCGGTGTTTCATGGTTGACTGTGGCCAATTATTACTATTATCAAAATAATAACATAAAAATAATAAAACATTGACTTACTCCCCACTTGGTTCCGGAGCCCACAGATTTCAGTGATGAGAAACATAGTTGTGGTTAGTTGCTGGTGTTACTGAAGTGAAGAGTTTGGCTTCTCAAAACAAGATGTGTTGGAAAGGGTAAGGGTGTTTGCATGGGGGATACCGGAAGTCTCTGTTGATGGACTATAATGCTGATGGGCATACATACATACAATTTCATGACAAAATATCCCAACTATCCCTTTAATGTCATTCAAACAGCTTAGTGGGCGTGGCTGGCATATGACACGAGCACAAATTCTGCCTAGCAACAATCCTGACACAATCACAAACACAGCAATGTTGAGATGACAGCTTGTGCTACTGAACTGACCCCCCCCACCAACACACAGTGTTTTTCTGACACCTGAAGGAGAGGAGTCATAGCTCTGAAAAGAGAGGTAACCAATGTTAATCATATGCACACATATTATTCATGCACCCAAGTCTTGAATATCAATGCGGCGGCTGACCTTCCATTCATCTCTCCACTTGTTTCGTCTCTAGATGATGCAGATCTGCTGCCTCATGCTTACTAGTCCACACTGCTGCCTACGTGCGTACAATAGAAATGACGTCTAATATTGCCCTGATGGTGTGATCAGTGTAAATGACTTCATCTGACTCCATAATGACTGGCGAGTGGAATCATGAGCTTGCAAGGGCGGGACCAAGTTCTTTCCTGACATGGATTCTGGAGGCCTCGTTCATTGAAATAGATGTTGGGGCTCATTAATGTTGCAGGGATGTGGCAGTCTGTTTTTTGAAGTACATTTTTTTTTTCGTTATTGGTATTTTAAAAATGCAGTAGATATATTGGCTTGCTGAGCAATCTATTTGTCACTTGGATCGTATTGGCTCTCATGGATACAGCTCACGTTATTCTCTGTCACCGGGTTTAATATATTTTTAATGAGATATTTTTATGTTGTTAATAATATTGCACTTAGTTTATTGCTGTAGATATTAGATGAAATAGATAGCTGCTTAGGATGTTATGCAGCACTTTGCAGGCTATGAATGCTGAGATGACAATGCATAGTATAGTGGTAATAAACAATAACCATAGTGGGAACGCCATCTGTAGAAAAAAAGTAACAAAAAAAAATAGTGACGGCTAGAAAGACGATAAGCTCATTGGAAATGCTGACAGTGTCGCCACACCTCCGTTGAGGGACGCTGAAATGTTAATTGATCTTTTCTGTGGAAACGAGTAATCAGTGCTGAACACAAAGTTTGGCTGACGGGATTATATTTGGCCTTAAGCCATCTATTGTCAATTAAAAAGTTGGGCCTGATTACGAAGCTTTTTTTCCCCAAAGTAAACTATGGAACATGATACAGTTGAATGAACGCCATGTTTGAAGTCAATACTGTGACTTTTTGCAGTTAACTCTGAATTACATGTTTTGATTGTACAAAAAATACAACATAGGAACTCGTTGGCGCCAGAGGAAACAGTTCTGCTAAGTTTACATTTTATCTACGAGCAAGATTCGGTACTCTAGCAACACCGGACAATTTTAGTCCCTCCTAACTATTTTGATATCCCCAAATTCCCACCACAACTGACAGCCAACCATACCGTGGGAGACAATAGCTCGCCGTCCCCCGTATGCGTCGGTGATGAGTTTTGTCAATCACATTCGTTTGTTGCCTAATGTAGCCTCAATGGGGTACAAGCCAGTGCCTTGCTATGCCAGTCCCAAGCCTGGATAAATACAGAGGGTTGTGTCAGGAAGGGCATCCGACGTAAACATTTTGCCAAACCAACTATTCAAATCAACAACACGACTTCCATACCGGATCAGTCGAGCCCCTACGGTGCTGTTCACCATCAGGGTTCTGGTGGAAATTGGGTTACTGTTGGTCAAAGAAGGAGAGGAGGAAGATGCGTCCATAAGAAGAGAAAGAAGAGGAGTGCCAAGGACCTATAACTGAGAGTAGGGACTTTAAATGTTGGAACTATGACAGGAGAAGGTAGAGCGTTGATTGACATGATGCAGATGAGGAAGGTAGACATACTGTGTGTCCAGGAGACCAGGTGGAAAGGTAGCAAGACTAGAAGTTTAGGAGCAGGGTTCAAGTTGTTCTATCAGGTTGTAGATGGGAAGAGAAATAGAGTAGGAGTTATTCTGAAGGAGGAGTTGGTTAAGAATGTCCTGGAGGTAAAAAGGGTGTCAGATAGGGTGATGAGTCTGAAGCTAGAAATTGATATTGGTATTGGTATATTGATAAAATTGGTATGCCCCACAAGTAGGACATGAATTAGAGGAAAAACTGAAATTCTTGCTGGACCTTGATGAAGTGATGCAGAGCATCCCTAGAAGGGAAGGAGTTGTCATTGGGACTTGATGGACATGTTGGTGCAGGAAAGAGAGATGATGAAGAGAAGATGGGCAGGTATTCAGGTGATGAACACAGAAGGACAGATGGTGGTTGACTTTGCCAAAAGGATAGAAATGACTGCAGTGAATATTTTCTTACAGAAGAGAGAAGAACATAGAGTGACCTATAAGAGTGGCGGTAGGAGTACACAGGTAGACTACATCTTGTGTAGGACGCTGTAATCTGAAGGTCAGTGACTGCAAAGTAGTGGTAGGATGGTGGTGTGTAGAATGACCCTCATGGTGAGGAAGATGAAGAGGGCAAAGGCAGAGCAGAGGACCAAATGGTGGAAGCTGAAACAAGAATAGTGTTGTAGGATTTTTAGGCAGGAGTTGAGACAGGCTCTGGGTGGTCAGGAGGTGCTTCCAGATGACTGGACAACTACAGCAAATGTGATCAGGGAGACAGGTAGGAGAGTACTAGGTGTGTCATCTGGAAATAAAGCAAAGAGCAAAAAAGTTTAGCTAAGAAGAAGTGGGACATTGAGAGGACTGAAGACAGTAGACAGGAGTACAAGAGAGATGAATCGTAAGGTGAAAGTAGAGGTGGCAAACAAGAAGCCTATGATGACTTGTACGCGAGCTTGAACAGTAAGGAGGGAGAGATGGATCGGGAAGGACGTGCAGCAGGTTAGGGTGGTCAAGGATAGGAATGGAAGTGTACTGACAGAAGCCAGTACTGTGATGGGAAGATGGTTGATGAATGAGGAAAAGGAGAGAGAATGAAGATTAGAAGAGGTATCTGCTGTGGACCAGGAAGTAGCAAAGATTGGTAAAGGGGAAGTGAGAAGAGCGTTGAAAAGGATTAACACTGCATGAAAAGGGGCTTACACGAGAGTATACGGATAGAGGATATTGTCGCCAACTGTCACCTCCAAGCAAGATGCTGCAGGACACAGGAATACACTGCAAACAGTCGCTTTCCAGAGTTAGCCTGGCTCGGTGTGACTTTGACTTTTGTATGCTAACCATTGTCAGTGGGGGGCCGAAGTGGGGAGCCGAGGGCACACCCCGCTATCTAGCACACATTCAGACAAAACTGAGATGGTTTATTCAAGGTAGAATATTTAGTTGTTTATTTGATTTTGGTGTCTAAGAAAAGAATAACAATTTGTTTTTCCATTCTAAAATTCCATCTTAAAGTTTGTCTTTTCTTGTAGTTGTCTACATTAACATCATCATTAAGTAAAATTCAGAAGTTTCAAATGTTTGTAGCGTAATGCTTGAATTTGCATTTGAAAACATGACTGCCACTGAGGTCAATCATGTAGCAAATGTACACAAAATGTAAACAAAATGTAAACAAAATGTAAACAAAATGTAAACAAAATGTAACATTAAGGCTGTACAAAGAAATCTTTCTTTAATACTTTAACTTCAAATTCATGCTACTCATATGATTATTATTTGTTATTATTATTGTTATTTTCCCTCATAATACTATGACTTTATTGCCATAAAACAATGACTTTTTCCACATTAAAATATAATTAATATGATTTTTTCTCTTCATATTTTGACTTTATTCTCTTAAAATTACAGTTGTTTTTTGACTGTTGATGTTTTTTTAAACGTTCCATCCGTTTATATTTATTGCGATAATATTTTGACTTTATTGTCATTCCTCAACCTTATTTTCATAACATAATGACTTAAGAGAAACGTCTTTTGAAAACATATTTCAGCTTTATGCTACTAAAATGACTGTATTTTTCCTCATTTTTGATTATGTTATTCTTAGAAAATTTGATTTTTCATTGAAACTGCTGATGTTTCATCGTTTGCTGTTGTTAATGTTATTTTTATGTATTAAAATACATAAAAATGATAATGATGATGGTAATCATATTTCAGTACAGTTTGCTAGCTATTTTCTCATCCTTGTCTACAAAATGATTGCGTCTGCGGCTGCTCTGAGCTTGTAATGGATGTTACCTCATATTGCATTGATACCACAGAGGACCTGACACCATTAGCCACTTTGTCCTTGCCTTCAAAGCCGTTTCTCTTGTTGCAGCAACGCTCGTGACCTTGCAGCACATTTCTGTGATGGCGCAGCACCCTGTGTGCACTGTGCAAAGGAACCCGGGGGTTGGGAGAGGGTGATACAGAAGAGGGCGAGCAAATAGAATCAAGACGTTTACTCTTAAAAGGGGAGCTGCGCTAATCAAAGTCACATGATGCTGTGAGTGCGGCCAATCATGACTGATGATGAATGAGCGAACAGGCAGTGATTGAGATACATCCACATACTCAAATGTCTTGTTGTTAGGGTGGTAGATTCGAACATGCTCCTGTTTTTTTTTTCTCTTGACACTTGGTCTTTATACCATGGGAACATACTCACACCTTTTCCACAATAGAAAATGAGAGTCCATTTTCTATATCATTAGGGTTATAGGTGAGTGGGAGCCTCCATGAATATCCTCTCAGCATCTGAAAAGTCAGGGGAAAGTGTATTATTTACATGGATAGTGGAGTTACATATTTCTAGTCTTCGCACAGGCCAGAGTTTTCAAAAAGTCTGTCTTTGGTGTCCTAAAATGGACTCGATGTATGGACATGGGTGAGTTATAGAAAACTGCCATGCAGCCCACGTTGCCAAGGCGGGGATCATGCTCTGCATCATAAATACACAATGGAAGTACACAGTACATGATGGAATCTGTGTTTCCTCTCAATGAGCCACAGCACCCCTGCACCGTCAACACTCATGCAGCTCTAGACCACATGCACAATTGTATTAATGCTCATTTGTGTTGCCAGCTATTTGTCATTTTCAGTGGATAGTACAAACTTTACGCAAACTACTTGAAATACTGTAATTTCCGGTGTATAAGACGCACTGATGTTTAAGCCGCACCCACTAAATTTAGAGAGCAAAACTGATTTGTACATACAGTATAGAACCGCACCGGATTGAGGACCGCCCAGGTCTTTATTTGACAGGAGTCAATCATGAGCTTTGAGAAAACACACAACAAGCTTGTCAACCCATCGGGAATTACAAGTGGTCATTATTAATATAACTTAAGTCTGTCTTTTCACAGTGTCATCTCACAAAGAACACTAAAATCATCACACAGCAACTCAAACACTAGGTAAGAAATATACAAGGCAAGTACCAATACGAGTTTACAATTAAAATTTTAACTTCATCCCATAAGGTATAGCATTTCATTGGTTATTGCTGCCGGGTGCTGCAATGATGTCAGCCTCCCTCTGGGTTTTCTGGTCCCTCTGGTGGACAGAGGCAGCACTAAAATAGCAAGATGACACCATGAGTTAGACTGTTATACTGTATTGAGTGATGGCCTCCAGCCATTCCCAGTGGGTTGACAAGCTGATTGTGAGTTCATTTTAGCTCGTAATTGGTTCCCACTTAGAAAGAGCTACTGTTTAATCTATGATTTGTGAGTTTCATGTCTATGTGTTGTCACTTTAAAGCAGGGGTGTCCAAATATTCTCCTGTCAGTCTGTCAGCATCATCGATATCGTTTAACGGCCACTCATTTTGACCTTTGTAACCTCCAGTTAGAAATTCGAAATGAGTCAATCATCTGCTCCAAACATGACGTTCATTAGCCAAGCTTGTCCGCCCAAATGGGGAAACACACACAACATGAACTTTGCTTCAATTATACGTCGGGAGACAGAGAGGGACACTTTGTGACAGCGCACACACTTTGTCACCTTGTTACAGCCTCTCGGCCAACCTCAGCCTCTCACCAGCTTGTACTAATTAGCACTTTTAGCCGGCATCGCTCCTCCCATCCCCGTAACCACCGCTGGGATGGGCTCGCCCCCCTTCACCGGTCCTCCTATCAGTTTAAAGGTCAGCTCAGGTCGGACATCAACTGTAGCGTCCTGCTCCGCCAGCGATGCGCTTGTAATACGACACATCCGACATCTGCTTTTTGCAGCGTCAGTCAGCGCCCTTTAACTGCTCATATTACTGAATTACCACGCCAAGTTTTTTTTTTTCCCTCCCTTCTTTGCTGAGCTGAGGTTGCAGCAAAGGTGCAGACTGCAAACTTCACAGATCAGAGTTCAAGCGAGTCTAGCGAGAAGACCCCATTGCTTTTGCTTTGATAGAAAGAATAAAGTAGAAGAAAATAGTCTTGCAGGGAAGGAAATTCACAACTTTACCAGTAGGAGAACCGTGTTTTATTATCATGAATGAAAAGTAAGCACCCTAGACTATATCAGGCTTATAACCACAGCCTACAAATAAAGCAGTGGAGCCAAATGAGCAGCACCATTATAGCAACAACATTAGCACCGGAACTCATGGCTTTACACAAACAAGGAGCTGCATTATTGCCCCTTGTTGTTAATATGTCTGTGAATTATGGAGTAATGTTGCAATATTATTATTATTATTGTGTTGCCACAGATACGCTGATACAGTGCAATTGATATAATGACAGAACAACATCTGCAATACACAAACACGGAGTACCCGGAGAAAACCCACGTGTGCACAGGGAGAAATTCATAACAACAAAAAAAACAAGAAGGTTGAAATAGAGAAATTTGCTGTAATTTTACGAGAAAAAAATCCAAATATTAAGAGAAAAAGGTGCAGTTTTACAACAATAAACTAATAATATTATACGGATATATTTTAGTAGAATAAAGTAGAAATGGGGATGAGGAAACATACACAGTGGTGTGATAAAGTATTTCCCTTTTCCTGATTCTTGTTTGTTTTGGACGTTTGTCACACGTAAATATTTCAGATCATCAAACAAATAGAGGGGCGTGGCCAACCGGGTGGGTTCGCTGACCCTCCTGAAGAAGACTGCAGATGATAGTTGAAACATTCATTCATTTTCTACCGCTTTTCCTCACGAGGGTCACGGGGGGTGCTGGAGCCTATCACAGCTGAGGCGGGGTACAGCCTGGACTAGTCGCCAGCCAATCACAGGGCACATATAGACAAACAACCATTCACACTCACATTCATACCTATGGACAATTTGGAGTCGTCAATTAACCTAGCATGTTTTTGGAATGTGGGAGGAAACCGGAGTACCCGGAGAAAACCCACGAATGCAAACTCCACACAGAGATGGCCGAGCGCAGATTCCAACCCCGGTCTTCCCAATCTCCTGACTGTGTGGCCTACATGCTAACCACTCGTCCACCGCGTGGCCCAATACATGGAAAAGGTGTTAAAACGTACATTCTTGCACATTTAAGAATAAAAAAAAAATTCTTAGTCAGCAACAATATCCATATGTGATAGTGGTGAATCAGTAATGCATCATAAGAGATTACGATCCGTTTTATCACAGGATCGATATTTTCTCCCACATCTAATCAATAGAGTAGCGTAGGAGATACAATACAAATACAATCTATATTTTGAATCAGCAATATAGTTGCTGGTGAGATGAGTTTGCTATATTCCTGCAGGGGCAGAGGTCAAAGGGTGTTGGGTGTGCCTTCCAACCCTCTCTCTCTTCTTCAACTTTGGCTGGAGTTGTGATGTGATGGTGTAATCATCTCTGCTGCCTGCAGCTATGGGAAATGGCCGCATGCATTATTCACACACGCTGAGATGCTTATTGATGATGCCTTTATTTATATAATTCCTCTCCTCACCAGCCATAGTCATCCCTCACAGTTTTAGCCTTGTTCAGTCAGCCCCAGTCACAGATTCATTTATTTATGAAATGGACCCTATCTCTGCTTCCTTTTGTCGCTGCTGTTGATGACAGAGCAGCACGGCCTTGGCGGGTTTGCTTCGTCTAATTGCAATTTGAAGTCGTACCGCGGTTCCACGCTTCCCGTGTATTCATGTGCTCAGTGTCCGTCAATGGAAGTGGAACATGTTCACTTGAACTGCTTTCTTGTAAACACACTGTACCTTCTGATAGACTACTTTATTTTAGCCTTATTTTGCATACATTTCGTATTTTGACCCAATACTGTATCTTTGAAACTATAGCCAATCTGCACTTCTGACTTACTTCTTTTTTATTAGTCAGCTAAACCAAGAAAAATGTCACTACAATTGTTCTGGAAGAATTTTGCTTGCAGACCAGTAATATGAGTTGACGTTCATATTTCAAATTTCAATTTTGAACTAGTTCAAAGTTCAGTTGATTTACATTTTTCAGGTGAAAAGTGAGAATGTTTTTAAAAGCATGACCTCCATCACCACCTCAAAGTGTTCACTGTTTTGGGTTATGTACTGTCCTCGTGGAGTTGTAGAACAATACTGACGGCGATATTGAACACTGAAGGCTACAGGCGGTGTGACTTTGGGGCTGGCAGTGGGTGTTCTTAGAATCTATGGGAGACAATACCACTTCTTGTAAAGTGGAGGCAGCTGCGCCGGTAACGTGTTCAATGAACGTGTTATTTTGAGCTCACTGGCTAAGAAGTTACAGTATAAAGTATATATTTCAAGAAAAGAACTGCATAATTCAGATTTGCCATGGAGGTGAAAAAGCCTCACTCAATAAAAAAAAAAATCAAAATATTTAACTAAATTATGGCTATACATTTTCTTATCATAACCATTAGAACTGTTTTGGCAATTTTATTTTGAGTTTTTATTTCTCATAATATTATTACTTTAAAATATTATATTTATCACTCTGTGCTCCTAAAAGGATATTATTTTTCCTCATATTCTGATGAGTTTATTCTCATAAAGTTGCAACTTTTTTCTTGTTAAGAGTTCAACTTAATAGTTCTTGTTCAGAGTTCTCGCATGCTTTTTTTTCCCATTTCTGCAGGTGTTTTTCAACTATTTCACCTTTCTTTTATACATTTCCTTTGCACAATTCCAACTTTATTCTCATAATACTTTGCTTTTATTCTTATAACATTAGAACCTAAATTATTTAGTTTGTCTTTCATTATATTACAACTTAAAAAATATTATTTTATTATTTCAGATCTATGCTATTAAAACAACATTATTAATTTTCATAATATTAAACGTTTATTCTCATAAAATTGTGACTTTTCCTATAATATTTACAACTTTAGTTTTTCCTCAATATTTTGACAGAATTTTCAATTTGTATTGTTTTTTTTGTTTGTTTTCTTGTTAAATTATATTTTTAGAATCCCCCCCCCCCCCCCCCCCCCAAAAAATGCCCACAGACTGCACTTTGGACAACCCTATTTTAAAGCGACTTTAAAGGAAGATTTTGAAAGAAAATTCAGTTTTAAAATCATTTTTTAAAGCAAAATTTAATGTTGTGTTATTGTGATGTGTTCAGTGCTCATGGAAAAAACGACTGTCAAAACAGCCACAATGTAAACAAATAAATACACTTTTTATTATTCGTTTGGAGTAAGAGTTGTATAAAGCTAAAGAAAAAGCAAATTGTTGTTAACTGGTACTTGAGACCTGAGACAATATTACCGCTTTTAAAATGTCAATCACAACTTGGTGTTTAAAGGTGACCTATTATGCTCATTGAGTTGTGCACTTCTATAGAGCATCTACACACGATAACCTGCACAGAAAGCTTTCTAGAGCTTCCACAATCTGCACCTATTCCAGCTGCATTTCCTTGGTTTTCCAAAATGGTCTGTTTTAATGTATACTATCCTCGGCCCTCCTACGGGCACGCTCACTCCGCTGTGATTGGTCACACTCCTAAGACAGACCAGGGGGAGGGGAAGGCCTACAGCTTGTACCCTGGCACGCCCATTTAAGGAAGTGGGACCGCTGTGACATCACAGTGAGTCAGTGTTAGAAATAACTTTCTGATTCCAAACTTCTTTCACGGCTCACTCAAAATATGCAATGATCTGAAACCTTGGCATGGTTTAACACAAGAATACAACATTCTAACTTCATTTATACATTTATAGGTCAGAAAAGTGGAAAAAGCATCATAGATCCCCTTTAATTCTGTCCTTTAAATGTGGATGTCTGCGGGTGTACCTTATGTTGTGTCCACTGCTTGTACATGCTGTGTAATGCACACTGGGTGCAATAAGGCCTTTTTTTTTTTGCAAACATTGGCTCATTAAGAGTCTGCATTGACAGTGTGAGCCGGGGGAGCAATTTGGATAAGAGATGGGCCGCCGTCCTTCAGTGACATTCTGCCCCTATATAGTGAAACATCAATGATGCTTCTCTGCACTCCCTCCTTCATTCAGTGCTGCTTTCCTTTTGGTAGCATTCCACACCAGAACACCATTGCAGATATGGACAGGCTCATTTGAATTATTGCTCACACCTGCTGCATGCATATTAAAACCACTTTTTTAAAAATCCGCCACCTTAATATCCTCCAGGCATATTTCATTGTCTTGGTGTTTTATTTGCACACCGAAAAATGATCCTAACATCTGGCCCCGTAGGTGCATTTGGGGAGACGTTGTAACAATAGTCAGGTACTAACAGCCTGAGATGCCATCCAGGAGGCTCATTTTGTTGCTCTATTTTTTGCCTCATACACTTACACACGTAAACGTAGCCCAGAATATCATTTTTGACCTAAAAACTACTCCACCAAAGACGTAACTGCCCCAATCTGGTTATAAAGACCAGACCCTACAGGATTGAGCAATGTGTCCCTGCAAGGCCCACCCATGTCCTCACTTCCATAAATGGCAGCAGATGAAACTGTTGGTTCACAGATGTTGGTAAATACACTCATCCTCAATATATGCTGAATAAAGAACATATTGAAAGGCATAGTTGCATGTAGCAGGGGTCTCCAAGTGTGACCTGGGGGCCGTTTGAGTCCAACTATCAAAAATGGAAAAAAAATATATGTAGAATATACAATATATAGAATAGAATATAGTCAAAAAATTGGGCAAAAGAAGTTGTAATCTAGAAATAAAAAGTTGTAATTTTAAGAGAATAACATTGTAATATTATGAAGAATTTAGTAGCACAAAGTTGAGATATTAAACAAAGACATCTGAATGTTATGAGAAACAAACAAAACAACAAATACATTTATTGTTTTTGGAAAATTAGGTTTCTGAAAAAGTAATTTATTAGAAAAAAGTCAACAAAATAAAATATTTGTATTAAATTAGTCCTATTCTAATGGGGAAAAATGCAATATTATCAGAATAAACTAGTAATTTTATGAGGGAAAAATGATGGCATATTATTAGCATAGAGTTTAAATATTAAATAAAAAATACTTTTTTAAAAGTTGTAATATTATGAGAAACAAAAAACAATATGAAGTTGTAATTTATTTAAAATTTGGCTGGGAAAAAGTTTGAATATTATGGGAATAAGTCCAAATATTTTGGGAATAAATATAATAATAAAAAACAAATTTAATAATAATAAATAGAAATAACCCAATATAATAAAAATAATATAATGTAGTATAATATTATGAGAAGAAAATTATTAAAAATTATTAAAATTATCAAAGAAAAATTGCAAAAATGGGGGAAAAAGGTCAAGGTACAAAGATAATTGTAGTAATATGCTTTTTCACATACTGTGTATGACCAAGCTGAGAAGTTTTTATATAACTTTTTAGCATATGCACATGAGTTGCATTACAAAATAGAGTGGCATCATTGCATCCTTTTGATTTTGTTTTTAGTTTACATAGTTTAGTCGTCTGCAGCATCAATGATTTTATACTTTTTACTTTGTCAGGGCTGCTGCTATGAACTATAGATGTCATTTTTGTTAGTTTACCGTTTCACTTTGTGAAAAAGCCACTCTAAAATCACACATTTTAGGCCACAATGATCACAAAAAACCCTCAAAATCCTTGAAGGACTGAAAGACATTATGCATTACTCTATTTGCTTCTTGGTTGGATGTATTGCGTGTCCCCATAGTCACAGTACAGTAACACCTCCTTTATGTAAATAGGTTCCGTGCTAAGTGAATTTCTGCAAATTAGAGGGTATAAATGTGAGTGTGAATGGTTGTTCTATATGTTTGTCTATATGTGCCCTGCCATTGGCTGGCCACCAGTCGAGGGTGTACCCCGCCTCTCGCCCAAAGACATACCTGTGAAGTTAAGCGGCATAAAAAATAGATGGAAAGATGGATGGATGGATAGATGGATGGATGGTTGGTGCATAGAAAACCACGACTTAAATATGTTTTTTAATGTTTTTTTTAGAGCCCTCTAGACATGAATAACACCTCTGCACCCAATATCGTCGACATAATGATACTAAATAAGTCATTTGAGACATTAATAAGCTTGCTTGTGTGTGCTGCTATGAATGTGTTCCCGACTGGAGAAGAGTCAGGGCCAATCAAGATGTGACATCAAGGGTCTTCTGAATACTTTACATTGATCGCGGGGGTATGCTGGAGCCTATCCCAGCTGACTGCTTTTTGTGATGTGTTCAATGCAAGTGTGAAAAGCGGACTTCCAAAGTTCTGTTTTTCACCATGTAGCTAGTCTAATTAGCGATTAGTTAGTGATTAGTTAGTGATTCCCTGCTGTAAAATAATTAATCATGATGATGAAATAAAATAACCCAAAGGCAGTGTGGCCATTCTGTTTACGTCTGAAGTCTTGTAATTAATATTAGTGGGCAGTCTACTAAGAGCAGATTTCTATTTTGTGCATGCTTTTTTCTTAGGAACAAGACAGAATAATAACATAGTGGGTTTTTTTTGTAGACAGAAAAAGTGGTGTTTAAATAAAGCCCTGACAATATGACAATAGCGTATTCACAAACACATCTGTTGGAGTGCGTAGGCTGAATGAAGACGTGATGTAACAACATGTGGGCCGTGGGCATGGGGGCGCTTGCTGTGCACGGAGCAGCTGTTAGAGTTTTTTTTTGGGAGGGAGAAGGGGCGGTGGCCGTTTCAACATCCCAGAGTGAGCGTGGAGGTCAGAATGAGTTTGTTTGAGCTGATCTAACAAGGAAGTGGAAGAGAATATCATCACTTCTCCCTCCCTTTGTGATGAGAGACCTCACATGGCCCTCCTCTCCCTTCCCAGTGGCCAGCTGCCAACTCCGATATTAGAAACATCCCAGCAGCTCAATGGATGATTCCCATCTCATTTACAGCTGGGAAGATTGACAGCTCGGTGACAAAACTCATGGCACCGTCTGAGTTAAAGAATTTTTTTATATACATCACACAATTCATTCATTCATTCATTTTCTACCGCTTTTCCTCACGAGGGGCGCGGGGGGGGCTGGAGCCTATCCCAGCTGTCTTCAGGCGTAAGGCGGGGTACACCCTAGACTGGTCGCAAGCCAATCACAGGGCACACATAGACAAACAACCATTCACACTCACATTCATACCTATGGACAATTTGGAGTCACCAATTAACCTAGCATGTTTTTGGAATGTGGGAGGAAACCGGAGTACCCGGAGAAAACCCACGCATGCACGGGGAGAACATGCAAACTCCACACAGAGATGCCCGAGGGTGGAATTGAACCCTGGTCTCCTAGCTGTGAGGTCTGTGCGCTAACCCCTAGACCATCGACATCACACAATAAAATGGATTTTTCACACAATCATCAAAAACCTGAACGTGTAGTACACGTAACATGTCTGAACTCATGTTCAAATATACAATCAATAATATAGCTTATTATTAGTCGTAATATGCATATTTAATCAAATGTTACATATTTTATAAAGCATTTTCAAGTATTAAAATGACTAAATGTAATAAAATACAAATATAAGGCATTTGGAAGATGCATTCAATGAAATGTAGAACTCTATACCGGTCACTAGATGCCAGTAATGTTAATGTAATGTTTAGTGAGAGTAGTTGATTGCCCAAACAACAGGCTTTTATTGCAGGCTTCAATGATTCAATAATAATCATCATCATAATAACAAGAGTCTGATTTACTGCTTACATTTTCTCTGATTACATCGACTAGATTGTGTAATGTGGGTGTAAAGCTGACTATAGGGGTGTTACTTCATGTCTCGATGGCTCCAATAATGTTAAAAAGCATATTTAGACGGTCTTAACAAGTGTTGTGTTTTTTTTGTTTTAATTTGATATATAAGAATGAATTCTACCTTATGGAAACCGATTGAGCACTTTTGTGTCTGGAACCAATTAACTGCTATAAACGAGGGATTACAGTACATCATCGTCTAAACTGCGGCCCAGGGCCACTTGCAGCCCATGGTTGTTTTTTGACTGGCACATTCTAAAAATATAATTGAGCAAAAAAAAAAACAAAAAAAAACATACCAACAAATTAAAAAATCTGCAGTAATTTTACAAAAAAATAAAAAATATTACGACAGACAAATTGTAATGCAACAAGAAAATGTCATAATTTTGCAAAAGTAATATAATATCCATCCATCCATGCATTTTCTTTCGCTTATCCGAGTTGCGGGGGCAGCAGACACCAAGGCATTTCTAGGCCAGCTGTGAGATATAATCTCTCCAGTGTGTCCTAGTTCTCCTCCTGGCTGGGCATGCCCAGAACACAGGTGTCCAGGAGGCATCTGGACACCCTACGGTGGTTGGGCGATCTTGTTCTTTTGGTCAAAAACCAAAGGAACGGGCAAGACATATTTGACGGCCGACATATTTGAACTCCTCCACCTGGACCCCCCAACTCAGAGGGGGCACCCCTGAGAACCATGGCCTCTGATTTGGAGGTGCTGAGTCTCATCCCAGAAGCTTCACACTCAGAACCAAACTGTCCCAGTAAACACTGAAGGTCACAGGCCACCAGGACCACATGGTTTGTGAATGACAGAGACAAGATCCTAAGACCCAAAAACTGGACTCCCTCGACACCTTGTCTGCACCTCGGAATTCTGTCCATAAACATTATGAAGGTCAGCCTGGCGGAGGCCAACATTCTTTCTCCTGGAAGTACAATTGTGTACTTTATTCAGTTTTCACTGTAAATGTTGCCATATAGGAGGTGGAAGCCAACGTTAGAAACTCTAGCCTAGCTAAGTGCGCTGCACTGCTAACATAACACGTTCGTACAGCAGCATCACACTAGCTTAGCCTATTTGCAGAAGAAACACAAAAGGATTGCCACATCTCTAACTGTATTAGTTTATGTTTATTTGTGTATTATTTTAAGATGTGGAGTGAAGCCTGCTTTTTTAAGAAAAAAAAGTTGACGCGCTCATTTAATGCCAAACGACCATTTGAACGCTTTCACTCAGTGTTCCTGTTTGTCTTTCACGCACCACTGGGAAAAACAGGGATACTCAGCAGGGAAAGTCAAGCCACCACTGAATGTTGTCCTGTCCCACTGACACTATTCCCTCCTTTTCCACAGAGAGAAGTGCCTTCTTGCTCGCCTGCCTGTGGTTCTGCACTCAATCACCTGGGCTTCTGGGCCCGTCAGACTCACCAGCGCTGACATCCCCGGCCAAGGACGCTGTGCACCGCACCCCTACCTCCGTCCTCCTTATCCCAGCATCCCCCCTCTTTGCTCCTCTGCAGATAGAGCCTGATGTTAAGGACCGACAGATCCCATCAGCTCCTGTGAGCGGGAAAGACGTGGCTGCTCCTTTGTCCCGCCACCACACCCTTCTCCTCCCCCCGAGCCCTGCGTCTTCCCATCATGGGCCGACGCAATCAATAATGTTTTAGCATCCTCTCGTCTGACACTTTAGAGGAGCAAGCTTGATAGCGTTGCGGAGATTAAACGGTGCAACATCTGACCACTAAAGTCTTCCTGTTTGAGCCAAACCCTCCCTAAGGATGAGCTACAGGTGGTAGACCCCCCCTCCAAGAGGCCTCCGAGGCTCCAACGGCGTCCTGACAAAGACGTTTAAAGTCCACCTTCTCCCATGTCATTGACTTATTCATCCTCATTACGACACACAGGAGCGCTCATACCCGCATTCGCTGGATATACATTACTCTTCATCTGCCCCCCCCGGCTGCTCCTGCCGCTGCTGCTTCAAAATGGCGGTGAACGTGGCACCCATTCGGGACACAAAGTGGCTGACTTTGGAGGTTTGCCGGGAATTCCAAAGAGGAACGTGTTCACGACCGGACAACGAGTGCAAGTTCGCTCACCCTGCCAAGAGCTGTCAAGTGGAGAACGGCCGAGTCATCGCCTGTTTTGACTCGCTCAAGGTGAGCGACTCTGATCACCTCTGCACTGTTTGCTTTTTTTAACAGCTTGCAATACAGAAGAGTCGAGAGTGCATGTTTTATTTACTACGCAATCACAGTGAGACCAACGCTGTGGTGATCCGTAACAGAAAAAACTTACTGACTTTATCTTATTGGAGGACACCAAAGAGCAGCAGCATATTCTAAAAAAAAACCAAAAAACATCAACAATTAAGACAAAAAAGTTGAAGTCTAAAGACAAATAGTTATTGTTTAATTATGATGAAAAATAGATGAAAAAAAATATCATTTTGGTAGCAAAAAGTTTAAATATGAAAGAAAAAATAAATTTTTAACAAAACAGTGAATGATGTTGTAATTTTTGGAAAGTTGCAGAAAAACTTACAAAGTTCAGAGAATAAGGTCAAAATATAAAAAAAAAAATCATATTCTAACGAGAAAAAAGTCCTAATATTACGTGAAAAATTAAAGTAATTTTAGTAGCAGATGTTAAAATGAAATAGAAATGTTAAAGAAAAAATATGCAATATTATATAAAATCGTAATATTATGAGAAACAAAACAGTAGTAATTTATTGGAAAATTTGATTTGGCAAAAACATATAATTACATATATATAATATAAATACAAAATATAATTTACAAGAAAAAAAGTAATGATGGGAATAAAGCCATAATCATAAAAGAACATTGATATGGAGAAAGTCGTTGGTGAAAAAAACAACAACAGAAATTGAAAAAACAGCTCTAAATTCATAAGTAATAGTCCAAATATGAAGAGAAAAAAGTCATATTTTAACCAGGAAAAGTCTCAATTTTTACGAAAATAATCTTGTAATATTATTAGGACAAATATAATTTAGAGTTGAAATATTTACTCTATGATGAGAAATGAACTGTAAAAAGTAGAACGGTATAAAAGTATAACAATAACAGTTCAACAGTTCATTAACATTACAGCCACACACAAGCGATCAGAATATGGGACCTTTTAAGACAGCTCGTTAGATTGTGCCAGTGTACCTAATGTTGTGTCTATTTGTCTGTGTGTTCCGCTGTAAGCTGAGACGGGGCAGTCATCAACATCTGTGAATCCGATTGAGAGACTCCTTCATTGGCATTTGGCACATACATTTAGCGCTGGGACTCCACTTTTTGGTCACAGGAGCTGGCCTAACGGGCGGGGGGAGAATTAGGGCAGCACACACTTGATGTTTGATGTGTGTGTTTTTTATTTTGAGGTCATGCAGCATAGTGGGGTGTTCTCGGAAAGCTCTGCAATTGACTCTATTTTTTGCCCTGGCACTGAGACAACACACTCCCACTGGGCAGCTCCGCTTTCTCACTCTCTCCCCAAGACATGAAAGGCTGACAAGTTGAGGGATTGGTAACCTGGAAGCTTCAAATGTGTTTCAATTGTACCTTCAAGTGGGACAGCGTGGAAACGTCCACACTAAGTTGACTTTAAACTTCATATGCTTTTGGAAAGATTAGGAAGGCGGGCGTTCCGAATATAAATATTCTTCATCAATTCTCTTTTCCTAATAGTTTGACTTTATTCCCATACGTGATGTACAACTGTTTCAACTTTCCTCTTGGAAATTTTCTTCTTGTAATTATGACTTCAGTCGCATAATATTTTGACTTCATTGCCAACTTTTTTTGACTTTTTCCCAAAATTATTTTTGTTAGTTTCTCATATTTTCTCATAATAAATATTATTTTTTTCATTTTCTACCACTTATCCTCACAAGGGTTGCGGGGAAGAGCCTATCCTAGCTGTTCTTGGGGGAGAAGTGGGGTACACCCTGGACTGGTGGCCAGCCAATCACAGAGCACATATAGACAAACAACCATTCACACTCACATTCATACCTATGGACAATTTGGAGTTGCCAATTAACCTAGCATGTTTTTGGAATGTGGGAGGAAACCGGAGTACCCGGAGAAAACCCACGCATGCACGGGGAGAACATGCAAACTCCACACAGAGATGGCCGAGGGTGGAATTGAATTCGGGTCTCCTGGCTGTGAGGCCTGCATACTAACCACTCATACTCCGTGCAGCCTCAGCCTTTTTACATCATAATTTTTCCTCATGACTTGATTTTTTGGGTTAGAATATGACTTTTTATCATTATTTTGACTTTATTAATATTATAACATTAGAATGTTATATAACTATAATATATTATAACTGTATAAGTTATAATATTATAACTTTTCCTGCGTCATTCCCAAAAATGCCAACTTTATTCATTGTTTGTTTGTTTCTCATAACATTACTACTATGTCCAAAATGCTGATATTGTCCAATTCTAAATTTCCGATACCGATATCGGTTTTCATGATTGGGAAAAAAACGATATGAACTGATATTGCATTTTTATGCTGATATCGGTTCAATAATTATTGGACATCCCTAATTAGAACCTTAAATAGTAACTTTATTCTTGTAAAATGACTATTGGTTTACAATTTTTGCTGCTGTTGGTTTCCTTTTTGTGTATTGTACTTGTTAAACGATATTTTTAGAATGTGCCGCGACCAATGAAGAGACCTAGATGAAGGGATTTGCCGACACTCTCTTTATTCCAGCTTGTAGACAAGTGGTTCATTGGCATTGTCGGGGCCGGTGTGTATTTATTGGTGAGTGGCGTGTGATTTGGCTCCTATCTGATTGGCAAGCCATGCAACCGGAGAACAGGACTGGGAGTCTGTCAAGCCAACCGTGGCTTACCTTGGCTTACAGCGGAGCCTGTTTCTGCCTCAGCTGCCCTCTGTATTACTATCATTATCATTATTATTATGATTAGAAATGCAGGCTGCTTGGTTGCCGGGATGCCTGTGCTGGGTTCGGTAGGTACAGGTAAGACAAGCGTGGCCAAATGCGGCGGGTGGGCTGCCGGGGCCTGCTGGGATCATGAAAACAGACCCAGCTGTGAGTGCCAGGGCATTCCACAGTGTTCCTCCATGACAGTTTGATATATGTGCTTTATCCGCACATGGAGCCATAACACACATCCAGGCGTGGAGGGATGTCTGCAAAGATACACGTAAGGGAAGGACAAGACGTAAGGTGTGCAGTTTCATACCAAATGTCCTTCCATTTCCACGGGGGGGGCTGCCAACACTAATCAAAACAAATGTTTTCCATCCTTCCCCTGTGTATGCAAATTAGAGTCAACTTTACTGTCCTTGTACAAGTACACGGCCAGTGAAGTTCAGCTAACTATTTGCAAGCACAAGTGGTATCATGTACTTTATATCGGTTAGGGCACAGGCCTCACAGCTAGGAGACCCGAGTTCAATTCCACTCTCGGCCATCTTTGTGTGGCGTTTGCATGTTCTCCCCGTGCATATGCTGGTTTTCTCCGGGTACTCCGGTTTCCTCCCACATTCTAAAAACATGCTAGGTTAATTGGCGACTCCAAATTGTCCGTAGGTATGAATGTGAGTGTGAATGGTTGTTTGTCTATATGTGCCCTGTGATTGGCTGTACCCTGCCTCTCGCCCGAAGACAGCTGGGATAGGCTCCAGCACCCTGCGACCCTCGTGAGGATAAGCGGTAGAAAATGAATGAATGAATGTACTACGTATATATCATCATATGTGCAGGTGACCTAACTGTATAAATAGTGAGTCAGTACAACAGGATAAACCGCCAAGACACTGACTTAAAGATACAGTACATTGTCTACATGAAGCACCAGGCATGTCACAATAATTCATTAATCGATTAACCAAACAATAATTATGACGACCTCGACCGTGTGCGTTTCTTCTGCGTGTTTTTCTGTGCCACACAGACTGGATGACAAGAGGGTTCACTCTGCATTTGCCTCTGCGCACCACTTCCATAATGGAATGAACGGAAAGAATGAGGCCAAAATACTCCAAATTGTGAGTGTGAATGGTTGTTTGTTTATATGTGCCCTGTGATTGGCTGGCGACCAGTCCAGGGTGTACCCCGCCTCTCGCCCGAAGACAGCTGGGATAGGCTCCAGCCTACCCTAGCGACCCTAGTGAGAATAAGCGGCATAGAAAATGGATGGATGGATGTTTTGGAAATCCAAGGAAATTCAGCTGGAATAGGTGCAGATTCTGGAAGATCAAAATGTGCATTGGTTGCTCTATAGGAGTCCTAATCTCAATACAAATGCCCGGAAATTAGCATAATAGGTCCCCTTTAAGGACGTGATCTTAATTTGAAACCATAAGCCAACACAAACTGCGGCTATCACAGACTATGCAGGAATCAAAACCATACCCGCAAAGCATGCCGGGCATCCTTGTAGTAACAAATGAGCATGGTGAACGGTAGGTGAAAAGCACAGTGTGTTGTGAGTGGCAAGATCTCGGCAAAGGAGAGCATGAAGCCGTCAAGGCATGAAGCTGTCATGTGACCACATTGGAATGTTCATTAAACTTGTGCTGGAACACGCTACTATTTTGCACACCCTCAAATTCAATCTGCAATGTCTTTTCATGAAATAGATGATATTTGAGTTGAAAAATGTCTGCAATTTGGGTCGCCGCTTGCCATAAATGGGCGGTGGTGGGTCCTGCAGCCAAACCAGTCGGGATGCTGCATATTGGATCAGAAGTCTTTGAAAGGGAAACGTACTCCAGCTCCTTTAATCTTCTGTCTTTCTTTCTCCCGCTGTCATGCTCTTCACTCTCATTACATGTATCACTCCACTCAGCCTCTGCATTACTTCCCAGCATGTTTTGGGGCAATATGTTTATATTTTATTCATTTTTTATTCTATTTCTAGTAGGGGTGTAACAATTCATCAATCAATCAATCAATATCTTCCTTGAATCACAGAGCACATATAGACAAACAGAACATGCAAACTCCACACAGAGATGGCCGAGGGTGGAATTGAATTCGGGTCTCCTAGCTGTGAGGCCTGCATACTAACCACTCATCCTCCGTGCAGCCTCAGCCTTTTTACATCATAATTTTTCCTCATGACTTGATTTTTTGGGTTAGAATATGACTTTTTTATCATTATTTTGACTTTATTAATATTATAACATTATAATGTTATATTATAATAATATTATAACTGTATAAGTTATAATATTATAACTTATCCTGCGTCATTCCCAAAAATGCTAACTTTATTCATTGTTTGTTTGTTTCTCATTACATTACTACTATGTCCAAAATGCTGATATTGTCCAATTCTAAATTTCCGATACCGATATCGGTTTTCATGATTGGGAAAAAAACGATATGAACTGATATTGCATTTTTATGCTGATATCGGTTCAATAATTATTGGACATCCCTAATTAGAACCTTAAATAGTAACTTTATTCTTGTAAAATGACTATTGGTTTACAATTTTTGCTGCTGTTGGTTTCCTTTTTGTGTATTGTACTTGTTAAACGATATTTTTAGAATGTGCCGCGACCAATGAAGAGACCTAGATGATGGGGTGTAACAATTCATCAATCAATCAATATCTTCCTTGAATCGTATTGGCAACCACTAATCGTTACACCGCTAATTTCCTGCTTTAAATGAGAGATAAAGAATACACAATCACTGCAAGAACCTTGCTGATGAGAACACCACCAAGATGTTCTCTGGTCAAATTAGTGCACCAATCAGGTATGGATTTATCTACCATTATCGTGTATCTTCTCACCATCACTTGAGATGCCTCCATTGAACCTCACAGCTTCTACAGTGCCGACATTTAGACCACGGGTGTCAAACGCATGGTCCGGGGGCCAGACCTGGCCTACCACATCATTTTATGTGGCCCGTAAAAGCCTGCGTCAAAAAATAAACGATCTTTCTTGATAAATTGTAAAAAATTAAATGTTATTCAAATTAAATGCTAAAAATAAATTTTCTATCAACAAAGAAATATGCATAATAATTCTATAAATATCTGACATGCTATTCCAAGCATATTTTCCTCTGAAACTTGAGTATCTCCCTGTCACCTTGACTGATGGATTTCAAAGTTATCTATCAGTTTGTTAGTATAAAAATAATTATCAAATACACAAGCAATTGATACTTGATAATTGATACTACATAGAGTATTCATATGTAGTAGCCCTCTGAGGGCAGCCATACCTGTGATGTGGCCCTCAATGAAAACAAGCTTTGACTCCTCTGATTTATTGCCTAAATCGAGGGTGTCAAAATTCGGTGGCTGTGTTTAGTCATTGTCAGTAGATACCAAACATTAAGGCTGTCAAGCAATTCAAATATTTAATCATGATTAATAGCACCTTGTTCATAGTTAACTTGTAATTAATCGCAATTAATCAAAGATATATATATATAGTTTTTCTATGATAAGTATACCCTTGAAGGATCATTTGAAAGTATTTTATTTAATGCACCTCACAACATGAGATTGGATTTGCTTTATGCAAATTTTTATTTTTGTATTTGAAAAATTAGGCTAATTGGCGTCAGATGTGGAGGGAAGTTTGAACTGTCAAAGTAGCTCAGAAGAGGAAAAGCGGCGGGTGTTGAGTACTGTATCTTGCTAGTATCCAAGATAAATTTCTATACTGTAAATGTCTGTATAAATGAATATAAACTTATCTAATTTAGGGTTAGAGGGTTAGGGTAGGATTAGGGTTAGGAAGTTAGGGAGTTAGTATTAGGGCTTAGGTTCAGAGGGTTAGGGTAGGGTGTGCAGAGCTGAAAAAAATGACTACTTCTCAGTGTTAAGTGCTTGTTTTGAAAACGTCTCAGGGTTTTTTTTTTGTCACATATCAAGAATATGTTGGCAGAGGAGACAAAGGAATCTGTTCGTGCAGAACTAAAAAACTCTATTTCCTTCTGAGATGTTTATTTTCTTTGGGAATATACTGATGGTTAGGCTGGGGAAAAAGACATGTCTGTCACGTGTCAACCAAAGCCACCTCCCTAGCTTGCGTTCATCCAATCACTGGTCAGAACTCAGCCGGGATGCATTCACGGTTTTATAGGAAGTCTGATATTTTACCCACTCGAGTGTTAAGGAAATATTGGAGCATTGTGAATGGAGCCACAACAATGAGGCTTAAGAGACATGGGTTGCCTACCCCTGGTCTAATCAATCTAACTTTACTAACACTTTGTGACCAATGTAGATTATTACATCAATGACATGCATTTGAATGCATCTTCTGAATGCCTTGCATTTGTATCATTTTGTTCATTTTTTATTGCAAATGCTCAATTTAGAAATATGTAAAATGTTCATATACTCTATATGCATATTTTTGACGAACAACAGACCACAATGAAACATTTAGGGCTGCACGGTGGATGAGTGTTTAACGCATAGACTTCAAACTCTCTGAGTTTGATTCCCTCGGCCATCTCTGTGTAGAGTTTGCATGTTCTCCCCGTGCATGAGTGGGTTTTCTCCGGGTACTCCGGTTTCCTCCCACATTCCAAAAACATGCTAGGTTAATTGGCGACTCCAAATTGTCCATAGGTATGAATGCGAGTGTGAATGGTTGTTTGTCTATATGTGCCCTGTGATTGGCTGGCCACCAGTCCAGGGTGTACCCCGCCTCTCGCCCAAAGACAGCTGGGATAGGCTCCAGCACGCCCGCAACCCTCGTGAGGATAAGTGGTAGAAAATGAATGAAACATTTATTCTTGAACTCATTCAATCCCAGACGTTTTTCAAAAGACAGCCCCTTCAGTAACAGCCATTTTGGATGATTTTGACTCATCTTTCAATGCACACAGAACGTTGTGTTCTATTTTTGATATAAACATGCAACCTACCAAAAGAAAAGATTAGAAAAGATTAGTCTTTCTAATGAAAGACTTCTTGAATAATCAGCTGTAGAACATAGTCCACCGGATCTCTAATCAAATGCACTTCTGCCACCTAGTGGCCGTTTATATGGCTTAAACTTGTTCTGAAACCAAATGCATTAGTGGGGAGTTGCGTCATCACTTAATTTAGCCGCTTGTTCAAAACATAAATAAATGAATGAAAGATAAGTTGTTGGGCTCAGGCGTTCAGGATTCTAAAAACGTCTTTGAATGAGTTCATGCTTTTTGATGGAGTGATCAAAGCCGCAAAATTTTTGTGAGGTACTGTACTTGTAGGTTGAAGTATATATATAACGCATGAGTGAGAGCTTGTCAAAACAGAGTGCCCGTTATTGTCTGCCAGTTTGCTCATTGGCTTTACAAATACATTTAGAGGGCCTGGCTAAACAGGATATATCTCATCCCACACAAGACATTACGAAAGGAGGCTTTTATTAGCCCGTGGCCATGAAGCAAGCAGCAGACACCAGACAGCAGCTATCAACTTTGTCTCACTCAAATCACGGACAAGTGGCCCCCCCGAAACGTCTCCTCTAAATGTCTTTATGTCCTCAGAGATCTTGGCCACCGTTTTTCCATCCATCTGTAGATATGCTGTCTCAGCACAGACACACATCCATCTGAAAATGTGCCTCATCAGCATGGAGACATGATCACAGCCAAAATAAACACTAGCGCATTCCAAAATAACTTCGGGACATGATTTGATTGTCCTGTTTGACCTTTTTGGACACTTGGCTTTTAGTCGGAACAACAGATTTATTGCGACTACACCTCAAATGTATCACTCCAACGTCGTATTGAGAGGCATCGACGAAGTGACATCATCCCGTCTGAGTCGTGATGTCCCACTGCTGCTCCCGCCTGCTGCTGTGAGCGGAATATCCAATCACTTCTCGTTAGTTTGTCTCATCCCAGTCTAAATCCTCCTTAACGCCTTTTTACCTCGCCATCCGCCTTTAAACGGCGTTTGTCATTCTGCGGGAGTGCCAGGGTTTAAACAAACGTTTAACCGAGAGTGCAGACAAATAAGGCGTAATGGGGCGGAGGCAGGAGGCAGATGGAGAGGGAGTGACACAACATGAATTCGCTAGAGGACGCCGATCCGTCTGCTCGACATGTTGTCTTGGTTTTTGTCAGCCAGTTGCTTTGTGTGTCTCTCCGCTGGTGTTTTTGCATGGTCCCTGCGTCTCATTTTCCTCTTAAATGTCACTGACCCTATGCTCTATATTTGATACGGCGGAATCTGGCGGCTGTGCACTTTGCTAGCATTTGCTTTCCATCCCAGAACACATAAAACACCAAGATACTTATGGGCTCACATGTATGGCAAATGAAAATAGAAGAAGGTATGAGAACGTTTGCTGGAGTGTGTCTGTGGGACTTTTGTCCATTTGTGAGGTCACTCGTGGGACAGGATGTGCTGGCTCACCATCTTCGGCATGATAACCAACTGACATTCCAGATGGGTTAGTTAGTTCAGGAGTATCCAAAGTGTGGGGCGGGGGCCGTTTTTTTATTGACTTGCCAGTCATTCTAAAATGTAAAATGGCAGCAAAATTGCAGTAAAAAACGTTAAAATATGAACAGAAACAGGAATCCAAGATGCAGAGTCGAACTTTCAAACAAATACAAAAACCTAAACACTGGCAAAAGGCTAACGGGAAAAAAAACTAAGCACAAGGCAAGGCAAGACAAAGGTTATACCAACAGAAAAACACAGCAGAATAAGTCCAGCGGGTTAGTACTCACAAGGCAATACTAAAAGCCAGTAGTAGAAAGTAGGGGTTCAGCGATATCATACACGTGGCCGAGCTTCAGGGACAATCTGGCGATGCCTGGTCTAAGAGCGGAGCTTAAATAATTAGGTCTAAATTAGCCAAAGGTGTTCAGGAGCAGCCCCCCTACTGTCGGTCAGGGTGCACTGCAGGTAAAAGGCAGAAGGCGGCAGTAAAGCTATAACACCGATCATGACAATAACATCATAATATGATAACGTCATTTTAGTAGTATGAAGTGTAATGCTAAAGAAATAAGACATAATATTATGGGAAACAAGCAAAACAACAAATAAAGTTATAATTCTTGGAAAATTAGGTTGTATGAGATGCTATTATATTTTGGGAATAAAGTCAAAATATTGTTGGAATAAAGTCATAATTAGGAGAAGAAAATTGTTGAAATGAAAACAATGGCAGAAATAAGATGTAATTTTACAAAAATCTAAATATTGAAGAAAAAAAGCATTCAAACAAGTGATGGCATTTTATTAGCAAAGAGTTAAAATACTAAAGAAAAAAAAGTTCTTTGTTTTTTAAATCAGAATATTGTGAGAAACAAACAAAACAAGTAATAAATACGTGGTAATTTTCAGAAAATTAGGTTGCAGAAAAATTGCAAGAATAAAGTCAAAATATCATGTGAATAAAATCATAATTATGAGAAGTACAAGAATATATTTGAAATTTAAAAATGCAGAAATAAAAAAACAGTCATTTTATGGGAATAATGTCAAAATATTAAAAGAAAAAAGTCATATTCTTAGGAGAAAAATGAAGTTGCAATTTTAATAGAATAAACTTAGAATATTGTGAGGAAAAATAAAGTAATTTTTGTAGCTGGGAATGGAATATGAAAAAAGTCACAATATTATGAGAAAGAAATAAAACAAAATAAGTCATGGGGATTAAGTCAAAATATTATTAGAGAATATTATTAGAAATTGTAAAAGTCATACTAAAGTCATAATGTTAAGAAAAAAAGTCATATTCTAACAAGAAAAGTCACAATTTTACATGAATAAATAATAATAATAATATGAGGAAAAATAATATAATTTTAGTGCCATAGAGCTGAAATACTAAACAAAAAAAGCATAATATTATGAGAAACAAACAAAACTAAATAAATTTTTCTTGTTTGGAAAATTAGCTTGGGGAAAAATTTAAATATTTGAAAATCAAAACGACAGCAAAAAGGTGAAAAAACAAGTGAAGTTGATTTAAATAAATAACAGGCAAAGCTGAGATGCAGTTTTTTCTTGGAATATACATATATATAACTTATTTGCATATCTGCATGTGTTATGCATATGCATGTGTTGCTTCCAAAATATCAAAGTGACAAAGTTGCGTCCGTTCATTTTTTCACTGAAAAAGAGTTGGCCCCATCCGGCTCTTAAATGTCTCAATACTTCTGTCCACATAATGCGACACTGATCTTAATGTTGCAACACCTTCCTGCCAAATCATGAACATGACCTCGGGAGGGAAATGACATTATAGAGCTAAAGCAAGTCATTCTTGGCACTCTATATTCCAGACTTCATCATATCTAGTCAAGCAGTTAATTGGTCCGAAATGTCCCATAACATACTACGTGTGTTTCTGGTTGGTTAGTCCAAACAAAAGGAGGCGGAGGGGATGTATGTCTACGGGGGGAACTGTAATGTCTTGGTTGTCATGGCTACATGAGTCTGCTTGGCAACAGTTGAGTCTTGTTAAAAAGAAAACATTGTTAAGGATTTGGATAAAGACGCAATTACAGGAATGCATTTGGTTTTTTGGCACTAATGGATGGAACGGAATGATAGCGGTAACACCTGTCTTGTCGTGTTTTGCTATGATTTGGTTAAGCGCTACACCAGGCAGCAGGTGCGATCAATCACCGTTAATTATGGTGAATGCAATGCAGCAAACACACAAAAAAAAAAAAAAACACGAAAAGAATAACCCATCAAAAGGACGTCGGTGTAAGGGGACAATAACAAATAAAGCACCGTGTCGTCATTTCATTCATTCATTCATTTTCTACCGCTTTTTCCTCACGAGGGTTGCGGGGGTGCTGGAGCCTATCCCAGCTGTCTTCGGGCGGGAGGCGGCGTACACCCTGGACTGGTCGCCAGCCAATCCCAGGGCACATATAGACAAACAACCATTCACACTCACATTCATACCTATGGACAATTTGGAGTGGCCAGTTAACCTAGCATGTTTTTGGAATGTGGGAGGAAACCGGAGTACCCGGAGAAAACCCACGCATGCACGGGGAGAACATGCAAACTCCACACAGAGATGACCGAGGGTGTGAATTGAACCCTGGTCTCCTAGCTGTGAGGTCTGTGCGCTAACCACTAGACCTCCGTGCCGCCCCGTGTCGTCATTTATAAAACAGAAAACTTAAGGTCACTTGATATCGGCTTTCTAACAAACGTCAGGTCATTACCAATATCACCCTCCAGCTAACGTCAAGTAATGAACACATGATTCTACTGTGATTCCACCAGATGGATTACTTACTTATTTCCAGTTAGTTGTGTTTACTTAAATAAACATGCTTTACGCAGTTAAGCTCCAAATATTGTTATCGGCCTCCTTCACTACTAAGAATCAGTATCGGTATTGCCCCTAAAACAGCCAAGCCAGTCGATGTCTAATAAGAACATCTTGAAATGAAGCAGTAAGAAAAATGTGAAGTGAAAAGCTCCACCCAGGCAGTTAGCACCCTGCTTATTATTTAGACTGCATCTTATTTACCGGCAGCGAGAGTGGATGATTTCACATTTATATTCAGATTGCTTCTATTTCCTAATCTTTCTTTCCGACAAACGACATGCTGCTGAATACTCAAATGAATTAGATTTCTGTTTTCGCCGCCCGTCATTTCTTGTTTTTAACCGACAGTTATTATGAACTGGCGTCGTCATAAACAGGCTCACGTCGCCATCACTCACGCTCTTTTAATTAGAAAATAATCCAAGCTGGATGAGAGGTTCATTAAATCTCATCCGTAGGAGCCATCGGCCACAAACAACACGGGAGTGGGATATTTATCACCCTTTTGAAAAGAACTCCCTCAGTTTAGTTGCCGCTCCTCACATTGGTTGGCAGAGCAGAATGAACACATGCAGACGGGGAAAGGCTAGTGATAAAGTGCATGAAGGGAGGAGAGATGGTCAGTGCTAATTAACACAAAACCTCACTGTTTATCAGCACTTTGTCTCCATCCAGTATTGATCCTCCAGGACCGTTGCATGGTGGAGTGCTGTGTGCTGCTTTCACTGTGCCTTTTATTGCCTGCCTCTTTTGCTCTACAGTGCATTAACCCTGTGTTCACGTCAACATGCTGTTTTATTCTTTATTCTTCATCCAAGTCCGC